>NC_092629.1:47660818-48018318 GCF_039555335.1 Amphiura filiformis | reverse complement strand
ACACCTTTGTTTTCATATTTGTTTTTTTACTTTTACTTTTTACTTTTAATTTTTCTCTCATTTTTTCATAGTTGAACTTATTGCACAAAGAAACATGTTGACTTAAATATTGTACACAAAGGAAGATGGATATTAGAGAAGAACATGTTTTCTCCTGTAATCAACATAGTGAAATTAATAACAAGCTTATGATTTGGGCTTTGTTTTGGGATTTGTTGAGTTGAAATCGCTGCTGTATTACGACACCAAATAATTTGATCGTAATTACTTGCACTGTATACTTTTTATGAATAATATGATACCATTATACCGTAAAGATTCGCCTAATTTCTCTTGGCATAATTGAAATTTTAGGAAGAAACTAAAAGTGCCCTCCCGTAAAAATTACTCAAGCAAATAATGGCACGGACCTTTAATTCTTGTAGGGATTTTCATAGGAGGGATCTCCCTAGTTGTATGTGAAATTTACCCTTAAAGCAAAGAACCACATGTGCACCATCAGATGAATCTTTACGGTTGGTGCTAAATTTAAGTGATATACTTTATCAGTGAGATGCAAATACGTTAAACTCTACTCTAGTGGATCTCAATGCGCTGTTTCGAAGCGCAATTTAATACAGCTATAACACAATGTGGTGAATATGAGGAGAGGTCCAATTCAAGAATGCAGAAGGAAAACCGGAGTAATCGGGCAATAGCCTGCGATATCTGTCATGGATCGTCAAACATACTCACTTACGGCACTGCACTGCGAGGAATGCAACCCGAGTCGTAGTGGTGAGCGTCAACTGAGTCGACCACTACACCAACCCATCCCCATCCGCTATTAAAAGGCTGCTCTTAGACACATAAAGCATGCACTTTGGATTTTTGTCGGTAAAACCTCTTGCTCCAACTTCTGCGGCAAAATATTCGTCACATGGTATTGAGTAGCCTATCTCATCCATGAGTTATATATATGTGTACTTCTGCAATCAATTGAGACGCTGTGACTAGCTACCGTGTCTACAATAAGTTGCTGAACCTCGGAAGGTCGCGGACACAATCTAAAATTCCGATGACATGTCAGATTAGGTGAAATCTTCTATAATTCGAAAGGCTTCCAGTGAATTCAAAGCTTGATATTGATTCACGGCACTCTTTAACGATGCACATATTTATACGGTTGATTCAGCGTCATTGGACGTACCTGGAATGTTTGTGCTCTTCTGGGCATTACTATGTTGCACCCTAGAGATAGTTTGTAGTTGTGTACTTTGAGCATTAGATGTATTTTCTAGCTGATATTCAGTCGGTGATACTTGTGCCTGTTTACGGCGCTTACTAATAAGAGCTGCGATGGTGTACAAGTATGGGTTGATTGCAGAATTTATGGGTAAAATAACCGTCACAGACCAAGCAAATACCGAAGGAGGTAAGGTCAGTACACCAACTTGCACCAAGATCCCAAGCACAATAACAGGCGCCCAACATAAGAAATCTGTCAGAACAATTGCTGCAACTTTGGTTGTCATTCTGATCTGCTCTTTGAGATCTTTGTTAAGCCCGGCGCGTTTTGATGACTTGTAAACAAATCTTACAATTTCAACATAGCACAGCAGTATGACCACATAGGAAATACCGTTAAGACCTAGGAAAATAGCCGATGAATAATAATAACCGGGAATCAGACCAAGAGATTTAGAATTTACCAGGTACTTCCAATAGGAGTAAGTGTTATCATCCGAAACAATCTTTTCCACAGAAATGTAATTTTTGAACAACCCAACTCGAGCCAGAGGAAGGCCAATGCACACGTGAGAGATATCATAGAATTTGTAACTTACCCCAGCTAGAACAGAGGGAACAGTCGCTAATGCAAGAGACACGAGCCATAGTAGTGTGACTATTACAGCGGATGCATTTTTTCTCAACTTGCAACGAGAATAAGGAAATCGAATGTTAATGAATCTGTCAATGGTTATCAAGGTCACAAAGAACACAGAGGCTTCACTCGATAGTATAGACATTGCACCAGCAAATCTACATGTAATACCAGATCTCCAGCTTTCAGCTTGCATCGGAAAATATTCGCCAAAATAAATATCAGCAGATGCAATGATTAGCATATAGATACCCATGAGTAAATCAGCTATTGCCAGATTGTTAAACAAGAATGTTTGAACTTTGTTCTTTTCATTTTTGGTTTTGAACGTGATAAAACAAAAATGTTTCCACCAATAGCATTCAACCCAATAAACCACATCATGACCACCAAAACCGTATCTGACATTAATCTATCGCATGTTAAATATGGGGATCTCACATCTAGAGCACTACAATATATATCATTTGATACATAGCATTCACAGACCTCTGTTTGGCTAACAACTATTTCAGCCTGCTTTGGGAGTCCAATAAACGTTTGCTTATTTATCATAGTCAAACTGTTTTCCCGTACGTCGATAAAGACAAGCTGATTTAAGTTGTTGATATTTGGAATATTTGTTAATTGGTTTCCAGACAATTCTAATAATCGGAGGTTTACATTGTTTTTAAACATATGAAAGTCCAAGACATATATTCGATTAAACTCCAAAAACAACAATTGTAACTTTTTCAATTCCTGAAATATTCTGTGATTTAGTGTGCCCAAATAGTTATAACCCAAACTAAGTAACGTTAGATTTCTCATTTTCCAAAATATATCATAACTTATATTTGTTAACATATTTCCACTCATCTTTAGTACCTGTAAACCAGAAAGTGTACTAATCAATTGCCTTGGCAGATGCTGCAACATGTTGTCATACAAAAAAAGATGAGTCAGCTTACTGGTTTCATTCAAGAAATTCGCATCTAATGACGTAAGCCGGTTCTTATGCAGAGCCAGATAAGTCAGCTTACTCGCTTCCATCAACAAATTCGCGTCTAATGAAGTAAGCTGGTTGTAACTCAGATACAAAGTGGTCAGCTCTCGGGTTTCTTTCAACAGATTCGCATCCAATGCGTTAAGCTGATTGTTATACAGATCCAGGTAAGTCAGTTCTCTAGTTTCCTTTAACAAATTTACATTTAATAAAGTAAGCTGGTTGTTAGACAGACTCAGGGAAGTCAGCTTACTGGTTTCTTTCAACAAATTCGCAACTAATGAAGTAAGCTGGTTGTAACTCAGATACAGGTGAGTCAACTCTCGGGTTTCCTTCAACAAATTCGCATCCAATGCGGTAAGCTGATTGTTATACAGATCCAGGTAGGTCAGCTCTCTGGTTTCTTTTAACAAATGTGCATTTAATGAAGTAAGCTGGTTGGTACTCAGAATCAGGTGAGTCAGCTTGCTAGTTTCTTTCAACAGATTCGCATCTAACGAAGTAAGCTGGTTGTAACTCAGATACAGGTGAGTCAGCTGACTGGTTTCCTTCAACAAATCCTCATCCAATGCGATAAGCTGATTGTTATACAGATCCAGGTAGGACAGCTCTCTGGTTTCCTTCAATAAATTTGCATTTAATGAAGTAAGCTGATTGTTACTCAGGCTCAGGTGAGCCAGCTTACTGGTTTCTTTCAACAGATTCGCATCTAATGAAGTAAGCTGGTTGTAACTCAGATACAGGTGAGTTAGCTGACCGGTTTCCTGCAACAAATTCCCATCTAGTGAATTTATCTGATTTTCATCAAGATTCAGGGATTGAAGGTTTGCCAGGCTGCTGAACAAGCCAGTGGGTAGAGTTGCTAAGTTGTTGGCCCAAAGAACTAACACGCGTAGGCTGGTTAAATCTTTAAACACGTGGGTGTCAAGAGTGATTATCTGATTATACTTCAGGTTTAGTTCTTCGAGGGCTTGTAAACCTGCAAATGCTTTAGAATGTATTCTAGATAATCTGTTAAATGCTATATCAAGCTTATCCAAACGTTTCAAAATGATAAAGGCATTCTCAGTTATCTCTTCTATGTTCTGCCATGAGAGATCCAACGTAATAACATCATCGGGATAGATTATCAGAGATGTGTGGCTTGATTGGGAAGTGTCATCGTGACACTTGAAATCTATATATCGTTTCCCGAGTGTACCAATACAAATTGTTGGAAACTGCTCAAATGAACACACTCGATCATGTGATAGGTAACAGGAAATAGTGTGATTAAACTCAGTCGTACGACATTGCATTATATCACTTATTTCGGAAATAGATTGTGCTTGTTCACCCTGTTGATTTTCTTGATACTTGGACAGAGTCTGGTTTGATGATATCTCGCTGATGATGATACTAATATTACCTTGCAGAGATAGCTGGAGCTTTCCGTGTGAGAACGCAATAAAGCAAAGTTCATCTGCTTCAATAACTACATACCTATTTTGACGATGTAGAAGATCACCTTGTTTATCTACGTACAGCAATACACCATGAGACATAGGTTTGGGTACGTGTACCATAGTTTCTGACCTGGGAGATGTTGATAATTGGATACTGCAAGTGTCGCCACCTGGATTACCGGTGAGAGTGGACGAGTTATACCCATCGTTGCCGTAAATAATTGAGAGAAGGCATGAGTCTGAGCTGTTTTGAGTAATAGTAACGTTCCATAAAGGAACAATTTCTAAATCTGCGTTGGCACTCAATTTCAGGTTACGTGAGATTATTGAGAATACCAAAATAATGGCGGTAAGTTTATAGAAACTATGATTGCATTCCATATTTTCTATATATCTTGGCCTTTTAATTTTAAGAATATAAATGTATTGAGCAGAAACTATTTTTATATTTATTATACAATTACAAACACATGCTACAAGCAACTATACACGTCACCCGTATTTATCAACTTTCCTAAAAATATTAATATAATATATATAGAGAGAGATATTAACAGCGTATAAATATTCTTGATTTGGGCATTTGGACTCATCTCTTGTGCATATAAAATAATGTTAACCTGTACAATGTAACATGCAAAGCTCAATCAGGTAAGAGTGGTGCTTGGCAATGCTGAATACCATAATCTGTGTCCATAGTGAGCAGCCAGATAGAGGAATAGCCCACTTTGTCCGTATGTCTGAACAAGAAGGTCTGCATTTGACTGTGACTGGTTGTTGGTTCGTGCCTTTCATAGGTGCAAATCTCTATTCATTAAGAAATTAATATCACTCACTTTGAGCAAAATTGGTCTCCTTTAAAATGATATGGTTCTATAACTTCCATTCATCATTATAGCTCACAAAGTGTAAGTGTGGTAGCGTATGATATCATGTATTAAACACATACAAAGGTAATTCTATATGTGCCCAAGCCTACTGAAGCTTAACAACTTTATGCTGGCAGATGAGCATGTCGTAAAATGTTGGTTCATGCCAAAAGACGAGTTACTGGTGAGAAAGATACATGCTCACAAGCCATTGACATTCGGAAAACAGAGGATAAACAAATTCAATTAGTAAGCAGGGTGGTTCTTTGACTTTGGTACGAGAGGTCCCGTGTCGATTTAACGGTGGAGTCAAGACAATTTAACAATCTGCTTTCCTCATTACTGTCTTTGAATCGCGGAGCAGAAGCAGTGGATGACAAACATTTCGCAGCCACTTTCGAACATGGTAACACATGGCTATTCAAACACGATGTCCTGCGCGTCATGGGAGAACGGCATCTGAGATTGAATGAATAATGAAAGATGATTATATTAAAATGATTGCAATTAAACCAGGAAGTAGTATAATTACTTTCAGTCAAAGAATTGATTTTAATGCAAATGAAATTGTAAATTAATTTCAAATGATTTCATAGCTAACGTAATAAGCAACTTTTACATATGGAAAATGAGGATTCTTACAAAACTATGAGAATTTATGAGAAATATTAATTAAGGTTGGTCTTAACCCTGGGATTATGGAAACGTTCGGGTCTCATAACTGCTAAATTGTTGGTCTAAAGTATATAAAAGTATACATATTTAGATTGGCCAAGACTTGATAAATTCATCTGTGAGGTCAAATTTGGGTCAAAATGCTCATTTGTGGCCCTAAAACGGTTTTATTTTAAATTGATTTTTAAAAACTAGATAAAAATATCTAAGAGCCGCTTTTCTTCTTTTTCAACAATTGACCAGTTATGAGGCCTGACAGTATTTCCATAGTTCCAGGATTAAGACGAACCTTAACGTGTAAACATCCTGTCACAAGTGGTAAATTCTCGTAAAAGGTCGTTAATTGGTATTTCTCATTCATTTGGATGAGAAAGTTTCATATAAATGAGAAAATGTTAAATTCTCATACTTTTGTCCAATTCTAATCGCTTTGAAAGAATTCTCATTACAAATTTCTACTAGTGTGCATGGAATAAGGTCAATGCAAATTGATAAGAAATAAGTTGCCATTTTAATGCAGCGAACGTTGTGGGTTAAATTAGAAATAACGGTTTCTGCAAAGTACTTGATGAACTTCCATCAAACACATAACTTAAAAGGTTAGTAAATGTTTTATTTCAGTTGTTTGATATCAGAGGGGCGTCGTTTATAACAGAAACAGCTTGTAAAAAGAATGGTCATTAAATGAAGGGCTAGCGGGGCAGGGAATCAAACCCAAAACCTTTGGATCTCGAAGCGTATACCTAACAACTAAACCACGAACCGATGATCTGGCATATATGTGATTTTAATAATAATATGTTTGGCGAAATAAAACCAATGCTGATATTACCCCGATTACGAAATAATGTACAGCAAGATGGCGGCCGAGTTAAATAAAAAATAACGACATGATCCGATCATCTCCAATTATTCCTCTAATCAAAAGGAACAAACAACGTCAGTGACCGCATATCTCTATGATGATTGGTCTATAAATAAGAGGGTAAAATCAAATTTTTTGAACAGGTGTCAAACTTTAAATATTATCCGATTGAAGCGAAAATGGTCTCGTATTATTTAGCTTGACATAGAGAAGTAAAGTAAAGTATATTTTTCAATATGATATAGACATTGAGCTATATGTAGCTGCCTCCTGTGAGAGGTCTTGTCCCCTCTTGCCCCCTTCTATTGCGGGATACTGACTGCCCTTATATTTAATATTTTTAGCCCATTTTTGACATTTTCAAAAAAGTCTTGGGGGTAAATGTTGATTAAAATGCTTCTATTTTCAATGTTATGTTAAGCTATATTTTGTATTTTTAACTATAGCCACATTTTCCCACCGAAGCCTAATGGGGGTAAATATTCCCACGAACAAACTGCAGCAGTGTTGACAAATAAATTAGAATATTTCTTCGCTAATACCACCAGATTTGGTAGTTTTATTATTTTTATATCAAAACCACAAATCCTCACTCACATTCTTCCATAACTCAGGCACTTACATACCCAATAGAAAGCTACCTAACTTAATCAAATACACCCATCAAATAAACCCTTCATGAATAAAACCACACAGCCGCATGAATACATAACCGTGACGCTACCCCACCCAGCACACACGCTCCCCACCTATCACACACATCCTCGCACACCCCGACAAAAACACCCCGACACCCCACACTCGCACCTACATACACTCATCTCTTACCGCTCACGACTCTCTCTCTCTCTCCCTCAAACAATATCATTCATTCAATTTAGGCGAAGTCTGTGTATTGAAAATGGGCTACCATTTTATTAAAGATTGCAATAAAATATCAAATAATTATTTGGATCCAGGGAGCTAATGTAATTTTTGCAAAATAGAAATATGAATCTCTAGCAATCGAACAATTTATTTTCCTTTGATATGGGAACGTTCATTTTATTTATTCAGAATTTTTCAACATAATTTGTGTCTCGAAGCCACAAATGACATGTTTAATATAAATTTGCACAAATAAAGTCGTTAAAATTACCGCATGTTACTCATTTCACAGACATTATCACACCATAACAATAAAATTAACCTGCTTCAATAAAAATAATCAGATATCGTTAACTCAAACTTCAAATTAATAATATTTATCATCACTCGTCCGCAGAATTCATTGAATAACAGAAAAACAGTGTCGCTAGTATTATTTCTTGTCTATGCAAAATTCTGCAACTGTGCATAGATATTTTTTATCTTTCTACAGCCATGGTGTTACTGTCTATGATTTCACAAAATTTCACAATATAAAAGATGGCTGTGGATTTTATGATATTTTTTTAACACCAAAAACGACAAAACAAAACAACACAAAACAACAATGACACAGACAAAAGGACAAGTTTCCCATGTTATTTTCATCAGGTGCAGAATTAGAAAAAAAATAGTTAAAATAAAATTAAAAAAGAGCGGAAATGCAAATAAACACAGATTGGCAGGCAAAGTGACCTCAATCTCATTAAGGTCAAACGCAAATAGCTTAAAATGTTTGCCCAATTTACCTTTACCTTCGGCAATCCTATATTCTGTATTAAGTTTCATTCTCACAAAGTTCATTTAGGCTTGGAAACTGGGAGAAGTCTTTTGAAATTTACATCTATATATGAATATAAAACTTCAAACATAATACAAGAAAGTTGACTACAATTCTGTGCTCATAGTCATAGACATTAATCCCAAACATTTTTTGGTAGTTAGAAATTGTAATATTATCACCAGTTTTGCTTTCAACAAATTGAGTCAGACAGTTCCACAAGCATTTGATTTTATCACAATCACAAAATAAATGCTCCAGTCCAAGGATTCCTCAAAAACCGTAAAGTGTGCAAATTGCTATGTGAAACATCTTGAAGTAAAAAGCCTTAAGTTGAGCTTCAATACTGCAAGAAAAGTTATTATTATGAACTTCATTCCAATCCATATCCTGATCTATATCTAAAATTTAAAGCACCCATCCAAAAGCTCTCAGTTTTAGCAGGTCCGTCCTGTGTTTGAAAAATAATGTATAAATACTTGGGAATTTTTCCATTTTCAAATGAGCTTTCAACAATCTTATCAAAAATATTTTCTTGAACAGACGGATTATAAAACCAGTCAATCAAGATTCCTTTCATAAGATAGTTACTGTGCATAGATATTGTAGTTGTTATATTGGCGAGGGTAATTAATTTTGTTTCACTGGTTTCATTTTCTGATATTGGATTTCATAATTTGATCTTATATACCTCGACACCTGCTGATGTTTGACCTGTTGCAGGTCAACACATTCCTGGTGTTTTGGAGGTCAGCTGGGCAGGGGGAGTGAGTTTCAGGGCTGGAATTGCCAGAGGGGATATAGTATGGTGACCCAAGTGAAGTCCAGCTGGTTAGGATGACAGATTGACCACTGTGTGTTTAAGACTAACTTTCATGCTCATACCAATTGTCATGGCAACTAGCTGTCAAAGCTGAAAACATTTGAAGAAAGCGTGGATTCAAAAGTTTTAAGGATATGTACATGAAATGTCAACGCATTTGTAAACAAACTGTTTACGTGGCATAATAATGCAACACGGTGTTCATTACCACCGCGCATTTGGTGGGCCTTTTAAGGGAGATATAGGCAGACCCAGTCATAGCATGGCAGGCATGGCATGGTTTACATTTTAATTTTTATGTTTGTAAATGTACGCAATATAGTTAAATTTAAAAACCTTATTAGAGTACGACGTAGTGATCACACAATACAAAGATTAATGCAAAGTAAACTTATCAACTAACCTTTCTCCCTGCTCGTCTTCGGGTTTGTTCGAGTCTTCGCGGAATTTTGCTGTCTTACCACAAACGTGACAATACCACTGAAAACTATAATAACATATTACGCGTATGTTATTAGGTTTCCGTTAGAAATCAATGTATTCCACACTCCAAAGCAAATAATTTGTCTTTCTGTACTCGCTTCTCTTATCGTTTCACCTCCCTCAGGTGGCTACTGCTATAATTTGCAACGTTTTGGATTTGTGTATATACCCTCTGATATCAATTGGAATAAAGTAAAAGTTTGAGGTCCAGTAAATGAATGAACTCATCCACACCAGTTCTAAATGTGAAATGGAAGCAAGCAGCAAACGCTGTCGGAATTTGCTTGGTAATAACATGATCATAATTTAATAAAAAATCGCGCATTGTAGGATGAAAACACATATGTACTTTGTTAAACCAGAGAATATGAGTGAAAACGAGAGATGTCGTCTGTTATTAAAATGAGCTATTCCAGTTGAAATCTACACCCCCTATGGAAGACATGACATTAATTTCCCACACAGGGAGTAATCCACACCCCTGTGTGGGAGCTTAAGGTCGTGTATTCCATAGCCGTGGTGTATAGACTTCGACGGGAATACCTCCAATAGAAGAACGAGTGGCTTGCTGACGTAGCCATAATACATAATTGGTGATGGAAGATGGTTTGAGCTATTCTCTATTATGCTTTTAATGTGAAACTGAAAAGTCAGTATTACAGTTTTTGATTTTCCTTTTCCGCTGGCTACATTTTGAGTCAACTTTGTAACAAATTCTAACAAGGGAGGAACTTTTTCTGTCGGAGTCCAACATCCGTCACTATGTAATGCACCCGACGATTTATTACAATTCGCATCTTAGAAGTATACCGCTTGAAACGAGCAAGATTTTGACAAAATAATTCCCAAACGGATACATTTCTTTAAAAGGGCATATCTTCAAAAGTTATGAGCCGATTGAAATAATTGTTTCGGTTTAGTAAAGCTAACGGGTAAAGGCTTCTTTACATACCAACATATCCTTGATCAACTTTTTTAAAATAGGATAAAAAGAGGGCTCAATGATGAGGGGCCTCTTTGTTTTTTTGGGACACCAAATTACAGTTGCTCCGATTTCTTAAAAACTAGAGGGAAATTGTTCCTCTAGCTTAAGGGATTCAGGAAAAGAATAGTTTGCATTATATGCGCTAGAAAGTTCAGAATATTTAACTCTGAGCTGTGTAACTTGCTAACCAGATACTTCGTAGATAGTGTAAAAGCGTGTTTTCTTGTAGCCCCTTTATTAGATGACGAAGTTTTGTACGAAGATTGGAGCGGCATTTTATTTTCATTTATCCCTCTCCTGGATTCTAGGGGCCTGGAGTACGGGCCATCTCATCTACACCGCGGGCCGGGGACCAGTTTTCGGCCGTTGGAAGATATTCGTATTGATGGAGGGTGGGAAAGAAAGGCAAGGATAACAAAATGGTCAGGAGATGACGTGTTCAGGAGAACACTGGAGAAGTGGTTTAAGTTATCAGTGGGCAGAGTATCTTGAATATCTTCTTTAGAAGTATTTTCAGGTGGGACCGTGATGTACGGAACATTTGTATATTGTTACGAGTCCCACTTGACCCAAGGCCAAAATCACCTTTTACCCGAACTCACACGAATGCACAACACAAATACACTGTTTGATTAAGCTAACATAATCTAAGTCTTTAATTGAAAACAAAGTATGCTTGGTACATATAACAACAATTACAATAAAATCACACAATCAGTTTTATTCTATTGGTACTTAACCAGTGGTCTTCTTGTTGGTGATTCTAGAGTTCTTGCAATGTTCTGGACGACTGATGTAATATATCCTTATTCACTTGTCCTTCGAAAATCAGCGAAGTCCATAGTACACTTGCATTTATAAATCCTTGCGTATAAAATCCTCATACGAAAATGATGATGCTTCCTCCAATCTCCTTTGCGCTGCTATCTCGACAAATATATCTCCTTGCGCTGCTTTCTTCACAAATATATCTCCTTGCGCTGCTTTCTCCAAAAATGGTGTTTCTTTCACCACTCACTCTTTTCCAGGGAACAGGTTTCTTTAACACAGCTCCGCTGTTTTTTGACAGATGCGTGGCCTTCACAAACCCAGCAAACTCCAGCAATTTGACAGAAGAACTTTTAATCCTTTGATGAGGAAGAGCACTTTTGTGTGCTCGCTGTCTTCTTCGTTGCTGTATTAAAATTAGCTCAATTATTGGCTATATAAACTGGTTAAAATGTGAAGACCATCACACACATGTGGAGGAGCTCAATCTCCCATGGCATTCTGTAAAGTCCCAACAAAAGCCCCCAACTTTTTATATCAGTACTCATGCAAAAAACACATCATCTATTAATAAACCATTACTTCAATCACATTTTCACAACATTGCTGCAATCTTGGGATTTCCCAATATTAATTATACACATTCACCTTTCACATTACATCACTTCCTGGGGGTTTTCTGACTATGGTGCAATATACTGAACTGGGGATTTCCAAGTTCCAAACATAGATCTGACTTTGTTTACAATAATTTGGGGGAATACCAAAATGACTTTCCACACCATTGTCTTGCACGTACAAGGGGGTTTTCCCATCTCATGAAATACTTTCAGCTTGTAAACAAAGTTAAATAATTAAATTAAATTAAATTACTCAGGGCACATCACAATATCAAATGAGCTCCTTTGGGACCCTTACGACCGGGACTAATTTTCTGGTATTTTCATCCTTCAGCTGGTTACGTGCATTGAAAGCGCGCAACAAGAATAGCTTATTTTATATAACTCAAGATTCTTGTCATTTGATTGGTCAATTACTAGGCTCTACTATTGATTATTTTTTAGCAAAACACTATTGCACTACTTGCAGGAGTCTCCCCATCAGTCCGAAACACCGTCAGTCCGAACCACCGCTAGTCCGAATTTTTAGGGTTATAGGGTTAGGTTTAGGATTAGGTTTAGGGTTAGGGTTAGGATTAGCGTTACGTAAGATTAAGATCTCGTTATGGTTTTTTAAAACCTCCGGGCACGTGCTATTACTATTAAACTACATCGTACACAGCTATTGCGGCGCTTTGTATTGGCGCGAACGTTAGGGAACAACCCAAAAGTTCGATGAAAGTCCTATAAACGAAAGTCTTTTCGTTAGGGAGGGAGGGGGTCAAAAAGTCCGATTACGTTTGTAACATGTTAGGCATCAACTTTAAACAAGAAAATGTTAGTCATATGCAACTTTACATAATAGAGAAAAGAACAAAAGGTGTCTACTCGACTGTTTATAAAAAAATATATTGACTTCCTGTTTGTATGAAACTTGGATACAAATACACGGTTCACTCCTGACACTTACATATTTGATACTATTTGCAGTGTTTGAATATGATTTTATTTAACATTGATTTTACAGTGACTCAGAAATTTATGAAATAACAATTTAGCTTAGATAATAAGGTATAATATAAGTTGCAATAAATAAAGTTTTAATCACTACTTATACATGTACATGATAGCTTAAAATCACATTTCAAATAATACGTTTCAATATGGTTTTGTATGGTTCATTTCTCGTCTTCCTTCCTTCAATTTGCTGCACATGGAATTGACCCGACCATCTCATTTAAGATCGTCTTGGATTATGACATCTAATAATTTGGTCATAATTACTTGCACTATAATTATACTTTTTATGAATAATATTATAATATTATACCCTAAAATTTCGCCTAATGGCACATACGGTTCTCTTGGCATAACTAAAATATTAAACAGAAATAAAAGTGCCCTCCCGTAAAAATCACACACGCAAATAATGGCACGGACCTTTAATTCTGGTTAGGATTTTCATAGGAGGGAGCTCCCAATTTGTTGTAACATTTAGCCTACAAGCAAAGGAACCAATGTGCGCCATCAGGTCAATTAGTCTAGTTGACCGCTATTGTTCCCCATACACACAGATGCTTTTTTTTCTAACCTACTTTTTCGTAATCCTTAAAATCCCTAGTACACAAAATTTGTTGTTCCCCAAAAAAAAAAAAATATTGTCCCATGGGTGGGGAAAGGTCATTAAACTTAACATGGGGTCACATTTAATCAAATTGAAATGTGACACCTGTTCAAATTGTGTCAAAAACATTGCTAATGTATTCCTCTGGTCATAAGGAAAATGTATAGTATTACCTATCTAGGATGTACCGCAAAAATGCCAAAGGTCAAGCGTTGACCTCTAAAAGGTCAAAATTTTAAACTTGCTCCGATATTGATATAAAATTGGATCGATTGAGCCCATATTTTACAACTCATAGCGAGACCAATAAATATTGGGCGTAAAGAATCCAATTTTATCATTATTATGTTTTGGATCCAATATTATCACAACTTGGATCCATCAAAACATAATAATGATGAAAATGGTGTCAAAATCTTCGTTTTGATAAATGATCTTAAACAATGCTAGTTAGCAATATGCAGGGTGTTTCATAACCTAGATTTCGCATCAAAATAGGTCATTGACCATAGAAACCCATTGAACTTGACATGTTTTTATGTGTAAAAAGGTAATGAAACATCCTCACATGTTGCCAACTAGCATTATTTAAGATCATATATCAAAACGAAGATTGTGGCACCATTTTTATCAAGATCGGAGCAAGTTTTGACCATTTTCTGAATCGTTATGACCAAAGGAATACATTAGTAATATTTTTGACACAATTTGATGAAGTTTGAAATTTGACTCCATGTAAAGTTTAATGACCTTTCCCCCATCCATGGGACAATATTTTATTTTGGGAACAACAAAATTTGTGTACTAGGGATTTTAAGGATTACGAAGAAATAGGTTAGAAAAAATACATCTGGGTGTATGGAGAACAATAGCGGTGAACTTGACGAAATCTTTACGGTATATGGTGCTAAATTTAAGTGATATACTTTATCAATAACAAGTGAGATCGCAATTTGTAGAGCGCAATTTAATACAGCTGTAACACAATGTGGTGGATATGGGAAGAGGTCCGAAACCTGGAATGTAGAAAGAAAACCGGAGTAACCGACAATGACCTGCGATATCTGTCATGGATCGTCAAACATGCTCCCTTGAATGGAACCAGGGGCGTAGTGGTGATCAACAACTGCGTCGACCACTACACCAACCCATACCCAGCCTTTATTAAAGGTCTACTGCCCTTATTAACTTAAAACATGCACTTAGGATTTGGTTGCTAAAACCTCTTGATCCAACTTCTGCGGCCAAATATGCGTCACGTGGTACTGCGTAACCTATCCCATCCATGAGTTCCATTGTACTTCAGCAATCAATAATTGAGATGTATGACTAGCTATATCTAGTCTAAAATAAGTACCTGATCATCGGAAGGTCGAAGACACAATCTTAAATTTCTATGACATGTCAAATTAGTTGAGTACATAAATTTTCGATAGGAATATATGTTTACATTATCTATAAAGTTTCTAGTGAATTCAATGTTTTGTTATTGATTCATGGCACACTTAACGATTCATCTAACTATACGTTGGATTCAGCGTCATTTGACGTACCTGGAATGTTTGTACTCTTCTGGGCATTACTGTACTGCATCTTAGAGATGGTTTGTAGTTGTGTACTTTGAGTATTAGATGTATTTTCTAGCTGATATTCAGTCGGTGATACTTGCGCCTGTTTACGACGATTACTAACTAGAGCTGCGATAGTGTACAGGTATGGATTGATTGCAGAATTTATGGGTAAGATAACCGTCACAGACCAAGCAAATACCGAGGGAGGTAAGGTCAGTACACCGACTTGCACCAATATCCCGAGCAAAATAACCGGCGCCCAACATAAGAAGTCTGTCAGAACAATTGCTGCAACTTTTGTAGTCATTCTGATCTGCTCTTTGACATCTTTGTTAAGCCCTGCTCGTTTTGATGTCTTGTAAACAAATCTTACAATTTCCCCATAACAAAATGCTATGACAAGGTAACAGATGCCGTTAAGACCTAGAAACATTGTTGTTGCATAATACAAACCGGGAACATGACCGAGAGATTTAGATTTGACCACGTGCTTTGTATACCAGTGGAGGCTATCCGGGTGAATCCTTACCTCTGAGACATTCTTAAAGAACGTCTCCACTCGAGCCAGAGGAAGACCAATGCATACGTGAGAGATATCATAAAACTTATAACTTACTGCTCCAGCTAAAAAAGACGGAATAGTTGCTAATGCGAAAGAGACAAGCCATAGTAATATAACTATTACAACTAATGCTTTCTTTCTCAACCTGCGACGAGAATACGGAAATCGAATATTAATGAATCTGTCAATGCTTATCAAGGTCACAAAGAACACAGAAGCTTCACTCGATAGTATTGATATTGTACCAGCAATTCTGCAGGTAATACCTGATCTCCAGGTCTCGGCTTGCATAGGGAAATAATCACCAAAGTAAATGTCAGCGGATGCAATTATTATCATATATATGCCCATGAGTAAATCAGATATTGCCAGATTGTTTAACAGGAAGGTCTGAACTTTATTTTTTTCGTTTTTTGATTTCTTACGGCTCAATACAAACAAGTTTCCTCCAAAAGCATTCAAACCAATAAGCCACATCATGACCAACAAACCCTTATCTGACATTAATCTATCGCATGTTAAATATGGGGATCTCACATCTAGAGCACTACAATGTAAATCATTTGATAAATAGCATTCACAGACCTCTGTTTGGCTCACAACTATTTCCGTCTGCTTTGGGAGTCCAATAAACGTTTGCTTATCTATCATAATCAGACTGTTTTCTCGTAAGCCGATAAGGGCAAGTTGATTTAAGTTGTTGATAATTGGAATGTTTGTTAATTGGTTGCCAGACAATTCTAGTAAACGTAGATTTATCGTGTCTTTGAAGATGTGAAGATCTAAGACATAAATTTGATTATAATCCAAATACAACAATTGTAAGTTTATCAACCCCTCAAATATTCTGGGATTCACCAGCGTAAAATTGTTGAAACCCAAATGAAGGTATGTCAAATTCCTCATTTTCCAAAATAAATCATGACTTATATTTGCTAACTTATTTTTGGCCACCACAAACATCTGTAAATCTGTCAGTGCATGAAACAGTTGCCTTGGCAGATGCTGCAACATGTTATTATACAGAAACAGACGAGTCAGTTTACTTGTTTCCTTCAAAAAATCTAATGAGGTCAGTTGATTGAAACTCAGATACAAGACAGTCAGCTGACTTGTTTCCTTCAGCACATTCCCATCTAGTGAAGTTATCTGATTTTCATCAAGATCCAGGATTTGAAGCTTTGTCAAACTGCTAAACAAGCCATTCGGTAACATTGTCAAGTAGTTAACCCAAAGATTTAAAACACGTAGGCTCGTTAAATCTTCAAATACGTGGGCGTCAAGCGAACTTATCTGATTAAAGCTCAGGTCCAGTTCTCCGAGGGATTGTAAACCTGTAAATGCTTTAGAATGTACTCTAGATAACCCGTTAAATGCCATATTAAGCTTATCTAAATATTTCAAGATAATAAAGGCATTCTCAGTTATCTCAACTATGTTCTGCCAAGAGAGATCCAACGTAACAACATCATTGGGATAGATTATCAGAGATATGTGGCTTGATTGGAAAGTGTCATCATGACACTTGAAATCAACATATCCTTTCCCTAATGTACCAATACAACTGGTTGGAAACTGCTCAAATGAACACACTCGATCATGTGATAGGGTACAGGAAACTGTATGATTAAATTCGATCGTACGACAATGGGGTTCGGAAACTAGCTGTGTTTGTTCATCACGTGAATTTCCTTTGCATGTAGACTGAGCCTGGTTTGATGATGTGGCGCTCATGAGGATACTATTATTGCCTTGCAAAATTAGCTGAAGCTTTGTGTGTGAGAACGCAATGAAACAAAGTTCATCTGCTTCAATAACCACATATCTATTTAGACAATTCATCAGATCACCTTCTTTATCCACGTACAGAAATGCATCAGGAGACATTGGTTTGGGTATTTGTATCATAGTTCCTGACCCGGGAGATGTTGTTAATTGGACACTACAAGTATCACCACCGGGATTACCAGTTAGAATGGACGAGTTATACCCATCGTTGCCGTCAACTATTGTGAGTAGGCATGAGTCTGAGCTGTTTTGAGTAGTAGTAACATTCCAAAGAGGAACCACTTCTAACTCTGTGCCGGCATTCAATTCCAGGTTATGTGAGATTAGAAAAATTACCACACCAATGGCGGCGAGTTTTGAGAAGCTACGATTGCGTTCCATATTTTCTATATATCTTGGCCTTTCATTTTAAGACTATTAATGCATTGAGCAGAAACTCCTGTTCTATTTATTACAATTACAAACACGTTTACAAACAATAGCATCGACTCGTCTCATTTGATCTGCATCAATATTTATATGAATTTACAACATAAACAAAGAAACATTTAAACGGTTTTCTAGTATTTATCTTCTTTTTTAACAGGTTTATTGTTACAGATATTAAGAGCGGACAAACAGATCTGATTCGGGCATTCGAGCCCACTCTTTTCTTGCATATAACATGCCAACCTGCATAATATAGCAATCAAAGTTGTAGTTTAATCAGACAATGATGAACACCATAATAGCGAAGAGATGATAGCCCGCTGAATGTCTGCATTTAATTATGATTGGCTTTTTCGTTTCATCTGCTTGAATATGACTAATCGCTGAGCGTTTGTATACTTTTTTGACAGGAATGCAAGTCTCTAGCTCGTTTTGATCTCCTTTTTAACCTCGTCCATTCAGCTCCGTAGCTCAAAGTGTGACCTCATTCGGTAGATTATATTAAACACATACAAAGGTATACGAATACCATGTATAAGCATAGTGGAGCTTAACAACTTTATTTTGACAGATGAACATGTTGAAGATAATAGTCTTCTCGTCCTATGCAAATTATTCAATGATAAAGAACAAGTTGACGGCGAGTAAGCAATATGGTCCTTTACGAAGGACTGGACGAAGGTTTGCTGGACAAACTTTCGAAAAAACAGACGTTTAACAAATAAGCCTGGCGCAGTGGTTCTTTGACTCTGGTACAAGAGGTCATGTGTCAATTCCCGGTGGAGACAAAAACAATTTAATAATCCGCTTTCCTCATTACTGTCTATGAATTGTGGAGCAGATGTAGTGGATGACAAACATTTCGCAGCCAGTTCCGATCAGGGTAATGCCTAGCTGCTTATGCACCCTGTCCTGTGCATCGTGGGAGAATAGTATCTGAGATTGAAGGAATAAGATATTAAAGAATTAATAAAATGGTTGTTATTAAAGTAGTATATTTCCTTTCAGATAAAGAATAATTGAATTTGATGCAAATGATTTCAAAGATAACATAATAAACAACTGTCAGATATCTGAGTTGCAGTCAACGTTTTGAGTTATATAATTAGAAACAACGGTTTCTGTAAATAAATATATGAATACAAAACCCACACTTTGGCCAAATTGAGTTAAGCAATTGTTGTTTAAACATAGGCCTACCATATGTATAACAGTTAAACCCAAATCCACCCTCTACGTGCGTCTTTTGAACATCTGACATCCAGCATGTATGTATACCCAGCATTTATGATACACATTAAGTTTGTTTTTTAGTTTTCTTAAAATCACTTTCTATGGACTTGGGTGGGTTTTGTATTCAGGTATTCATTAATGATTAATGAATTTACATTTCACATTTATCTTAAAAAATAAGCAAATGTTTTATTTGAGTGGTTTGATTTCAGAGGGGCGTTATATATATCAGAAACAGCATGCAGAAAGATGATCACACGCCAAATAAATCAAATAAAGAGAGTAAAATCTGCAAAAGGTCAAATTTTAATATCCGATTGAAGCAAAAAATGGTCTCGAATATTTTAGCTTGACACAAGGAACAACAAAAGTGTAGTTTTACATATGATGTAGATATGGAGCCTTATTTTAATGCTAGGCAGATGCCCCACACACCGCCCGGTTAATAATTACATTATACAACCAGAGACACTGAAATGAATACACGGGATCGATACACGTAAATGTGCTATGCACGATTGATATTCAGGTGATAAATCTTTGGATACCGGGGTAGAAAATAATGCATATCTCCCGTAAATGATTTCGTATACAGAAACCGGATCTGGTTCCTTGCACTTGAACATATATGTTCAACGGATATTATCGTCGTTAGCTATAGCGTCTTGAGAAACTAGCGTGCGTCTTGAGCTGAAAAAGTGACCAAAATTCAGATTTTAAATAGCGCAGCGTAGACGTTCGTGGAGGTAGTCTCGGGCCAGACTGTATGTGGCTATCACGAACATACAGGATCGACGAGTGTCAGACCGACTGACACAAACTGGCTGTGTAGGAGACTATCGTAGAGGCAGTCTAAAAGCAGATGACCATGGCGTATGTATGCTCGCTGACCGTACAGAGGTCAGTCACAGGCTAATGTCATTAGCCTTAGTCGGATGTCCTTCAGCCCATTATGCGTTTAAAAACTATTAAACAGGTGGGAACACAATGGCCATGCGTGGCTGTGGATTCGACCTACCATGGCATTTTCTGCCATGAAGATATCGGGGCGATTACACTGTGTGCCCTGTGTGAGAAGTCTTGTCCACCTCTCTCGCCTTGCCGGATGCTGGCCGCCATATATTTACGATTTTTGAGTTTTAGCCCATTTTTGACAAGACTTTTTGGGATTCGCATAATACAAGACGGTGATCGAGCTCACGACTGACTGAGTTGCTTCCATGAGTCGCTCGTTGTTCACTTATTAATTATTTTTTGCTCTGAGCATCCGTGCAAGGGCTTAGAAAATGCGAGTTTAACGCAATACCAAGTACCCCCACACCTGCACACACACCCCACCCACCCCCCCAGGTCCGCACTCTTCTCACATACACACCCCATACAACGTTAAATACAAGCGGATTATATTGTGAGTTGATCAAAGTGACCAAAATTCAGATTTTAAATAGCGCAGCGTAAACCCTCGTGAAGGTAGTCTCGGGCCAGACTGTATGTGGCTATCACGAACATACAGGATCGACGAGTGTCAGACCGACTGACACAAACTGGCTGTGTAGGAGACTATCGTAGAGGCAGTTTAAAAGCAGATGACCATGGCGTATGTATGCTCGCTGACCGTACAGAGGTCAGTCACAGGCTAATGTCATTAGCCTTAGTCGGATGTCCTTCAGCCCATTATGCGTTTAAAAACTATTAAACAGGTGGGAACACAATGGCCATGCGTGGCTGTGGATTCGACCTACCATGGCATTTTCTGCCATGAAGATATCGGGGCGATTACACTGTGTGCCCTGTGTGAGAAGTCTTGTCCACCTCTCTCGCCTTGCCGGATGCTGGCCGCCATATATTTACGATTTTTGAGTTTTAGCCCATTTTTGACAAGACTTTTTGGGATTCGCATAATACAAGACGGTGATCGAGCTCACGACTGACTGAGTTGCTTCCATGAGTCGCTCGTTGTTCACTTATTAATTATTTTTTGCTCTGAGCATCCGTGCAAGGGCTTAGAAAATGCGAGTTTAACGCAATACCAAGTACCCCCCCACCTGCACACACCCCCCCACCCCCCCCCCCCAGGTCCGCACTCTTCTCACATACACACCCCATACAACGTTAAATACAAGACTCGGCATGTTCGGGATGGGGTAAGATTTCTTTACTACTGTTAGTTTTCGTTTGAATGAAGTATGCAGGTACTTACGGCAGAACTGGATAAAACAGATATCATATATGTCATGAAGTTGTATATTAAATAATATGTGTATGTGAGATTGTGAAATTAGTGTATAAGTTGCGAAATTACAAAATTGCTGACCAGTGTGGAAATGTTTCAATGTCATTTGCATGTGACTAGCATGAGAGACAGGTGGGTAACATGAGGAGTATGTGAGAGCCTGTGATTGGTGGAAAGTTAGTTTGACCATGAGTTTAGGATTAGGGTGAGTGAGAGGAACAGGTGTAGGGAGTGGTGTAATGTTGGATGTGGCCACAGGAGGAGAATGAGAACAGAGAGAGA
Organism: Amphiura filiformis; assembly: GCF_039555335.1. Lineage (NCBI taxonomy): Eukaryota > Metazoa > Echinodermata > Ophiuroidea > Amphilepidida > Amphiuridae > Amphiura > Amphiura filiformis. Next base: position 47,996,548 of record NC_092629.1, on the reverse strand, counting down.
GAGAGAGAGAGAGAGAGAGAGAGAGAGAGAGAGATCAATTGGAGTTTGGGTGTTAGAAGGCGAACATGCTTCTTATATGATTTTATAGATAGACTAGATATAATTGTATCACTGGATTCTTACTTAGAAAAGAACTGATTGATGATTGTTTTATATTATACAATGAGTCTGTGTCTGCTGAATCACTAACTACTAACTATATACACCCTCCAACTCCATAACAGTATACTATGATAAGTTATACTCAACCACAAGAATATATAACCGTACCGCCACCCCCAGTACACCCCCACACACCCCCACACCACAAATCCCCAGCATACACAACCTCGTACAATCCGACGCAAATACGTAGACACCACAAACTCCCCCTTACACACTCCCCTCTTCACACACCGAAGCACCCTTGTGGCCTACTTTCCTCCTCACACCCCCCACCCCCTCTCCCTCACACAATATCATTCAATTAAGGTGAAGTGTGTGTATTGAGAAAGGACTACCATCAAATATATAATAATTTGGATCCAGAGAGTAATGAATGATTGAAAAATAGAAAACGGAATCTCTAGCAATCGAACAATTTAATTTCCTTTATAATTGGAACGTTGATTAAATTTGCTTAGAATCATTTGTGTCTTGAAGCCACAAACGACATGTTTTTATCAATTTGAACAAACAAAACTCGTTTACATTGCCGCGTGTAACTCATTTCACGGACATTATCACACCATTATTAAAACAATAAAGTTAACCTGCTTTAATAAAGGATAATGAGATAAGTTAACTCAAACTTTACATCAATCATCAGTCCGACTGTAAAATTAATTGAATAACACAAAAACAGTGTCGTCCGTATATTTAATATATTATTTCTTGTCTATGCCCATGCATATGATATAGATGTGTTTGGTATCGTTTTTGTTGTTTTTAGTTATCTACGAACGATTTTCCTTTTGTGTGCATCATCTACTCTCTACCTATACTTCTCCGTAGTCCACTTGCCAATTGTGCATACTCTGGCTATTACATTTAAGCTTAAAACTCTGATTTAATTAATGTGTGCACAATTGATAGATTTTCACAACTGATCTTTTCAGTCATCGTACGCCCTCTGTTTGTTAGCTTCCCAAGTGGACTACTGACTTTGGATTGCAGTTAACATTTTTAACACGGGACTCTATGGAGAGTTAGGCCAATTTCTGGCCTAACTAAAATTGGTCATGATGTAATGCATCTTTAAATGAATCTGGCTTGTGATTGGTCGCCAAATCCTCCCGACACGTACTGGTACCAATAACTAATACATGGTACACAACTATCTAGGGAATGCGGCGCTTTTGTGCTGGCGGATGAACGTACGCATCTAGCGCGTATTGTACCACCATGCTTAGTCTTGTGGTTAGATTTTATTGATAAACAAGTATGATTGACAGTGTGTTTAGAGAACGAAGTCCCGGGGTAAATAGGGGGTAAAGTTCTGCTTAAAAGTGAAAGTCCATAGTCGGTTTTTCGGATAATAAACTGGCAGATTCTAAAATTAGAATTGTTCAGTATTGAAGTGTCATTATAATTATGCCATTATGATATGTTGCATTCAATAAGCCTACGTAGGGCCTATACTTTACTTTTACTGTCACAAATATAATTATATAAACTTTTTCATAACCATTTTATACTAGTATTTTGATGTAATAAATATCAGTATAATTTCGAGTTCAACTGAATGCGTTCATCATGATTAATAACATTTTTATTTATCAAAAATTGACTATGGCATAGTCTACTCTCTACCATGTCTACTACGTACGTACTACACACAGAAAAAAGGCGTTGAAGTGATCTTTTAAAAGAGTCTACGTTTGTTCGTAGAAGAGTCTACGTTTGTTTGGAGACGACCCCCAATTTGAATCAACCTGACACTAATAAAAGAGTCTACCCACTAGTCTTGACTCCTTCAAGAGTCTAATACAGGGAACTCTCTTTTGGAGTCGTCTCGAGGACACCTAAGAAAGCATTCACATTACTCCTTATTAGATTCCACTTATCTGACAATTTAAGGGGTCCACCATCCAGGAATCTCTGTGAGAGTCGTCTCCAGGACAAACTCTTGACACCTTAAGAAGCATTTAAGCAGTACTCTTAGCATGAATCCTAGGGACTCCTCTAAGGAAGATACCTTGGCCTCCATTTAAAACTTGCATATCTTTAAAATATAAAGTGAGTCAGTTAGACCCTCCTCTGTACTACTTTGTATTTACCACTTTTGGTATCTGCATAAATGTGACTCCGGAGACAAGTCACTTTGACCCCCCAAAAGAGTTATCTTGACTCACTCAGATACATACTTGACACTTTCATATACTCAAAACGCTCGAGAAGCTATCTAGAGCTGGAACGGACCCTTTAATGGCTGTATCAGGACTCTCTATAGTAATTAGGCATTTTGGATTCAGTAATCGAGTCAATTCGTCACCTTTATTTTTCTGTGTGTACCCTTGTGAATGTCAAATCCACAACTTGCATACTTAGCTCGAATTCTACGCATTCCTGCATAATAATGCAACACTACTCCCTATTCCAGAAAAATACTGCACTATTTTTTTAATTAAAAAAATATTATCGTGTTTTGCCAAAAGAAATATAGCTAAATCCAAATCCTTTGATTGGTTCTAACTGGCAATACAAGTCAAAATTAAATATTTTTGCAATTTGAGGTAAAATGAGCCAAAAACATGTAATTGTAGACGTTTCCTTACAATTGTAAATTCAAAGAGTTGAGTATAGGCTAAGAGTTAGCTCGAAATTTATAATATTTATAATTTTTCATGTTATTTTTGATAATTTGACTTTCATTACAGTTAGAAGGATTAGGATCTAGCAATGTTCCACTTAGCAAAACGGGATAATGTTTTTTTTAATCCCAACAATTTATTTTTGATAATTTGTTAAGAAAAAGATTAAAAATATGTTTTGCAAAAATTAGAATGCATAACTTGAAATTAGTTTTTATAAGTCTTTCGGCTTGATTGTTATATCATACGAAAAACGCCCTAAAAACACATGTGTTTGGCCCTTATTTCCAATTTCCCTTAAATTGACCAAAAATCAAAATTTGACGTTCATTACAGTTAGAAGGATTAGGATCTAGCTATGTTCCACTTAGCTAAACGGGATAATGTTTTTTAATCCCACCAATTTATTTTTGATAATTTTTTAAGAAAACAAAATTAAAATGACCAAAAATAAAAAATTTGACTTTCATTACAGGTAGAAGGATTAGGATCTAGCTATGTTCCACTTATCACAACGGGATAATGTTTGTTTAATCCCAACAATTTAGTGCTGTATTTTCTGGAATGGGGAGTTTCCACCGCGCCTTTGGTGGGGCATTTTAGCGGGCTAGGTCATAACATGACAGACACAGTATTCATAGCTATATTCTAATTATTTCTATTGAATTGTTAGTGAGTTTATCCTGACGGGTTTTTTTGCCTGTAAATGAACAGAATGTCTTTAAACTAAAAATCTTATTAGAGTACGATAGTAATCACATAATAATAAAGATTAATGGAAAATAAACTTACCAACTAACGTTTCTCCCTGCTCGTCTTCGGGTTTGTTCAATTCTTCACCGAGTTTTACATTGGTAGCACAAACGTCGCAATAAGTGTTTCGTTAGAATAATGTTCTCCACGCTCCTCAGCAATGAATTTTTCTTTCTGTCCTCGCTTCTGTTGTCGTTTTCACCTCTGATATTGATTGGAATAATGTAAAAGTTGGCGGGTCAGCAAATGAATTGAGATACATACAACTTACCCACACCAGTTCTAAATGTCAAATAGAAGCACGCAGGAAACGATATCGGAGTTTGCTTGATAATAACATGATCATGCAGTAATAAAAATCGCGCATTGGAGGGTGAAATACACAAGGTTACATTATTAAACTAGAAAAGATAAGTGAAAACGAGAAATGTCGCCTGTTATTAAAATGAGCTATTCCAGTTGAAATCCATACGCCTCTATGGATGATATGACCTTAATCTCCCACACAGGGAGTGTGAATTTTAAATGGGATTACCTAAATGGGTGACTCCATTTGAAATTCATACCCGCTGTGTGGAACAATAATGTCTTGTCGTCCATACGGATGTATAACTTTAAACTGGAATAGCACAATGATTACGTAGTCACGATACACTATTATGCTTTTAAATTCAGGGGCTATCTTTCTTAACGTGCCTCCTGGCACGTTCGTGCAGTGAGATTAAAAATACATGCAGTGAGAATTAATAATCCGTGCATAAAATATTTCCATGCCACTTACGTTTCAACCGGTCGAATGACCAGGAAATGAAATTCTTCCGCGAAGTAAGATCGAGTCGCAAATCCAGTTTGTTAAAAATATAAAAATAATTTAATAGTTTTCCTCTCAGTAAACAATACTTTTCTTTATTCAACCTTCAACCAAAACTTGACTTACAACGTCTCTGGCATAGTCGAACATTTCCGGCGACGCCGACAGTTGCTCTTGCTTTTTTCTGCATAGTTCGTCGGCTGTATTCTATAGTGGCGTATAGTGATTTTTGGTATTTTTTTTTTTAATTAGCACATGTGTTTTTAATGATGTTCTCTTTCATTTTTCTAAGTGTCATCAGTCAAAACTAGCTAATTAATTAGTAATTAATTAATTAAATGTAGCGTATAGTTACAAAGTGAAATTGTGTGTTTTCCATAGTGGCGTATCAACCATACACCACTTTTTATACACATTTTATAATTATGAAATATCGGCAAAAATAAAAAACATTTTATGTCATAGTGGCGTACACCTCTCTACATGTCATAGTGACGTATCGCACCTATACGCCACTATAGAATGAAGCCGACGAAAAGTAACGTCATAGGGATTACATGGCGACCGAGGTGGCGTAAGGTTAACGTTAGGGTAGGGTATTGCGTTTTGCGTGTTTTCCAAAGTGACGTATAGTTTTGTGGTTTTTGTTTTCAGTTTGCCAGCAATATTATGTATTTATTTCTTTTGAAATATATATAACAATAAAATCTATTTAGTTTACTACAGAAATTTCACATCATTTATAAAATATAATGAATGTCTGATTTACACAACCCGATTTTAAATTGGCATTTCTTCAAACCCGATTTTCTCGAAAAGTTGTTTATTCGCGGCGCCCCACTATACGCCACTATGGAATACATCCGACGAGTTCTGCAGATTAGAGACAATCTTGTTAATTTTAAAGAAAAACTCGTTAGCCAATTTAAAATCTAAGATGGCCACCATTTATCAAGATGGCCGCCACTAAATGATTATATTAATGTTATAAGAGATCATTATTATCATACAAGCACCAAAATGTGCAGATACCTCCCTTTGAATCGTTTATTAGGAAACAAATTAGCCAATTCAAAATCCAAGATGGCCGTCAGTCTTCAAAATACCGCCCTAAATTACAAATATCAATGTTAAAAAAGGATTAAAAGGTCATTCAAGCACCATAAATTACAAGTGTCTTCACACAACTCGGCATTAGTACCAACCAACATTTGAAGAGGAGAATCTTCAGATGATTTTGAACTTAGTAACGTTTTTCCAAAAAGAAAAAAAACTCATCAATTTAGAAAGAAATACAATACAATAAAAGTTTAAAACTACATAGCGAGATCAGATCATTACTTGAAAGACCAGGAAATCATGCAAACATTAAAACAGCTTAAAATGAAATGTTGCTTGGCATGACAGGTGAGTCTAACATGATATGAAAAAATTAATAGCAAGATATACAGAATAATTAGATAAACTACATAGCGAGACAAACATATTATTTTTAAAGAGGACGCAGCAATCAAAATGTAAATATTTGAAAGCGATATATCAAAATTAAATGTACGAAGGCAATAAAAATCACATCAAACCTCACAAATGATAAAAGCAACGGAGCATACTGCATGAACAATTTATGTTATAAAACTTGTCAGTCCGGCATAAAGAAATTCTATTTTGGAAATATGTGCTCATTTAAGCATCAAAAAACCTGGCAACCAAATTATTTTGGTTATTTTAGGTACACTGAATTCAAAACATTTATCTGCCAAGCTATATTGGAACCCCGTGACCCTAAAAAAGACCCACAAACCCCCTACGTGATCATACAAAATTATGTCAAATTATTCGTCTGGGTCTAAAGATCACACACATGTAACATATTTGCACGTAGGACATATAGTTACTTAGTTATAAGGCTCAGCAGGTCCAAGGTCAATTTGCATTTTACACAGGGGTAAAAAATTAAAGTTACTCCGGTTTTCGTAAAAATGGATGCAAACTGTTCCTCAAGGTCAATGGATTCAGGAAAAGAATAGTTTTACTATATGCGATGTCAACTTCAGAAGAAAGATGATAAATAAATAATATGGAACCCTACATATCATTTGACTCTTTGCTGTGTAACATGCTAAATAGACATCGCAGATAGTGCAAACTATTCTTTTTCTCAAACCTCAAACCTGGGTGAACAATTTGCCTCAACTTTTACGAAAATTGGAGCAACTTTGACTTTTGACCCATACACAACAAACAAATCGACCTGTGACATTTTGTGCCCCATAACTTCTTAACGATAGGTCGTACACGCACAAACATTACATTTTTTTGGATCCATGGGGCCAGACGCATAATTTGACATGTTTGAAAGTGTTATTGGAATAAAATTTATTTTTGCCCCTATACGATCCTATGGTGTATTTTTTGGTGTCACGGTCTCAAAATATTGCTTGACAGACAATAGATTCGAGTTCAGCATACCCAAATTTACAAAAATAAGCTGGTTGCCAACTTTTACGCAATAGTAGTTCATCGATTAAAAAAAATACAAATTAAAGGGCCATTCAGTGATTTGCTTATCCGGACGATCGTAAAAATCATCAAAATTCAGATTTTGATACTTATGTCATTGTCATAAATGTGTCAACATAGCTTACTAATGGTTCAGCCAAAAGCTGTGTATTTAAGACAAAAATAAGGAATTTACATTATTTTGTAATTTATATACTGACAGTACAAGTATAGGGTGGTGCGTTTAAATGTACACTAGCAATTAAACTTTTTGGTAAACAAAGCATTAACACCATTTTACACCATTGGAAACCTTCTAAATGTTATTGTCAAATGTTTGTATGCTTACATTTATACATTTGCTTAGGAACTGGCACCTCCCTGGTTTTCAATAACTTTTTGGCATCTATTTTTCCATCCTCTCTCGCCTTCCAGCAAATTTGGGAGAATTGTATGCCGCCGAAGGTTTACATAGTCCCAAGCGTCTTTGATTTTTTGGACCAACGTGGCTTGATTGGTAGCCATAGGTGGACAATACACCTTCTCCTCCATCATAGACCATACATTTTCAATGGGGTTAAGATCTGGGCTGTTACCAGGCCAGAAATCCTTGCGCCAAAATGACGTCCCATCATGTGACTTTGTTTACGTTCTGTCCCTTTAAATTTAAGGCCGGAAGGAGCTTTTTCCTCACCAATCACAAAGACAGCGAAAAAATTATGAAAATCCGTTCAGAATTAGTCGAGTTCGGTATGGAATGAAAGCTTAAGTCTTCAAGATGCAGAAAATAACTTTCTTTGACTAAACACAGCCGTAGGCCAAATGCCAGGGCGACAAAGCAATTTCCAGCTAGTGTACATTTAAACGCACCACCCTATATTATGACTTCTTGTGCTGTGTAGCCTTTTCTCGCGTTATTTGCATAATTATTTATATAAATACAGTATTAAAAGGGCATTTCGTGATCCACAGCCTCATCCCCCACTTTTTTCAAAAAAAGTTGAGATTTTTATACCACTGGAAACCTCTGGCTACATGATGTTTATGTACCAAAAATATCTTGCAGATTAATTCGTTTAGCAAAGATATCGTCAAATTTGAATTTCGTTCTGGTATACCAGAACGAAATTACAACAGTGGCCTATGTAGCAGTGTAATACACATAATCATGCATATCTCGCAAACGCAAAATCGGAATCAACGCAAAATTTGGGAATAAGCTTTTTTCGTGGATATCTACTGAAAAATGTCATAAAAAGAGGATACTAGGATCACGAAATCCTCCTTAAATGAGATTTATTGCATATTTAGCTTGGAATTATACGCAATAACCGATGAATGTTAGTTTTTGCATACTGAGCATGCGTGCGATTCGCATCTCTTGCAAATGTGCAATTATAAATTAATGTATGAACTTGGATCAAATACACACAATTCGTAAACTATAGTATTTGAATATGACTTTATTTAACATTGATTTTACAGGGACTCAGAAGTTTATAAAATAGCATTTAAGCTTACGATTAATTATTGATTATAATATAAGTTACGATACATAATTAATATTAGTTACTTCTTATACATAACATGGCAACTTAAAATTATATTTTACATACTACATTTTAGTATAGGTTGTGCCTGTCTCCGGCCATTATGTACCTTACTTTGACGTGTTAAGTTGTATTCTTAAACATTTGAGAAAGTTCCTGCAATCTTATTGGTTCTTAACTGTGTTATATGACACGATATAACACGTTTCAGCGCGTGCGAGTCGACGCGATACGCGTACGCGCTATTCGAACCAATCGGATGCGCAAAGCAAAAACGGTACTGATCGAAGCCTTATGTAATTCCTTGTAAAATGTAGGATTAAATTTGATTAAAATTTGGTATAATTATGATTAATATTTTGATTTGAATTGATTAGGTACTATTTCTAGCCGCTGTCGTGTATCTATTCTCTCATATAACACGGGCGATATCGTTATTTTTGAAGTAAAACCACTTGAATTCGCCTCGTTTTTCTACTTAAAATAATGATGTCGCCCGTAAAACAACATTGCTTCTCACAAGTATCTATTTAAAGCTAATTTTGCCCGGCATTTGACATTTGGCATTTGACATACAGAGTGTCAAAGTTCATACAGAGTTCAAAGTTCAAAACTCAAAATGATTTTGCGATATTAGAACAAAACATCATACACAATACAAACTATTATTTCTTCTAAATTGCTTTTCTATGATTAAAAATTTGAGACTACTGTGGTGAAGTGTGATGTGCAATGTGAATGTAACCTTAGACCTTAATTTCTGCTTATAACTCTTTAGAAGCAAAATCCATTAAACATACTTTTAAGTATTCACATTGGGGTAAAACTTGAAGTCTTAAAAGACTTGAACACAAGCTTCTACGTAAACTTACGTCTTATAGTTATACAGTCATGTTTAGTATTTTTGAGCTGTGTATAAGTGGGAAAAGGTATATACTTGTAATAATTATATTCATATATTTTGTTTAAATTATATGAATAGGCCTCCTCAGCTTGTAGCATCCGGTAATGTCATCCATCCATGTGTTGCATTCGAGCTTATATAATTTTAAAATATCAATATCAAATTAATAAAGCAACAGTATTTAGAAATTTAGCTCTGCGATGCCTTTTATAACACAATACAATAATAATACAAATAGCATACAATAATATATATATTCACGTTCACAGTATTTTAAGTGAGTCGGCCCGTTTATTGCAGTAGAGTTGTGAATACCCCTGTGATCATATTAACCCTTTCCCACTACATGAGCAAAAAAAAACCTTTCCCCACCGACACTAAAAAATATTTCCCCACCTAACAGTGTATAAATGCATGAAATTAAAAAAACAACTTGCAGCCTTCGGCGGCGGAAAAAAAAATTCCCCGATCCCAACTTCCTAACCCCCCCCCCCCCCGCCCTTTATGTCTAATGGTGCGTCCCTTATGGCGTTAGCTACTACCGGTTATATCAGATAGCCAACAAAATTATTATCATGATCTTTCCACGTGCCTTTTTCACAACCTCCACGCTCTGTGGGCGGGTCAAAAGTCCGGTCGCATGGAAATTCACCGAGTCGATAATCTTGGCCGAATGGAAAACTGTAAGACCGAGTGGGCTCATTGCGTGATTGGTTAAGATGCTCGGTCGTGCGGATTTAGCCCGGTCGACCAAGAAAAATCTCACTCGACCGGACCCACTCGAAAACTGATAGACATGGCCAGCGATACACCCGCCCTTGTTAGATGGACCAAGTTGGCATAAGAGGTGTTCAGAAAAAGAAAATAGTAGCCCTTAGTATGGAATCTTTGTCACAAAACACATCAATCAGACATCGGAGCTACAATGCAGTGTCAAATATTCTGTTTCTGGATCCCTTGGTGGATGAACAGTTTACAACAACGTTGACGAAAACAGGAGCAAGTTTAATCCGTTACCCCTGTTTAACTTGGAAATTGACCTTTGACCTGTTGCGGCACATTTGCTTTGAAAACATTGGAACACGACAATTACTCAAGACAACTTACACTCATGCCCTCTCGCAATTGATGGTAATGATGAGTATTATTATATAACTCTAAGCAGTGATCAAGGTGGTGAAACTTGCAGTGTCCAATTATCAACATCTCTTGGATCAGGAACTATGATATAAATACCCAAGCAAACGTCTCCAGACACATTCTTGTACATAGAGAAAGATTAAAACAAGCAAATTGAACAGAACAAGTGGTATTTGAGAGCTAAGACTATGCCCTTAACGTTGATGTAAGCATCACGTTACAACGGTCTTTTCTAATGGCCAAAGAGGGCGCTTTTCATTTGCACAATTTTTTTTGAGACAGGCTGTATTTGAAAACGTATTTGATGTGGTTTTAAGCTCTAGACGTAGTGATTGATTAACTTTAATATTTGTTGTTCATAAATTAAAGCAATCGTAAACTAAATGTTATTTCACAAATTTCTGAGTCAATCATGCATATGTAAGGTCCAGAAGTTACGTGCCGCAACAGGTCAAAGGTCAATTTTTTAATTGCCATAGAGGGCGCTTTTTACTTGCACAAATTTTTTTAGACAGGCTGTATATAGTTGTGCTAAGAGAGATTTCTACTTATGAACACCATAGAGAGTGACTCTCGCCCGCGATATTCTTTTCGTACATCATTTTTGTAAAATCAGTTGATTTGAGATTTTTTTGTCAGTAAACATAGTACATGTACATTTGGATTTGTTCCGTATTAAATTATGAAAAAACGGGATGAAACAAAATTGGGATAGATCAGTCGTCGGACAATGATTATTTCAAAAACCGCTCGCGTTTGTTGATTATCAGAACCTTCTTGGCACAGAGATGGGCACTGGTTTGTTGATGTATCATTGATGCAGATATTGGAATTATCTTACAGAAATAGCTGGAGCGTTGAATGTGAAAATGTAATGAAGCAATATATGCTGCAATAATCTATTATCTATTTTCAAATTCAAAAGAGCACCTTCTTTCTCTATGTACAAGAATGTGTCTGGAGACGTTTGCTTGGGTATTTATATCATAGTTCCTGATCCAAGAGATGTTGATAATTGGACACTGCAAGTTTCACCACCTTGATCACTGCTTATATAATAATACTCATCATTACCATCAATTGCGAGAGGGCATGAGTGTATGTTGTCTTGAGTAATTCGTCGTCCGTATTCCATAGTGGCGTATAGTGGGGCGCCGCGAATAAACAACTTTTCGAGAAAATCGGGTTTGAAGAAATGCCAATTTAAAATCGAGTTGTGTAAATCAGACATTCATTATATTTTGTAAATGATGTGAAATTTCTGTAGTAAACTAAATAGATTTTATTGTTATATATTTTGACAAAAGAAATAAATACATACTATTGCTGGCAAACTGACAATAAAACTATACGTCACTATGGAAAACGAATAAAACGCAATACCCTAACCTTACGTTAACCGTACGCCACCTCGGTCGCCGTGTAATCCCTATGGCGTTACTTTTCGTCGTTCGTATTCCATAGTGGCGTATAGGTCCGATACGCGTACGCCACTATGACATACGATGTTTTTCATTTTTGCCGATATTTCATAATTATAAAATGTGTATAAAAAGTGGCGTATGGTCGATACGCCACTATGGAATACAAAAATGTCACTTTGTAACTATACGCCACATTTAATTAATTAATTACTAATTAATTAGCTAATTATGACTGATGAGACTTAGAAAAATGAAAGAGAACATCATTAAAAACATATGTGCCAATTTTCAAAAAATGACCAAAAATCACTATACGCCACTATGGAATACAGCCGACGAATTGTCGTGTTCCAATGTTTTCAAAGCAAATGTCATTAACAGTTTTCAAATATCGAAGGTCAGCGATCAGACTTTTCATATTGGGGTACTCTACAAAAGAATCAATTCTTTACAGGGTGTAAAAAGTACACAGTTTGAAAAAAATGCCACTAGATCAAAAAGTATGAGGTATTTGGTCATAATGCTTTAGTTATAACTGTAAAATTACTGGCGTGTGACCATTGATAAGAATTAAGTGGCTATTTTGTGAGCCATGTTGAAAAATACAGTTGCGCAGTAACATGAAACTCACCACTTTCTTTACAGTAATTGACAGAATGCCTTGCAAAATTGTTTGGGAGTCGTGTGATAGATTTGAAGCACCAAGTGGATTGCCAGTAAGACTGGTTTGCTTCTCCTGATTTTACACCTCTTGATTTCTTCTTGTTGGGTGATCTGAAATCAAAGGTTTTCACAAGGTGGCCTTGTACACATGCCAGATTTTTTTTTATACCAGAACTACATGTATACGTGTCTGCATCCTGACATTGCTGTTATTATACAATATATTGGCTGATTTTAAGAGACGGTGTGTAGTTGACTACCTTGCGTATTTGGTGTCTGCCTTTGCGTCGTTTCTTGTCGATTTCTACGAATGATATCTAAGATGGTATAAATATATGGGTTGATTGCTGAATTTATTGGTAAAATAACTGTCACAGTCCAAGCGAATATAGAAGGGGGTAAGGTCAGCACACCAAGTTGTACCAAAATACCGAGCACAATAATCGGCGCCCAACAAAAAAAGTCTGTCAAAACTATAGCTGCTACTTTGGCGTTCATTCTGTTCTCTTCCTTAACACCTTTGTTCAGTCCGACACGTTTCGTTGATTTGTAAACCGCTTTTAAAATTCCCACATAACACAGGAGTATGACAAAGTAGCATATGCCGTTAAGACCGAGAAACATCGCTATTGCATAGTACAAACCGGGAACATAACCGAGAGATTCAGATTTAACCAAGTACTTGTTATAATTGAAACCGTCCTCTGCAATCCATTCTTCTGAGGTTTCCTTAGAGAACATTTCTATTTGAGCCAAAGGAAGGCCAATACACACGTGAGAAATATCATAAAATTTATAACTGACCCCAACTAAAACAGAGGGGATAGTCGCTAACGCGAGAGAGATAACCCAAAGTAATGCAACTATTATAAATGTTGATTTTATTCTCAACTTGCGACAAGAAAAAGGAAATCGAATGTTAATGAATCTGTCAATACTTATCAATGTCACAAAAAACACAGAAGCTTCACTGGATAAAATAGACATTGCCCCCGCAAGTTTACAGGTAATACCAGATCTCCAAGTCTCGGCTTGCATCGGAAAAGATTCACCAAAGTAAATGTCAGCAGATGCAATGATAAGCATATAGGTGCCCATAAGTAAATCAGATATTGCTAGATTGCTTAGCAGGATGGTTTGGACTTTGTTCTTTTCATGTTTTGATTTCTTACGGCTCAATACAAACACGTTTCCACACAAAGCACTCAAACCAATAATCCACATCATGACCATTAAAACTTTATCCGACAATAATCTATCGCATGTTAAATATGGAGATTGCACATCAAGAGCACTGCAATGAGCATCACTTTGTACAAAACATTCACATATTTCTGTTTGGCTTACAACTATTTCAGTCTGATTTGGGAGGCCACTGAATGTATACTTATCTATTAATGTCATTTTGTTTTCTCGTAAGCCTACAAAGGCAAGTCGGTTTAAGTTGTTGATGATCGGAATTTGTGTTAACTGGTTTCCAGACAATTCTAGTAAACGGAGGTTTATCGTGTCTTTAAAGATGTGAAGATCTAAGACATAAATTTGATTGAAATCCAAATACAACAATTGTAACTTTGTTAATCCCTCAAATATTCTGCGATTCAACTGTGTAAAATAGTTGAAACCTAAATTAAGATATGTCATATTCCTCATTTTCCAAAATAAATTATAACCTATAATGTCTCTCCACTTATTTTGGTCCACTCCAAGTATCTGTAAATGAGAGAGTGCACTGAAAAATTGCCTTGAAAGATGTTGCAACATGTTAACACTAAGAAATAGAGAAGTAAGTTTACTGGATTCATTAAGAAAATTTGCATCTAATGAAGTAATCTGGTTGTTATACAGACTCAGGAAAATTAGCTTACTTGTTTTCTTCAACAAATTCGCATCTAATGAAGTAAGCATATTCGAATCCAGACTTAGGATAGTCAGCTTACTGGTTTCATTCAACAAATTCGCATCTAATGATGTGAGCTGGTTGTAATCCAGATGCAGGTGAGTCAGCTGTCTGGTTTCCGTCAGTAAATTCGCATCTAATGAAGTAAGGTGGTTGTAATTCAGATACAGGGTAGTCAGCTGACTAGTTTGCTTCAACAAATTCGCATCTAATGAAGTAAGCTGGTTGTTATACAGACTTAGGTGAGTCAGCTTACTGGTTTCCTTCAATAAATTCGCATCTAATGATGTGAGCTGATTATTAGACAGATACAGTTGAGTCAGCTGTCTGGTTTCCTTCAACAAATTTGCATGTAATGAAGTAAGCTGGTTATTACTCAGAATAAGGTAAGTCAGCTGTCTGGTTTCATTAAATAAATTCGCATCTAATGAAGTTAGCTGGTTGTAATCCAGATACAGGGTAGTCAGTTGACTGGTTTGCTTCAAAAAATTCGCATCTAATGAAGTAAGCAGGTTGTAATTCAGATACAAGGTAGTCAGTTGACTGGTTTCGATCAACAAATTCGCATCTAATGAAGTAAGCTGGTTGTCACGCAGATACAGGGTAGTCAACTGACTTGTTTCCTTCAATAAATTCCCATCTAGTGAAGTTATCTGGTTTTCATCAAGATCCAGGAGTTGAAGGTTTGTCAAACTGCTGAACAAGCCATTTGGCAAAATTGTCAAGTAGTTAACAAAAAGACTTAAAACACGCAGGCTGGTTAAATCTTCAAACACGTGGACGTCAAGCGTACTTATCTGATTATAGCTGAGGTCCAGTTCTTCGAGGGATTGTAAACCTGTAAACGCTTTAGAATGTATTCTAGATAACCTGTTACTTGCTATACGAAGCGTTTGTAAACGTTTCAAACTGAAAAAGGCATTCTCAGTTATCTCTTCTATATTCTGCCATGAGAGATCCAACGTAATAACATCATTAGGATAGATTATCAGAGATGTATGGCTTGATTGGAAAGTGTCATCATGACACTTAAAATCAACATATCCTTTCCCAAGTGTGGCATTGCAATTGGTTGGAAACTGCTCAAATAAACACACTCGATCATGTGATAGGTAACAGGAAACAGTGTGATTTAATCCAGTCGTACGACATTGCATTATCTTACTTATTTCGGAAACTGATTGTGTTTGTTCATCATGTGAATTTTCTTGACACTTGGACAGAGGCAGGTTTGATGATATCTCGCTGATGAGGACACTAATATTACCTTGCAGAAATATCTGGAGCTTTGCGTGTGATAACGCAATAAAGCAAAATTCATCTGCTTCAATAACTACATATCTATTTTCACAATTCAGCAGATCACCTTGTTTATCTACGTAAAGAAATGCATCATAAGACATTGGTTTGGATATTTGTATCATAGTTCCTGACCCGGGTGATGTTGCTAATTGGACACTGCAAGTTTCCCCACCAGGATTACCAGTTAGAATAGATGAGTTATACCCATCGTTGCCGTCAATAACTGTGAGAAGGCACGAGTCTGAGCTATTTTGAGTAGTAGTAGTAACATTCCAAAGAGGAACGATTTCTAACTCTGCTTTGGCATTCAATTTCCAGTTCCGGGAGAAAAGTGTTAATACCAAAAGAATTGAGGCAAGCTTATGATTGCGCTCCATATTTTCTATCTTGGCTCTGACTTTAAGAATATATTGAGTAGTATTGAGTAAAAACTATTATTCTATTTAGTACAATTACAAAAAAAAAACCTTTACAGGAATTGGCTGACCGCTACACCCTATGCATACCACAATAAACCATCGCTTCCCTGATCAGCTCCCCAAGTTCTCGTACGGGTAACAAGAAAAATAAGCAATTAGTTCCTTGCCCAAGGAGTCTTGCTTGGCAATGCTGAAAAATTTATGTGTCCATAAAGAAAAGTGAATAAAAGGGAAAAAAAACGTTGTGTCCTTATGTCTAATCATAAAGGGATGTATATGACTATGATTGGCATTGTTGTTTCATGCATGTTCTATCCGCTTACAACTGTTCGATCACGGGGTTTTTATGCGATTCTTTCACTATCATTGCAATCTCTATTTGCTAAGAAATATTATTACCTTTTTTGAGCCAAATCGATCTCCATTTAGTTGTATAGCTCAAAGTGTAGAGTGTGAGTTTTGGTACTAAACACATAAAAGGTACATGGATACTATTGTACACAAATACAGGAGCCTTACAACTTTATACAGACAGCTGAGCAACAATGACTTCTCCTATTAAAATTTGGTTCATGCCAACAGACCAGTTCATGACGAGAAAGCTATATGGTCACAAGCCCTTGGAGAAATCTGCCAGTCTGGCAGCTAAACATTCGAGGTTAAATTAATTATAAGGGAGCAACATGTCACAGTGGTTCCTTGACTCTGGTAAAGAGGTCCTGTGTTGATTCCCGGCGGAGACAAAATAATTCAACAACCCGCTTTCTTCCTCATTACCGTCTTTGGATAGTGGAGCAGATGCATGTGGATGACGCTACTTCACGCCTCGTTGCCCTGCGCATCATGGAAGAACAGAACCTGTGATTGAATGAATAAGAAATGATGGAAATGGTTGTAAATAAACTTGGAAGAAGTCATGTAAGAATTTTCCATTGAATCCAAATGAAAAAGAACAATATCTATATTATAATAAGAAATATGGTTTCTGCAAATTGAATATAATCGGTTTTCGCCCTTTTACATTGTTTTCGCGCCTTAATAATCTACACTACATGTATGCGTAACACATACCCCATCCTACATTGTACATACATGTAACAGTATGAAACCTTTGTGGTACCTGCTACATGTTATACATTGTAATGTATTTTCGGTGTTCACATTTCACCTAGATTTTCAGGTGGCTGGATCAAGTT
The DNA here is from genome assembly GCF_039555335.1 of Amphiura filiformis. Classification (NCBI taxonomy): domain Eukaryota; kingdom Metazoa; phylum Echinodermata; class Ophiuroidea; order Amphilepidida; family Amphiuridae; genus Amphiura; species Amphiura filiformis. Next base: position 47,979,195 of record NC_092629.1, on the reverse strand, counting down.
CAGAGGTGTTGTTTAAATAGATGAGGAATTCAATAGGACATCCATTCATAAAAAAGAATTTGAAGTGATAACTGTTAATGCAACCCATCATAGAGTCAGGTCACCTATCAACATGATCAAAATGAATCTTTAATTCACATTTTTGTGAGTGTGTTGATATTATTTCTCCTCTTTTTAAAAAGCTCACTACTCTCTCAGGACTGCTCTCTTTTATAACAAAACTGGTGAACATTATATTTTGTCTAATTTTGAGAAAGAAAACTGTTTGGAATTGACATCACATTTACAGTTCAATTAAAGCAATGTTTACAGTAGCACATACTAGAACTAGATCTAGTTCCCTGAGAGGGGGTGCGCGCATGGCTGCGAAGCTGCCAGCGAGGCGCGCCAGGTATCACTGGGTATAGGACTGGTGGATTTTGTAATGTCAGAGAGGGGTTGGCATGGTCCATTATACTGATATTCTAGGCACTGAACAAGTGCTAGCACATACTTGAACTTTTCTATCCTTTTGTCTGGAAATTTGATACCCCACTACATCTCATTATATAATTTAAAATAATCTGACACTGTAATGTGGTTGAGTTTGAGGTATGCTTTGAACAGGGAATCATAGATGATGGTCATATTTTTAACTCTCAAAGTAATGTCCAACATTGTGCATGGAACTAGAGCACAGGCAAAGAAGGTCTAGTTCCAATAGGGGTAAAACAATTACTGTAAACATTTGAGAAATTAGCAACTCGGAAGAACTCGCAAATGTAAACTCACAACTCGCAAATTTCAACTCGCAACTTGCAAATTTCAACTCGCAACGCACAAATTTCAACTCGCAAATGGCAACTCGCAACTCGCAAATCAACTCGCAACTGCCCTTGGCAACTCGCAAATTTCAACTCGCAACTCGCAGATTTTCAACTCGCATCTCGCAACTCGAACTCGCAACTCGTAAAATACCTTTACCCACCAGGTGCTGTGCAATAATTATGAGCCGGGCATTTTCAAAAGGCGTGCCAAAATTGATTGCCCCCGACCGAAATATTTTTTTCTGTAGTTAACTTTTATATCGCATACATAATGGACATTAGTATTCCACATAATGTCATTATTATTTCCTCTTACTTAACAAAAAGGAACGAAATATATTAAATCCAAATTTCTACCAAAGATCGACCGAGGTTCGAACATGGTCAAAACCCTATACCACTACCAGAAAGGCGTCTGTTTATCATACCTATTGATTGCGGAATATACTCACGTTTACTATTAAGACTATGTATTTTATGTATATAGTTTACTTGGAAAATGTGCACGTTGCAGGAATATCGCCGGATTTTTATATCATAGAGGAGTATCAGTAAGCTGTTTCCAGTGCAAATAGTGAGTAGTAAAGCTTATCGAACGGAATTTTCGTGCAAGTGTGACATTTCCCGGACCGTTCCTAGGAATTTTGGCGCCCTAGGCAAAGCCTCTCCCTGCCGCCCCACCAAAGCATACCAAAAAAGTGTTAAAGGGGGTTACCCCCTTGAAAACTTGTCAGTTTTGATCTTTTTGTATACTGCCCACCAGCACCAGTGGCGTATAGCTAGGGCTTGTGATGCCCAGGGCTAGTGATACATAATGATGCGCCCTCTCCCCGATTCTTGAAACTATCGCGCGTAGAGGGCGCGAAAATTTCCACAAATAGGGCCTACCACTAATACATTTTGGCTATAATGAATTTTAAATTGATTTTGAAAATGATTTGTACGAAAATTTGCACAAATAGGGTCTGCCACTAATAAATTTTGGCTATAATGAATTATAAATTGATCTTTAAAATGATTTTGTAGTCAAATGCGCGCGAAGCGCGCGAACATTTTGACTTTCATCGCTTGTATGGCGCAGAATCGATGCTGAATTGGTCAATTCGGCGTCCCTAAGGATGCCGCCCAGGGTACGTACGTGCCCTCCCCCGTCGCTATGCGACTGCTGCCGACGACCGTTTTCCTCTTTTCTGTATTTTTTATCCCTCACATTTTTCTTTTTATCCGCCCTCATTTTTTCTTTTTCCATTCCCGTTTTCCTTTTTTTGCGCCCCTCTGCGTTTGCCGCCCTAGGCGACCGCCTTACCTGGCCTAATGGTTGGAACGGCCCTGGACATTTCAAATTTATCCATTGCATTTCTACATGCATACTGAATTTTACCCGTGATGTAATGGTTCTTTTAATGAATCTGCCTTGTGATTGGTCGCCCAGATCTCGTTTTGGTTTAAATCCTCCGGGCACGTGTCATTACCATTAACTACATCGTACATAACAATCTGTGGAATTTCCGGCGCTTTATGCTGGCGCGAAAGATAAACTCTCACTTGGTGCTTGGACATATGTAATAACGCGTCTTGTACCACCATGCTTTGTGCTTAGTAAATTGGATTGATAAACAAGTATGATTGACAGTGTGTAAAGTCCTGGGTAAAGTTCTGAAAATCCAAAGTACATAGTGGGATTTTTTTAATCGGGCTTTCGCGATCAATAAACTGGAAGATTCCAAAATCAGAATTGTTCAGTATTGAAGTGAGCCATTATAATTATGCAAGATATACTGTATTCAATAAAATAGGCCTATTGTATACTTTACTTTTACTGTCACTAATTATACAAACTTCAGTATAATTTAGAGTTCAACGGAATTCCCGCTGAATGCGTTGATCATGATTAATAATAACATATTTTTATTTATCAAAATTCGAGTCTAGTACTTAAAGCCATATTATAACATTTTCAAACAAAATAGATTAGCATTTCTTTGCCATAACATGTTAGCTTTTACTGTCAGATAAACAGTCCCCCCTACGAATTTTTGGTATAATCCAAAAACGGCTTGACCAATTCTCTTCTCATAGGCTGATTAGTTATGCATCAAGTAAACGGGGTTTTGTTGTTATCTTTTATCATCTTCACTGAGAAATACAACCATTTATAAAATTTTCGGCCAAAAAAAAGCTGCACTTTTCTACATAGGCTTTTTATGCATGACTTTTGGTTTCAGACCTCTTTCACTTGAAGCAAATTAATCAAAATGAAATGTTTCTATATTTTATTTTTGTTTTTATTAAAATAACTTTAGTTAAGATGTTCATGCCATTTCAAACATGTTTTATGGTTCAGTGAGTAATCATATACCCATTTATGAAATTTTATTCATCAACAAAAGTTGCACTTTTCTAAATTGGCTTTTTGTATGCATTAAAATGCGTAAAGTTAACAAGTGTTTCATTCTAATTAAATTTATTAGGAAGGAACAACTGTAACTTCAATGATAACTCTTGTGTTCATTGATTAATTTAACCAATGGAGCAACAGATTCCTGGTTAGATCTTTATGCTGGATCCTTATACACTTGTTTCATTGGTCATTCATTGAATGGTTCAAAAACATTTATATGGGTGGGCGTTATCAACACTCAACTTGTTACAAGCGGACAAGTGAGGGACAACACCACCAGTAAAGGTCTAATTTTGAGAAAGAAAACTGTTTGGAATTGACATCACATTTACAGTTCAATTAAAGCAATGTTTACAGTAGCACATACTAGAACTAGATCTAGTTCCCTGAGAGGGGGTGCGCGCATGGCCGCGAAGCTGCCAGCGAGGCGCGCCAGGTATCACTGGGTATAGGACTGGTGGATTTTGTAATGTCAGAGAGGGGTTGGCATGGTCCATTATACTGATATTCTAGGCACTGAACAAGTGCTAGCACATACTTGAACTTTTCTATCCTTTTGTCTGGAAATTTGATACCCCACTACATCTCATTATATAATTTAAAATAATCTGACACTGTAATGTGGTTGAGTTTGAGGTATGCTTTGAACAGGGAATCATAGATGATGGTCATATTTTTAACTCTCAAAGTAATGTCCAACATTGTGCATGGAACTAGAGCACAGGCAAAGAAGGTCTAGTTCCAATAGGGGTAAAACAATTACTGTAAACATTTGAGAAATTAGCAACTCGGAAGAACTCGCAAATGTAAACTCACAACTCGCAAATTTCAACTCGCAACTTGCAAATTTCAACTCGCAACGCACAAATTTCAACTCGCAAATGGCAACTCGCAACTCGCAAATCAACTCGCAACTGCCCTTGGCAACTCGCAAATTTCAACTCGCAACTCGCAGATTTTCAACTCGCATCTCGCAACTCGAACTCGCAACTCGTAAAATACCTTTACCCACCAGGTGCTGTGCAATAATTATGAGCCGGGCATTTTCAAAAGGCGTGCCAAAAATTGATTGCCCCCCGACCGAAATATTTTTTTCTGTAGTTAACTTTTATATCGCATACATAATGGACATTAGTATTCCACATAATGTCATTATTATTTCCTCTTACTTAACAAAAAGGAACGAAATATATTAAATCCAAATTTCTACCAAAGATCGACCGAGGTTCGAACATGGTCAAAACCCTATACCACTACCAGAAAGGCGTCTGTTTATCATACCTATTGATTGCGGAATATACTCACGTTTACTATTAAGACTATGTATTTTATGTATATAGTTTACTTGGAAAATGTGCACGTTGCAGGAATATCGCCGGATTTTTATATCATAGAGGAGTATCAGTAAGCTGTTTCCAGTGCAAATAGTGAGTAGTAAAGCTTATCGAACGGAATTTTCGTGCAAGTGTGACATTTCCCGGACCGTTCCTAGGAATTTTGGCGCCCTAGGCAAAGCCTCTCCCTGCCGCCCCACCAAAGCATACCAAAAAAGTGTTAAAGGGGGTTACCCCCTTGAAAACTTGTCAGTTTTGATCTTTTTGTATACTGCCCACCAGCACCAGTGGCGTATAGCTAGGGCTTGTGATGCCCAGGGCTAGTGATACATAATGATGCCCCCTCACCCCGATTCTTGAAACTATCGCGCGTAGAGGGCGCGAAAATTTCCACAAATAGGGCCTACCACTAATACATTTTGGCTATAATGAATTTTAAATTGATTTTGAAAATGATTTGTACGAAAATTTGCACAAATAGGGTCTGCCACTAATAAATTTTGGCTATAATGAATTATAAATTGATCTTTAAAATGATTTTGTAGTCAAATGCGCGCGAAGCGCGCGAACATTTTGACTTTCATCGCTTGTAGGGCGCAGAATCGATGCTGAATTGGTCAATTCGGCGTCCCTAAGGATGCCGCCCAGGGTACGTACGTGCCCTCCCCCGTCGCTATGCGACTGCTGCCCACGACCGTTTTCCTCTTTTCTGTATTTTTTATCCCTCACATTTTTTCTTTTTATCCGCCCTCATTTTTTCTTTTTCCATTCCCGTTTTCTTCTTTTTGCGCCCCTCTGCGTTTGCCGCCCTAGGCGACCGCCTTACCTGGCCTAATGGTTGGAACGGCCCTGGACATTTCAAATTTATCCATTGCATTTCTACATGCATACTGAATTTTACCCGTGATGTAATGGTTCTTTTAATGAATCTGCCTTGTGATTGGTCGCCCAGATCTCGTTTTGGTTTAAATCCTCCGGGCACGTGTCATTACCATTAACTACATCGTACATAACAATCTGTGGAATTTCCGGCGCTTTATGCTGGCGCGAAAGATAAACTCTCACTTGGTGCTTGGACATATGTAATAACGCGTCTTGTACCACCATGCTTTGTGCTTAGTAAATTGGATTGATAAACAAGTATGATTGACAGTGTGTAAAGTCCCGGGGTAAAGTTCTGAAAATCCAAAGTACATAGTGGGATTTTTTTAATCGGGCTTTCGCGATCAATAAACTGGAAGATTCCAAAATCAGAATTGTTCAGTATTGAAGTGAGCCATTATAATTATGCAAGATATACTGTATTCAATAAAATAGGCCTATTGTATACTTTTACTTTTACTGTCACTAATTATACAAACTTCAGTATAATTTAGAGTTCAACGGAATTCCTGCTGAATGCGTTGATCATGATTAATAATAACATATTTTTATTTATCAAAATTCGAGTCTAGTACTTAAAGCCATATTATAACATTTTCAAACAAAATAGATTAGCATTTCTTTGCCATAACATGTTAGCTTTTACTGTCAGATAAACAGTCCCCCTACGAATTTTTGGTATAATCCAAAACGGCTTGACCAATTCTCTTCTCATAGGCTGATTAGTTATGCATCAAGTAAACGGGGTTTTGTTGTTATCTTTTATCATCTTCACTGAGAAATACAACCATTTATAAAATTTTCGGCCAAAAAAAAGCTGCACTTTTCTACATAGGCTTTTTATGCATGACTTTTGGTTTCAGACCTCTTTCACTTGAAGAAAATTAATCAAAATGAAATGTTTCTATATATTTTTTTGTTTTTTATTAAAATAACTTTAGTTAAGATGTTCATGCCATTTCAAACATGTTTTATGGTTCAGTGAGTAATCATATACCCATTTATGAAATTTTATTCATCAACAAAAGTTGCACTTTTCTAAATTGGCTTTTTTGTATGCATTAAAATGCGTAAAGTTAACAAGTGTTTCATTCTAATTAAATTTATTAGGAAGGAACAACTGTAACTTCAATGATAACTCTTGTGTTCATTGATTAATTTAACCAATGGAGCAACAGATTCCTGGTTAGATCTTTATGCTGGATCCTTATACACTTGTTTCATTGGTCATTCATTGAATGGTTCAAAAACATTTATATGGGTGGGCGTTATCAACACTCAACTTGTTACAAGCGGACAAGTGAGGGACAACACCACCAGTAAAGGACTTTACAGCAAATCCTGCAGCATGCGGGGAACTAGCTTGACCAACAGCAGAGAAGAACGATGCTTGGAAGCCATCTCACATGAAGGAAGGCCTATTCATTATTGAAAGACATTAATAAACTGCAGCATTCATTTCAATTTATTCACTGAACCATAAACACTGTTTTTGAATGTGTGACACCTAAATCAGGAAAAGCTTCAATTTAATTAAATTCATTTTTTTCTTTTTGATTAAATTACTCACTTAAAGGGAAAAAATTGTCAAACACAAATTGAAGCATAAAAAGCCTATGTAGAAAAATGCAACTTTTTTTTGGCCTAAAATTTCATAAATGGCTGCATTTGTAATGAAGATGATAAAAAAAAGTAGCAACAAAAACCCGCTCACTTGATGCATAACTAATCAGTCTATGTTCCAAACTTTAAAACAAGAGAATTGATCAAGCCGTTTTTGGATTACACTAAAATGTCTTAGGGGGGGGGGTGGCTTACTTTTTTGGAACCGTTTATATCCCCTTTTATTTTTGAGCCGAACAACTGCGGCAAAGCAAAGAAAATTAGAATTTACTACCAGCGCACATGTCGCCAATACGTACCACTCCTTCGGTCATGTTATGGTACGACCCTTTGTTGTGTATATCACCGTCCCGCACGCCGTGCACGTACTGTGTGTTATGAACATCGTGTATGCGTTCGACTAATAATTCCATCGTAATAATAAAACGGCGGTTCCGGCGTTTTATTCAAAATCTCGGATTTTGACAAAACTACAGCACCTAGAGTCTTGATTTTTGCAGGGTATATTGGTTTAATAAAGTCCAATATAATCGTGTAAAAAAAAGAATTTTAAAAATTCAGTGAGGGCGTCCTCCTCAGCAAATGTTATAATATGGCTTTAAGTGATTAATGGTGCACACTCTTTATAATATGCAAGAAGAAAATCTTTTAACAATTCAAACAAGAAGAGTCTTTCAAAAAGACACAGTTCACGGATCATGTGTATAGTAAACTTCCCATTTTCATATCTAACCTACTCTGCACTGATCTTACAATAAATTTATAGTGATTTGAGGCATAATAACTCCTACATCCTGACTCTGGCTATATAACTCTCCATCCAGCAAGAAACTCATTATCACTATCATAGGCTTATTGAAATTCAATTAATATACCATGCAGATAATAACCTTAGCCCAATAATTATTTGGGATCCAATTAAGATAAGCAAACATTACTGGGTAGATAACAGGAATCAAGTTGTCAGTTGGAAGGAATTGAGTAAATCGCCTGTATCAAAATAGCAGTGTATTTTTCATATATGCAGTAATATGCTCAGCCTTATCACAAAATAAACAATAGCATTGACCTTACCCACCAATCAGTAAAGCCTATTATAATCATGTGATGGCTCAATCCAATAGTAAACATGCTTAGCAAAAAGGCAAAAAAATAGTCCTGGCTGCCATTGTCTCAATACAAGATAAGATGTGCTAAAAAGTCCTTGTCATGTGGGGCCGGATTAGATAAAGGGATACAAACCTGGGTATGAGGCATTAGGAATTATTTTCCAGCCTCATAACCATATGGTTGATGGGTTACAATAGTTATTCAAGACACGGTGTATGTAAGGGATAAACTGTGCATATGAGATATGGGTTCAAGTGGGGGAAATGTTCACTGTCGTGAACAAAAACCCGTCTTATCATACAAACCAAGGAAGAGGCTTACGCATCATACAGGGGGAAAGAAGAATTAATTACGCATATAATAGGCAGATATACCAGAGTAAAAACTCCGGACATACCTGCTTGCGCCTGTGCGGTGACCTGTCGCTTGTCGGGCGAGCGCACTTGTAAGAGCCCAGTACGTAACAAAATCCCAGTACGTATCAATTTGATACGTATTGGGCTCAACCTCTTCTACCTAGAACAAAAGTGGCAAAAATAATTCATCCCGCCCAATACGTAACAAACCTAAAATTTGATTAAAATTACTTTATTCATACTCCCTCCCTCTGTAGTGGTTTTTGTTACGTATTGAGCTCTATACATTTTTTTTGTTACGTATTGGGCTCCGGTTGTTTTTCAAGCAAATTATGGATATTATGTGCATGTGTTTTTATAGAAGTACTTTATATTGACCCAGTAACTCATTTTGAGTCTTTCTAGAACAAAATATTTGACAGTGTTTTATCTCTAGACTTGGAATTTATTTGTTACGTATTGGCCTCTGGTTATTTTAAAAGGACATTATCATGATTAAATGCATGTTTACTTTAGAATTTAGAATTACTTTATATTGACTCAGTAAATCCTTTTGAGTCATTTTGAGTCTTTCTAGAAAAAAAAATTGACAGTGTTTTTTCTCTAGACTTAGAATTTATTTGTTACGTATTGGGCTCTGGTTATTTTTAAAGCAAATTATGGGTTTTAGGTGCATGTTTTTGTTATAGAATTACTTTATATTGACTCAGTAAATCCTTTTAAGTCATTTTGAGTCTTTCTAGAAAAAAAATTTTGACAGTGTTTTTTCTCAAGACTTAGAATTTTTTTGTTACGTATTGGGCTCTGGTTATTTTTAAAGCAAATTATGGGTTTTAGGTGCATGTTTTTGTTATAGAATTACTTTATATTGACTCAGTAAATCCTTTTGAGTCATTTTGAGTCGTTCTAGAAAATTATTTTTTACAGTGTTTTTCTCTAGACTTAGAATTTTTTTGTTACGTATTGGTCTCTGGTTATTGTGGTGATTAGTTGCATTTTTTGTTTGCTATAAACTTACTTTATATTGACCCGATAACTCATTTTGAGTCATTTTGAATAATTCTAGAACAAAGCTGATTATGGTTATTAGGTGCATGTTTTTGTTATAGAATTACTTTATATTGACTCAGTAACTCATTCTGAGTCATTTTGAGTCTTCTAGAAAAAAATTTGACAGTGTTTTTTCTTTAGACATAGAATTTTTCTTGTTACGTATTGGGCTCTGGTTATTTTTAAAGCAAATTATGGTTATTAGTGCGTGTTTTTGTTATAGAATTACTTTATATTGACCCAGTAACTCATTTTGAGTCATTTGTGACTCTTTCTAGAGTCATTTTGAGTATTTTTAGAACAAAATATTTGTCAGTGTTTTTCGGCTGGATTTTTTTTGTTACGTATTGGGCTCTTTACATTTTTTATGCGTTTTGGAGGTTACACTGTCGGAAAAGCTCTTTAATCCGGATTTTTACGCCTATATGGACATGACTTGACCTCCGGTTAATATTTATCGAAGTAAGAAAAAAATTCGAGTGGGTCTAATTTTTTGTTACGTATTGGGCTCTGTACATTTTTTATGTGTTTTGGAGGTTACACTGTCAGTAAAGCTCTTTTATCCGGATTTTTTCGCATATATGGACATGAGCTGACCTCCAGTTAATATTTATCGAAGAAAGAAAAAAAATCGAATGGGTCTAATTTTTGTTACGTATTGGGCTCTATACATTCTTTATGGGTTACACTGTCGGTAAAGCTCCTTTATCCGGATTTTTTCGCATATATGGACATGAGCTGACCTCCAGTTAATATTTATCGAAGAAAGAAAAAAAATTCGAGTGGGTCTAATTTTTTGTTACGTATTGGGCTCTTTACATTTTTTATGCGTTTTGGAGGTTACACTGTCGGAAAAGCTCTTTAATCCGGATTTTTACGCCTATATGGACATGACTTGACCTCCAGTTAATATTTATCGAAGAAAGAAAAAATTCGAGTGGGTCTAATTTTTTGTTACGTATTGGGCTCTTTACATTTTTTATGTGTTTTGGAGGTTACACTGTCGGTAAAGCTCTTTTATCCGGATTTTTCGCATACATGGACATGAGCTGACCTCCAGTTAATATTTATCGAAGAAAGAAAAAAAATTCGAGTGGGTCTAATTTTTTGTTACGTATTGGGCTCTTTACATTTTTTATGCGTTTTGGAGGTTACACTGTCGGAAAAGCTCTTTTATCCGGATTTTTTTCCCAAATATGGACATGACCTGACCCCCAGTTAATATTTATCGAACAAAGAAAAAAATTCGAGTGGGTCTAATTTCTTGTTACGTATTGGGCTCTATACATTCTTTATGCGTTACACGGTCGGTAAAGCTCTTTTATCCGGATTGTTTCGCATATATGGACATGACCTGACCTCCGGTTAATATTTATCGAACAAAGAAAAAATTCGAGTGGGTCTAATTTTTTGTTACGTATTGGGCTCTATACATTCTTTATGCGTTACACGGTCGGTAAAGCTCTTTTATCCGGATTTTTCGCATATATGGACATGACCTGACCTCCAGTTAATATTTATCGAACAAAGAAAACAATTCGAGTGGGTCTAATTTTTTGTTACGTATTGGGCTCTTTACATTTTTTATGTGTTTTGGAGGTTACACTGTCGGAAAAGCTCTTTTATCCGGATTTTTTCGCATATATGGAAATGACTTGACCTCCGGTTAATATTTATCGAAGAAAGAAAACAATTCGAGTGGGTCTAATTTTTTGTTACGTATTGGGCTCTATACATTTTTTATGTGTTTTGGAGGTTACACTGTCGGTAAAGCTCTTTTATCCGGATTTTTTCGCATACATGGACATGAGCTCACCTCCAGTTAATATTTATCGAAGAAAGAAAAAAATTCGAGTGGGTCTAATTTTTTGTAACGTATTGGGCTCTTTACATTTTTTATGCGTTTTGGAGGTTACACTGTCGGAAAAGCTCTTTTATCCGGATTTTTTTTGCATATATGGACATGACCTGACCTCCATTTAATATTTATCGAAGAAAGAAAAAAAAAATCGAGTGGGTCTAATTTTTTGTTACGCATTGGGCTCTTTACATTTTTTATGCGTTTTGGAGGTTACACTGTCGGAAAAGCTCTTTTATCCGGATTTTTTCGCATATATGGACAAGACCTGACCTCCATTTAACGAAGAAAGACAAAAATTCGAGTGGGTCTAATTTTTTGTTACGTATTGGGCTCTATATTTTCTTTATGCGTTACACGGTCGGTAAAGCTCTTTTATCCGGATTTTTCGCATAATGGACATGACCTGACCTCCAGTTAATATTTATCGAACAAAGAAAACAATTCGAGTGGGTCTAACTTTTTGTTACGTATTGGGCTCTTTACATTTTTTATGTGTTTTGGAGGTTACACTGTCGGAAAAGCTCTTTTATCCGGATTTTTTCGCATATATGGAAATGACTTGACCTCCGGTTAATCGAAGAAAGAAAACAATTCGAGTGGGTCTAATTTTTTGTTACGTATTGGGCTCTTTACATTTTTTATGCGTTTTGGAGGTTACACTGTCGGAAAAGCTCTTTAATCCGGATTGTTTCGCATATATGGACATGACCTGACCTCCAGTTAATATTTATCGAACAAAGAAAAAAATTCGAGTGGTTCTAATTTTTTGTTACGTATTGGGCTCTATACATTCTTTATGCGTTACACGGTCGGTAAAGCTCTTTTATCCGGATTTTTCGCATATATGGACATGACCTGACCTCCAGTTAATATTTATCGAACAAAGAAAAAAAAATTCGAGTGGGTCTAATTTTTTGTTACGTATTGGGCTCTTTACATTTTTTATCTGTTTTGGAGGTTACACTGTCGGAAAAGCTCTTTTATCCGGATTTTTTCGCATATATGGAAATGACTTGACCTCCGGTTAATATTTATCGAAGAAAGAAAACAATTCGAGTGGGTCTAATTTTTTGTTACGTATTGGGCTCTATACATTTTTTATGTGTTTTGGAGGTTACACTGTCGGTAAAGCTCTTTTATCCGGATTTTTTCGCATACATGGACATGAGCTCACCTCCAGTTAATATTTATCGAAGAAAGAAAAAAATTCGAGTGGGTCTAATTTTTTTGTAACGTATTGGGCTCTTTACATTTTTATGGGTTGTGGAGGTTACACTGTCGGAAAAGCTCTTTTATCCGGATTTTTTTGCATATATGGACATGACCTGACCTCCATTTAATATTTATCGAAGAAAGAAAAAAATCGAGTGGGTCTAATTTTTTGTTACGCATTGGGCTCTTTACATTTTTTATGCGTTTTGGAGGTTACACTGTCGGAAAAGCTCTTTTATCCGGATTTTTTCGCATATATGGACAAGACCTGACCTCCATTTAACGAAGAAAGACAAAAATTCGAGTGGGTCTAATTTTTTGTTACGTATTGGGCTCTATATTTTCTTTATGCGTTACACTGTCGGAAAAGCTCTTTTATCCGGATTTTTTCGCATATATGGAAATGACTTGACCTCCGGTTAATCGAAGAAAGAAAACAATTCGAGTGGGTCTAATTTTTTGTTACGTATTGGGCTCTTTACATTTTTTATGCGTTTTGGAGGTTACACTGTCGGAAAAGCTCTTTAATCCGGATTTTTACGCCTATATGGACATGACCTGACCTCCAGTTAATATTTATCGAACAAAGAAAAAAATTCGAGTGGTTCTAATTTTTTGTTACGTATTGGGCTCTATACATTCTTTATGCGTTACACGGTCGGTAAAGCTCTTTTATCCGGATTTTTCGCATATATGGACATGACCTGACCTCCAGTTAATATTTATCGAACAAAGAAAAAAAAATTCGAGTGGGTCTAATTTTTTTGTTACGTATTGGGCTCTTTACATTTTTTATCTGTTTTGGAGGTTACACTGTCGGAAAAGCTCTTTTATCCGGATTTTTTTTCGCATATATGGAAATGACTTGACCTCCGGTTAATATTTATCGAAGAAAGAAAACAATTCGAGTGGGTCTAATTTTTTGTTACGTATTGGGCTCTATACATTTTTTATGTGTTTTGGAGGTTACACTGTCGGTAAAGCTCTTTTATCCGGATTTTTTCGCATACATGGACATGACCTGACCTCCAGTTAATGTTTATCGAAGATAGAAAAAAATTCGAGTGGGTCTAATTTTTTTGTAACGTATTGGGCTCTTTACATTTTTTATGCGTTTTGGAGGTTACACTGTCGGAAAAGCTCTTTTATCCGGATTTTTTTGCATATATGGACATGACCTGACCTCCATTTAATATTTATCGAAGAAAGAAAAAAAAATCGAGTGGGTCTAATTTTTTGTTACGCATTGGGCTCTTTACATTTTTTATGCGTTTTGGAGGTTACACTGTCGGAAAAGCTCTTTTATCCGGATTTTTTCGCATATATGGACAAGACCTGACCTCCATTTAACGAAGAAAGACAAAAATTCGAGTGGGTCTAATTTTTTGTTACGTATTGGGCTCTATATTTTCTTTTTATGCGTTACACGGTCGGTAAAGCTCTTTTATCCGGATTTTTCGCATAATGGACATGACCTGACCTCCAGTTAATATTTATCGAACAAAGAAAACAATTCGAGTGGGTCTAACTTTTTGTTACGTATTGGGCTCTTTACATTTTTATGTGTTTTGGAGGTTACACTGTCGGAAAAGCTCTTTTATCCGGATTTTTTCGCATATATGGAAATGACTTGACCTCCGGTTAATCGAAGAAAGAAAACAATTCGAGTGGGTCTAATTTTTTGTTACGTATTGGGCTCTATACATTTTTGTATGCGTTTTGGAGGTTACACTGTCGGAAAAGCTCTTTTATCCGGATTTTTTTCTCATATGTGTACATGACTTGACCTCCAGTTAATATTTATCGAAGAAAGAAAAAGATTCGAGTGGGTCTAATTTTTTTGTTACGTATTGGCCTCTGTATATTTTTTATGCGTTTTTGAGGTAACACTGTCGGAAAAGCTCTTTTATCCGGATTTTTTTGCATATATGGACATGACCTGACCTCCATTTAATATTTATCGAAGAAAGAAAAAAAATCGAGTGGGTCTAATTTTTTGTTACGTATTGGGCTCTATACATTCTTTATGCGTTACACGGTCGGTAAAGCTCTTTTATCCGGATTTTTTCGCATATATGGACATGACCTGACCTCCAGTTAATATTTATCGAACAAAGAAAACAATTCGAGTGGGTCTAATTTTTTGTTACGTATTGGGCTCTATACATTCTTTATGCGTTACACTGTCGGTAAACCTCCTTTATCCGGATTTTTTCGCATATATGGACATGACACGACCTCCAGTTAATATTTATCGAAGAAAGAAAAAAACATCGAGTGGGTCTAATTTTTTGTTACGCATTGGGCTCTTTACATTTTTTATGCGTTTTGGAGGTTACACTGTCGGAAAAGCTCTTTTATCCGGATTTTTCGCATATATGGACATGACCTGACCTCCATTTAACGAAGAAAGACAAAAATTCGAGTGGGTCTAATTTTTTGTTACGTATTAGGCTCTATATTTTCTTTATGCGTTACACGGTCGGTAAAGCTCTTTTTTCCGAATTTTTCGGATAATGGACATGACCTGACCTCCAGTTAATATTTATCGAACAAAGAAAACAATTCGAGTGGGTCTAATTTTTTGTTACGTATTGGGCTCTTTACATTTTTTATGTGTTTTGGAGGTTACACTGTCGGAAAAGCTCTTTTATCCGGATTTTTTCGCATATATGGAAATGACTTGACCTCCGGTTAATCGAAGAAAGAAAACAATTCGAGTGGGTCTAATTTTTTGTTACGTATTGGGCTCTATACATTTTTGTATGCGTTTTGGAGGTTACACTGTCGGAAAAGCTCTTTTATCCGGATTTTTTTCTCATATGTGTACATGACTTGACCTCCAGTTAATATTTATCGAAGAAAGAAAACAATTCGAGTGGGTCTAATTTTTTGTTACGTATTGGCCTCTGTATATTTTTTATGCGTTTTTGAGGTAACACTGTCGGAAAAGCTCTTTTATCCGGATTTTTTTTGCATATATGGACATGACCTGACCTCCATTTAATATTTATCGAAGAAAGAAAAAAAAATCGAGTGGGTCTAATTTTTTGTTACGTATTGGGCTCTATACATTCTTTATGCGTTACACGGTCGGTAAAGCTCTTTTATCCGGATTTTTTCGCATATATGGACATGACCTGACCTCCAGTTAATATTTATCGAACAAAGAAAACAATTCGAGTGGGTCTAATTTTTTGTTACGTATTGGGCTCTATACATTCTTTATGCGTTACACTGTCGGTAAACCTCCTTTATCCGGATTTTTTCGCATATATGGACATGACACGACCTCCAGTTAATATTTATCGAACAAAGAAAACAATTCGAGTGGGTCTAATTTTTTGTTACGCATTGGGCTCTTTACATTTTGTATGCGTTTTGGAGGTTACACTGTCGGAAAAGCTCCGTTATCCGGATTATTTCGCATATATGGACCTGACCTGACCTCCATTCGAGTGGGTCTAATTTTTTGTTACGTATTGGGCTCTATATTTTCTTTATGCGTTACACGGTCGGTAAAGCTCTTTTATCCGGATTTTTCGCATAATGGACATGACCTGACCTCCAGTTAATATTTATCGAACAAAGAAAACAATTCGAGTGGGTCTAATTTTTTGTTACGTATTGGGCTCTTTACATTTTTTATGTGTTTTGGAGGTTACACTGTCGGAAAAGCTCTTTTATCCGGATTTTTTCGCATATATGGAAATGACTTGACCTCCGGTTAATCGAAGAAAGAAAACAATTCGAGTGGGTCTAATTTTTTGTTACGTATTGGGCTCTATACATTTTTGTATGCGTTTTGGAGGTTACACTGTCGGAAAAGCTCTTTTATCCGGATTTTTTTTCATATGTGTACATGACTTGACCTCCAGTTAATATTTATCGAAGAAAGAAAAAGATTCGAGTGGGTCTAATTTTTTGTTAAATAAATAAATAAATGTAGACATTTATATAGCGCTTTATGCCGTAAACAGCCTCTAAGCGCTTTACATTTATTCCGCCGTCATTAGAATATGTCGGAACCACGTTTGCAGCCTACAAGTGGCGCAGGGTCCATCAGTACAACGACTGTGACTACCCCTAACAGCTTCCCATTGCACCTGGGTGGGGTGAGGCAAGCGAGGCAAAGCGCCTTGCCCAAGGGCGCAACACGGTGGTGGGACGGGGAATCGAACCCACGCACGTCGAGCAAGCTCTCAGATTATGAGTCCAAGGCCGTAACCACTGAGCCACCGTGACCTCTACGTATTGGCCTCTGTATATTTTTTATGCGTTTTTGAGGTAACACTGTCGGAAAAGCTCTTTTATCCGGATTTTTTCGCATATATGGACAGGACCTGACCTCCAGTTAATATTTATCGAAGAAAGAAAAAAAAAATTCGAGTGGGTCTAATTTTTTGTTACGTTATGCGTTTTGGAGGTTACATTATCGGTAAAGCTCTTTTATCCGGATTGTTTCGCCTATATGGACATGGGCTGACATCCGGTTAATATTTATCGAAGAAAGAAAAAAAAATTCGAGTGGGTCTAATTTTTTGTTACGTATTGGGCTCTATACATTTTTGTATGCGTTTTGGAGGTTACACTGTCGGAAAAGCTCTTTTATCCGGATTTTTTCGCATATATGGACATGACATGACCTCCAGTTAATATTTATCGAAGAAAGAAAAAAAAAAAATCGATTGGGTCTAATTTTTTGCTACGTTATGCGTTTTGGAGGTTACACTGTCGGAAAAGCTTCCTTTATCCGGATTTATTCGTATAATTTATATGGACATGACTTAACCTCCGGTTAATATTTATCGAAGAAAGAAAAAAATTCGTGTGGGTCTAATTTTTTGTTACGTATTGGGCTCTATACATTTTTTATGCGTTTTGGAGGTTACACTGTCGTTATCCGGATTTTTTCGCATATATGGACATGACCTGACGTCCTGTTAATATTTATCGAAGAAAGAAAAAAATTCGAGTGGGTCTAATTTTTTTTGTTACGTATTGGGCCCTTGACATTTTTATGCGTTTTGGAGGTTACACTGTCGGAAAAGCTCTTTTATCCGGATTTTTTTCGCATAAATGGACATGACTTGTCCCCCGGTTAATATTTATCGAAGAAAGAAAAACATTCGAGTGGTTCTATTTTTTGTTACGTACTGGGCTTTATACATTTTCTATGTGTTTTAGAGGTTACACTGTTGGAAAAGCTCTTTTATCGGGATTTTTTTCGCATATATGGACATGACCTGACCTCCGGTTAATATTTATCGAAGAAAGAAAAAATTCGAATGGTTCTAATTTTTTGTTACGTACTGGGCTCTATACATTTTTGTGCGTCTTGGAGGTTACATTGTCGGAAAAGCTCTTTTATCCGGATTTTGTTCGCATATATGGACATGACTTGACTTTCGGTTAATATTTATCGAAGAAAGAACAAAAGATCGAGTGGATCTAATTTTTGTTACGTTATGCGTTTTGGAAGTTACACAGTCGGAAAAGTTCTTTTATGCGGAATTTTTCGCATGTATGAACTTGACCTTACCTCCGATTAATATTTATCGAAGAAAGAAAAAAATTCAAGGGGGTCTAATTGTTTTGTTACGTTATACGTTTTGACACCGACACTCTCAGAAAAGTTCTTCAATCCGGATTTTTTGCATAAATGGAGTTGACCTGACTTACGGTTAATACCTATCGAAGAAAGAAAAAAAAGTGGAGAGGGTCTAATTGTTACGTTATGCGTTTTGGCTCCGACACTGTCGAAAAAGATTTTTTCGCATAAATGCACTTGACTTGACCTCCGGTTAATATTTATCGAAGAAAGAAACAAAACCGAGAGGGTCTAATTTTTTGTTACGTTATGCGTTTTGGCTCCGACACTGTCCGAAAAGTTCTTTTATCCGGATTTTTTCGCATTTTGTCTTGACCTCCAACATTTATCGAAGAAAGATAAAAAAAAAAAATCGAGTGAGGATTTAAAAAAAATTTGTACAGATATAGAAACTAAATGTTTTTTTTTTTTTTTTTTTTTTTTTGAAAGACTAGTCTTAATTTATTTTCTTACATGTAGGCCTATTCATTAGTAAAATTGACAATGTCCCTAATGGATGAACCAGTATTTAATACTTGTTAGGATTTTTAAAAGCTGAAGGTTTAAAAAAAATCGACTGGACCGACCGGCCCATTTTGAACATAGAATAGCTTGTTATTTAGAGGGCGAATGCGTACGGGATGAGAATGTGCTGGGATGAAAATGTGCGGGCCGCGTGGAAATATACGTGGTGAAAGTGTGCGGGGTGAAGTGTCCAGTATTATCCCATACTTACAATTTATTATGAATCGGATATTCATATTGGTATCGGTACCTTGCGAAAAAGTTATATTCGATCATCGATTTTTATTACACAAGATAATAATTATCTAGCTCTGTTCAGTATGGGCGAATATCGTGAGTAATTATACAAAAAATATGTCCAATATACGATATTTGTTAATGTCACTGATATAATTTGATAACAAGCTATTTAAACGTGTGTGCAAATACTATTGGGTGACGCACGTTATAAAAATGGAGAAATTATGAAAAAATTATAAATTATTAGCCTGGTGGGCCAGAAAATGTGTTATTTTAATGCTTACATTCTTAAGAGGGTTGACCATGTGTTGTATTCTTTCTTTTTTTATTTTAAATTGTTTTATTATTATTATTTTTCTCTCAAAACTTGCCCCTTCTCTAGATCGTGGCCCCATTTACTCCCATTTTTTATTTTACTGAGAAATTTGCTCAATTTTGCTGGGAGAATTTGCTTTAAAATGATATATGGCCGTTGCCATGGAAACTGCCTTCACTTTGAATGCTCCTAATAGCTTAAAATTAAAGCTTGTATATCAATAATATAAAGTGTAATACAAACTTTTGTGATAAACATTTTCACTCCCCACAAACACTTTTGTGGGTCAACCAAGAATCAAATTTAAAAGAAGAGAATCCATTTTTCTGAATCCGTCACTCCCCCCCCTCTAGCCTCCTGTTATGCACACGGTGCGCCTAACTTTATAGGCCATATGCCTTTAACCATTATTAGTTTTCTAAATCACACCAGAAAGCATCAAATTAGTTCAAAGTAGTCGAATGTCAATTTTCCGGGGGCTTTCCCACTGAAGCTCTGGACCCCGACAGAGGCCTACCTAGCATTGAGCCCCCTGGACCCCCTGTCGATGTCTTTGGGCACGCCCATGATATTCTTGCAGCAATTTCATGTTCAAAGGGAAGCAAGACACGTCATTCTCCTCCATAGTAATTTCTAACTTGTTTTTATACTTTTGTAGGCCTACATCGCGGCATCACATAATCAGTTGTACAGTGACTTGTTAACTCTAAAAGTAAATCTATGATTTTAGTGCTGTAACATTTTGACTGGATAATGTGAGAACCAGTACAAGTGTCAACCGAAAGCATTCGATAAAAACAAATCAAAAACAAAAAAGACCAAGGACTTGTTTTTAGTTTAAAACATCATTTTGTTTTTACCTGATTGGTGGGGGGAACCTGAAAGGGGGAACGTAAAAATCGAGAAAAAATATGGAAATCCTCCATCCCCCCTTGCTGGCGTAGATATTAAATGACCGCGGCTCCCTAAATACTGCAAAAATCTGAAATGTGTGAAAATCATAGATTTTCTATTATGTTGTCCTGCAATCACACCAAATTTGTCTGAAACCAATTAACATGAGTTTAGTGTAAGTTTGGCACATGTGTAAACATACAACAAATTTGCAAAAAAGGTTTTAAAAAAACCTGTAAAAAAATCGTGCATTAATTGTGGCTTTTGAGGGGGTATGCAAAATGAAGGGGCAAATCTTCTCGTTCTATTGGTGGCATCGGTATCAATGTAACTTACATGCTTTTAAAGGTAGAAGCCAAACGGTGGTACATCACTGGTGTTTTAAATTCACTTCATTTTGGAAAGCTTACTATCAACGGATTTCGTTAAAATTTGGATATGTGTTGCTAACACATTAGGGAAATAATGTTGATATGTAAAATGGAAATAAGCGCTTCCTGATTTCTTTTATGACTTCATGAACTTGGTGCTCCACACCTATCAAAAAACAAAGTGGTTAAAATGCTTCTATTTTCAATTTTGAGCTATATTTTTAACTTGCGACATTATTTCACTGAAACTTAATTAAGCCATAGGTAACAGGTTACCACAACCACACTACAGCAATTCTTGTCACCTATACCACCATATTAGGTAGTTTTTCGTAAGCTTCACTTTTGTGATTTTGGTAAATATTTTATATTTATGTGTCCAATCCATCTCAAATAGGCAATCTAAATTGTACTCACCATTTACATCCCAAGGTATTTTAGTATATCCACCTCACACCTTTTCAATATTATATCCAGTAAAAAACAAAATATTAAAATTGATGCCTCATTATAATATCACAGACTATCACAAGTTTTCAAAATGGATGCCTAAATTTGACCTGAACCAAGTGACCTATAACCTGACCTATGATGACATATAGCCTTTTTTCGCTCAGGTACACCTGAGTGAATATATACATCCAGTTTAGACCTTGGAATTAAAGTCGACCTTTGAACCTAAGTAGCTCCAAGTCAGGCTTCTTCTGCAAATGCTTTTGCTTTGTCTTCACTAAAAATATTTTATAGGATAATATTTGATAGGATAATGCCTGATAATGGAAATGCAGACTATAAATGCTACCCTTACGAAAATGGCACGCAGTTTTTGAACGCATGCAGCATGCAAGCAGCACGTGTGCCGCACCGCATGCAGCACGCGTGCAGTTGGTAGCGTGCGGATGCGTATATTTGGAACGAGGCACGCATGCAGGGAAGCGTGCAGATGCTTGCTGCATGCGTGCAGGTCATGAGCGTGTGCAGTTTGCATGCAGCATGCAAATGCATTTGCGTGCACTGCATGCGTGCAGCACGTACTGGCCATATATATATGCGAGACAAAATCATGAAAAAAAAAAATCAAAAATAATGGTTAACAGTGTATACTGTCCTTACAATTAGTCTTACATAACCTGGGTATCCATTTCACAATGAACCAAAATTGCCTAGCTTAATTTTATACAAGTCACTTATCTAACTCAACCTACCTGATTTTGAACCTGGGACCTTCTGCATGGGAGTCTGATGCTTTACCATTTGAGCTATTGGGGTATACACATTTGATTAAGTGTTTTAAGTTAATATAAGCAATATTTTGATGACTAAACCGGCCAAAGTGCATCATTTTATGAATATTGATCAAATTTACTGTGAATATTGATAACATTCACTATAAAAATGTTGAATTTTGCTTTGATTTTTTGCAGTGCCAATTAACTGTTGATTCATGAATGGCATACCAACATTGGCCCAATATTGCAATGCCAACTATTGAAAAAGAAATGGCATTCCAACATTGGGCCAATGATGCAATGCCTACTATTGAAACAGGAATGGAATTCCAACATTGGCCCAATGTTGCAATATCAACTTTCGAAACAGGAATGAAATTCCAACATCGGCCTAATGTTGCAATGCCAACTATCGAAACAGGAATGGCATTCCAACATTGGCCCAGTGTTTCAATGCCAACTATCAAAACAGGAATGGCATTCCAACATTGGCCCAAAGTTGAAATGCCAACTATCGAAACAAGAATTTGCTTGCCCTCCCTCTAGACCTGCCAAAAATGCTTGCCCCCTCCCCTGTTGGCCTGCCAAAAATTGCTTGCCCCCCCCCCTCTTTGTCTCCCACAAAATCTTGGTCTGAAGGTTAAATACTTAGAATATTTTGGTCCGAAGGCCAACTTATTTATTCATTGTAAACATTTAAATATTTTCACTTCTAGATCATTGCCAAATTGTGACTTGATGTCAGTTGTGTAAAGGTGAATTAGTCATTGAAAATCCTGCATGCATGCAGCATTTTACCTTTACTGCTTCTGGAAACCCTGTATGCGTGCAGCATTCTAACTTTGTGATCTGGAAATCCTGCATGCATGCAGCAATATGCGTGCTGCATGCAAGATGCGTGCAATTTGCATGCAGTCCTACAGTCCGCACACAAGTGTAGTCTGCACGTAATTTGCGTACAGATTGGTAGTCTGCACGCAGGTTCTGCAAGCAAATTGTGTGCGCGGTGGATATTTGTGTGCGGTGCCTGCATGCATGCAGCTGGTTCGCACGCATGAACACGCTACCAACAGGCCTTGCTTGCATGCTGCACACATCTGCACGTGTGCTGCACACTGCCGCACGCGTGCTGCATGCTTCCGCACACATTTTTCATTGCTTGCATTTTCGTAAGGGTAGCTACTAAATTAACCTCACTCCCTATGACATAGTTCATAATATATATGCAGCAGTGAGATATCTAACTTGAGGTGGGCATAGAATATTAGCCTCATTTCCCATGAAATTACTTATAAAACTGTTCTGTAGCCCATAGTGGAGGGTTTTTTTTACCTGGGGATGATATTAGTTTCAATAGCTATAGGTGTTGACAGATTGATAGTGGTCTGGAAGTTCAAGTTAGTAAATTACATACTGCTCAGGAACTTCTTTAGATCATATTTTGTTTGCCAGCCAACTAGATCAGTGTGCATGGCCAAATATACAATACCAAATGCCCATGAACTTCTTAAATTTGCATTGAGAGGTACTTGTTCTGACTGATATGGATTTGATATAATCAGCCCAGCATAACAACATTATTTACAACATTGAATTATAAGGCCAAATGTTTATATCTTCTCCATTATTGCACACAGTATTTTGATGCATTATCTGAATAGGTATAGTTTCATACACGTATAGCCCTTAAGGCTTCAACTTTTACTTTTCCTCTCTAGTTGAAAGTAAGTGGCCACTAATGTAATGAAGTTCTTAGCATTAACCAAAACAGGTCCAGTTTTAAACCTTTAACTTGTTGTTTTCATACAATTTTAATTGATTTTGTATTAAATTATACAAGTTTTTGGTTATTTCATGATCCCCTCCAGCTACATCATAATTTTGCACTTCTGTACCAAAAACAAAACCAAAAACAGATAAAATGGGATATTCTTATCATTTTGGACAATGATAATCAGCCTTCTGGAACGTTAAAATTTTACTGTATTTCCTAAAAATCACCCAAGTCTTAAGAAACCTCATCATTATCATTATCTATCACACATCATATCATATCCATACATATCCCAACAGGCTCTACATTAGTAGATATGCAGTCTCTAAATATTGAAGAGCTAATCACCCTAGTGGAACGTTATATTTACCCTTTTAATCAAAATGCTTAAGGATCTTCACAATCATATATCTTAATCTTATGTAGGCCTACATATAAAAACAGTATCATTAGCCCTAATTATAAGAAACGCGACCTTATTCAACACCAACGACCTACATTGCATAACTATGTGTTCTAATCATGCCTGAGCACTCTCTTTTAAAGGTTTTTTATTAAATCTCTTTTCCTAACAACACATTATAGAAGGTACATAGTATTAAATTGACTATGCATCCATTGTGGAAAAGTGTATTTAATTTATTCAGTGTTATTTAGCATGCATTGCTGAATAAGTTTTCTAAAGATAGTATAACGAAGGATTTAATGTATTCTATTCATGTACTCTACTTAAAGAGAATAAATTATAGTTTGTTATGAAACATGTACTTCATAAATTTGCAACAAAAAAAAGAAGAGGGACACTGATCAAAATCATGGTATTATATCCCCTTAAGCAGAATCCATATTACCTTCCCTGAGTCCTCGACCATACCCGTCCTGAGGGCCAGGTCGATTCGCACCCAAAACAATTCGGTCCCACGGCAATTCGGCCACAAACCACTTTGAGCACATGCAATTTCTGTTCCAAACAAAATCGGTAATTTACCAATAAACTGTATATGGTTTTTTTTATAAATGTTACGTTCATCATTAAACAGAGAAAATTAAAAGATATATCATGAAAGAGGACGCCCCAAAAGGACAAAAACATGAAACTATAGGAAGGAAGGAATATATGCTAGTATGGTGCCCAGTCATTCCTTTTTGATTGCGGTAACGTAACTTTGCGGGCTGCCGCTAGAAGGGGGTGGGGTGGTATGGGTTGAGAAACCTCTCCTCCAATTCTTAATGTTGTCGGCAAAAGTGACGGTTGTCGGCAAAACATATAGGATTGTCGGCAGATTACAAAAGCGAATGTGCGGAAGTTGTTGTTATACAATATTGTTATTGTAAAAGTAGTTAATAATGAAAAAAAAAATATTGAGGAAAAATTTTGATAATTACCCCCCCACACACACACTTTTTAGATTCTTAAGCGCCCTGGCGAAAAAATAAAATTGGGATCTACAATTCACAATTGTATTAGACAGACCAAGATATTTCCGTCGGCAAAATTATGCCGTATACCCCCCCACCCCCACCCCCCCCCCCCCCCCCCCCCCCCCAATCCGATTGGTCTAACGACGCCTCTGCTTACTTTGGGTCAGGGTGCCTGGGGCCGAAAGTAGATCGGGTGCACTGACAAAGGGTGTACAATGTTACTAAAGGTTCGCTATTCCGAAAAAACGGTTCTCTATTTCGAAGGTTATCTATTCCCAAAATTGTCAAAACACAAACAGGCTCTCTATTCCGAAAACAAAAAGGTTATATATTCCGAATATGAAAAAAGTTCGTTATTCAGAATATGAAAAATGGGTTCTCTATTCCGAAATCGAATAAAGGTTCTTTATTTCGAAACAAGTCACCGTGTTCTCTACTCCGAATATGAAAAAATGTTCTCTATTCGGAATATGAAAAAACATTCTTCATTCCGAAATCTAAATAGGGTTCTTTATTCCGAAATGAGTCACCGTGATCTCTATTCCGAATTATAAAAGGGTTCATTTTTCCGAATCTGTCGTTGTTGAATCATGTTTGCGCCTCTAGAAAGGTCCTTTGAAGTTGACCAAAGCACCACTAAACTAAGGTGTCATGAGTGGAAGAACCGTAATAAATGTCTGGTTTAAAAAAAAATATAATTCGATAGAGGTATCTGGAGTTCCTCTGATTTCTTGTGAAGGTAGAGAATAGTTTGAAGTTTGTAACTGTGGAGTCTGCAATGTTTTGCACGTGAAGAACAATTATAGAAAATTAGCTAATTTGCATACAATTTGCATGGTCACCTCACCGTCATCATGCATGGTCATCAAGTATATTGCTAATCAGACAATCTGAAAATTCAACAAACTTTAACCATTATGTAGGCCTAATAATCACATATAATCACATAATCACTTACTTGGAATGAAGCAAATTTTAAACATTGCTGTTCCTTACCTACATAAATTTGCATACTACATTTTAACAATTTGGGCAATTTTACAATCTTTTCTTCAGAAGAAGGTTGGGGTCCGGGTGTGAGCGTATTCGTGGGGAATCTACTGAAGATAGCTGATGGCGATGTCATTGCTATCTACTAAAGATAGCTGATGACTATGTGAAGTCATTTCTATCTACTGAAGATGGCTGATGGCTATATGTGATGTCAGTGCTACCTACTGATATTAGCGGAAGGCTATGTGAAGTCTTTGATATCTGCTGAAGATAGCTGAAGTTATTCTCACCTACTAAAGGGAAACAGGACATTTCGCATCCCTACCATTTCACCCCCTACGTGCTGAACTGCTGGATATAGTGCCCACACACCACGTATCTACTAAAGGGAAACAGGACACTTCGCCTACCTGACATTTCGCCCCCTATATGCTGAACTGCTAAATACAGTGCCAACCCACCGAATTAGTTATGGTTAGGGTTTAGGGTTTGGACTTAGGGTAATGGTTTAGGGTTTAGGATATTCGGGTTAAGGTTTTCAGAGCGTAAGGGTAAGGGCGCTGCTTGTGGTTAGGGTTTTGGTTTGGGACTTGGGTTAAGATTTATAGTTATAGGGCTTAGGGTTAGGGTTAAAGGTTAGGGTTAGGGTATTGTCAACTTGATACAGTATTTGCCAATTTAGAAATGGTCATATAAAGTCATTGTTATATATTGATATTAGCTGATGGCTATGTAAAGTCATATATATTTACTGAGGTTGCTGATGTGAAGTAATTGCTATCTACTGAAGATTATATTTCATATTTTATTTCATTGTGGCATTTTTCCGAGGGGGCGTTGAACCTCCTTGATATACGAGGGTCATTCAAAAAGTTCTACCTCCACTCTTATAACTTCTGTCCTGTATAAAATGATAGCTTCTTCAAGCTTAGCATAATTGTACATTTAAATGTTACCTACACTGTATTGTGATACATTTTCCATATTTTTGTAGGTGAACTCATAACCAGAGTAAGATTTTATATTCCGGAAACGATAAAAAGTCGTAAACATTTAAATGAAAATATGTGTGTATTCCTCTTAGGAGATTAGATCGATATACAAGTGTTATGATTAGGTAAAAAAAAAGTTGTTGCATTGCCCTCCGCGGCCGGGTCAAAATCGCGAAAATAATTATGGGCCCGGTTTTTGGGGTTTAAAAATAAATAAATCAGTAAACTAAGAGTTAATTGTGAAAGACCTTGATATTATTTACTTCAATAAAAATTTAAACATCGGGTAGAAAATACAGCCGATATTATGCATTTGCCTCTCTTCACTCATGTTACTGTAAAATAGTAGGTATCAAATGGTTGAGTTGGTACAAACAAATCCGGCCGGCTGTACCAAGATTTTAGGCTTGGGAGGGCAAGACAACAATTTAGTATTTTTGGCCTAATATGCTAGCATATTATAACTGAAACAACATCAAATGTGTAACCAAACATCAATAATACCAGTTATAACAATGTATTTTAGGTTAAAAAACATATCCCAGCATCCAATTATTGTCGGTAAATCCCATAAGCCTTTGCGAGTACACCTGAGATGTCGTTACTTGACGTCACGTCGACATATATAATGCGCAGTAACGATGTTTGCTAAGCGATGTTCGCATCGGCCTGACGCGTACTGAAGTCAAATGACGACATATCAGGTGTAATCGCAAAGGCTTATGGGTTCACCGAAAAGATCAATTACACGAAATAGAAACTGAAGTAATAATTTAGCAAGATTGAAAAAATATGTGCGTGTCCGATTACCGCTCCGCACCACACCCTAAATCAGCACCAATGGAGTATGGAGTAGGCCTATTTTAGAACCGGAAACTGGGGCGGGTTAATGGGGTTACAGAACTTTTTGTTCATAGGTCGTACGTAATTATGTATCATTCCATTATCCAAAGACGGAACCGAACCAAGATTGTGGGACAGTCCAGGACAGTCTGTGCACACATCTCACACAACACGCATCTCAAAGTTTGTTCGGTGCATCATGCAGTTTTTGTTGCCTACATGTATGCACACAACAGAGGGCACTCACAATAGGCAATTGACCCTACTGGTAGCGCTGTGTTGTAGATATAGGAGATGAATTAGTTAGCGTCATATATCAAAAAGTATAAAAGCTATGATTTTAGTACTTGCTCTATGTTTCAATTACTTATTCTTTTCAAAATTTCTGAATTTTCAACCCGGTACATGCTTCAATAACGAGGGACCATACATTTGTATGAGAAAGAAATCCTACCATCTATATCCAAACTTCCGTGTTATTCTAATGCACATTTTGCTTTACCGGACCGCCCTGGCTTGGGCGCATTTGGAAGAGGGGTGTCACGAAACCGTAATAGGTACAAACTTAGTACTTTCTGTCAATCAAGTATGGTTTATTCTCTACATGTCAATCTTTAAATCAATAGCATAGTCCTTAAAATAACGGGGGACCACCTTAATGAGTAAATGACAGCAAACCATTGCAAAATACCCCAAAACTCGGTCAGTGTAGCTCTGCCCGTACATGTCAATAACGTCATTATCCATTGGATTAGTCGACCGTAGCGGACAATTCGATCGCTCATTGGATTTATATTATCACGTGGTAATAAATATGCATTGGACAATCGATTACTATAATGGTTTAGTACTGCATATCTCGGTTTAATCTTCACTAAGCGGGTTTATGGTTGGAAATGTCACGGTGAATTTGTCGTGGACATAACTGCACTATGGTTTTAACAAGCGATTTGTTACACGGGTATTGCTTCAGTTGGCTTCGCCGCTAAAAATATCAGAATAAAACCATTTTTTTACATTAACACCTACACATGGAATAACCTATCAAAAATAACACTTTTTTTGTCTATAACTAATATTAATGGGATATCAAATGAAGTCGAACCATGAAACCAAAAAATCCTATAAACCCAATTTTTGACACGCAAACCTCCAATCGCATACCATAACAAAATCTGTGAACTTTTAGTCCTAATGTATATGGCATATTGGATGGCTTAGGGGAAAGTTAGCCCATATTTGCA
The DNA here is from genome assembly GCF_039555335.1 of Amphiura filiformis. Classification (NCBI taxonomy): domain Eukaryota; kingdom Metazoa; phylum Echinodermata; class Ophiuroidea; order Amphilepidida; family Amphiuridae; genus Amphiura; species Amphiura filiformis. The sequence goes on along the minus strand of NC_092629.1, from coordinate 47,950,127 downwards.
AGACTATCCTTGCCTTCAAGGTAAAACAAACATACTCATGTTACCCTCGGGCCATGGGCTGGCCTGGTGTCAGATCTTACCCAGGGAAAGATGACATTCCAATACGGTATGCGCCTATAAAAGAAATAGTCGGTACTTCATGTTTCTTCAATAAATAAATATAAATTGGAGATCAAATTAAGTAAATCCTTGCGAAAAAATCCGGATAAAAGAACTTTTCCGACAGTGTAACCTCCAAAACGCATAAAAAATGTATAGAGCCCAATACGTAACAAAAAATTAGACCCACCCGATTTTTTTTTCTTTCTTCGATAAATATTAACTGGAGGTCAGGTCATGTCCATATATACGAAAAAATCCGGATAAAAGAGCTTTTCCGACAGTGTAACCTCCAAAACGCATAAAAAATGTATAGAGCCCAATACGTAACAAAAAATTAGACCCACTCGATTTTTTTTCTTTCTTCGATAAATATTAACCGGAGGTCAAGTCATGTCCATATATGCGAAAAAATCCGGATAAAAGAGTTTTTCCGACAGTGTAACCTCCAAAACGCATAAAAAATGTATAGAGCCCAATACGTAACAAAAAATTAGACCCACTCGAATTGTTTTCTTTCTTCGATAAATATTAACTGGAGGTCAGGTCATGTCCATATATGCGAAAAAATCCGGATAAAGGAAGCTTTTCCGACAGCGTAACCTCCAAAACGCAAAACGTAACAAAAAATTAGACCCACTCGAATTTTTGTTCTTTCTTCGATAAATATTAACTGGAGGTCAGGTCATGTCCATATATGCGAAAAAATCTGGATAAAAGAGCTTTTCCGACAGTGTAACCTCCAAAACGCATACAAATGTATAGAGCCCAATACGTAACAAAAAAATAGACCCACTCGATTTTTTTTCTTTCTTCGATAAATATTAACCTGAGGTCAAGTCATGTACATATATGAGAAAAAATCCGGATAAAAGAGTTTTTCCGACAGTGTAACCTCCAAAACACATAAAAAATGTATAGAGCCAAATACGTAACAAAAAATTAGACCCATTCGAATTTTTTCTTTCTTTGATAAATATTAACCGGAGGTCAGGTCATGTCCATATATACGAAAAAATCCGGATAAAAGAGCTTTTCCGACAGTGTAACCTCCAAAACGAATAAAAATGTGAAGAGCCCAGTACGTAACAAAAAATTAGACCCACTCGATTTTTTTCTTTCTTCGATAAATATTAACTGGAGGTCACGTCATGTCCATTATGCGAAAAAAGCCGGATAAAGGAAGCTTTTCCGACAGCGTAACCTCCAAAACGCAAAACGTAACAAAAAATTAGACCCACTAGAATTTGTTTTCTTTCTTCGATAAATATTAACTGGAGGTCAGGTCATGTCCATATATGCGAAAAAATCTGGATAAAAGAGCTTTTCCGACAGCGTAACCTCCAAAACGCATAAAAATGTATAGAGCCCAATACGTAACAAAAAAATAGACCCACTCGAATTTTTTTCTTTCTTCGATAAATATTAACTTGAGGTCAACTCATGTACATATATGAGAAAAAATCCGGATAAAAGAGTTTTTCCGACAGTGTAACCTCCAAAAAGCATAAAAAATGTATAGAGCCCAATACGTAACAAAAAATTAGAACCACTCGAATTTTTTTCTTTCTTCGATAAAATAATATTAACTGGAGGTCAGGTCATGTCCATATATGCGAAAAAATCCGGATAAAAGAGCTTTTCCGACGGTGTAACCTCCAAAACGCATAAAAGCCCAATACGTAACAAAAATTAGACCCACTCGATTTTTTTCTTTCTTCGATAAATATTAACCGGAGGTCAAGTCATGTCCATATATGCGAACAAATCCGGATAAAAGAGTTTTTCCGACAGTGTAACCTCCAAAAAGCATAAAAAATGTATAGAGCCCAATACGTAACAAAAAATTAGAACCACTCGAGTTTTGTTCTTTCTTCGATAAATATTAACTGGAGGTCAGGTAATGTCCATATATGCGAAAAAAAATCCGGATAAAAGAGCTTTTCCGACAGTGTAAACTCCAAAACGTATAAAAAATGTAAAGAGCCCAATACGTAACAAAAAATTAGACCCACTCGAATTTTTTCTTTCTTCGATAAATATTAACTGGAGGTCAGCTCATGTCCATATATGCGAAAAATCCGGATAAAAGAGCTTTACCGACCGTGTAACGCATAAAGAATGTATAGAGCCCAATACGTAACAAAAAATTAGACCCACTCGATTTTTTTCTTTCTTCGATAAATATTAACCTGAGGTCAAGTCATGTACATATATGAGAAAAAATCCGGATAAAAGAGTTTTTCCGACAGTGTAACCTCCAAAACGCATAAAAAATGTATAGAGCCAAATACGTAACAAAAAATTAGACCCATTCGAATTTTTTCTTTCTTTGATAAATATTAACCGGAGGTCAGGTCATGTCCATATATACGAAAAAATCCGGATAAAAGAGCTTTTCCGACAGTGTAACCTCCAAAACGAATAAAAATGTATAGAGCCCAATACGTAACAAAAAATTAGACCCACTCGATTTTTTTTCTTTCTTCGATAAATATTAACTGGAGGTCACGTCATGTCCATTATGCGAAAAAAGCCGGATAAAGGAAGCTTTTCCGACAGCGTAACCTCCAAAACGCAAAACGTAACAAAAATTAGACCCACTAGAATTTGTTTTCTTTCTTCGATAAATATTAACTGGAGGTCAGGTCATGTCCATATATGCGAAAAAATCTGGATAAAAGAGCTTTTCCGACAGCGTAACCTCCAAAACGCATAAAATGTATAGAGCCCAATACGTAACAAAAAAAAATAGACCCACTCGAATTTTTTTTTTCTTTCTTCGATAAATATTAACTGGAGGTCAGCTCATGTCCATATATGCGAAAAAATCCGGATAAAAGAGCTTTACCGACCGTGTAACGCATAAAGAATGTATAGAGCCCAATACGTAACAAAAAATTAGACCCACTCGATTTTTTTTTCTTTCTTCGATAAATATTAACTGGAGGTCAGGTCATGTCCATATATGCGAAAAAATCCGGATAAAAGAGTTTTTCCGACAGTGTTACCTCAAAAACGCATAAAAAATATACAGAGCCAAATACGTAACAAAAAATTACACCCACTCGAATTTTTTTCTTTCTTCGATAAATATTAACTGGAGGTCAAGTCATGTCCATATATGAGAAAAAATCCGGATAAAATAGCTTTTCCGACAGTGTAACCTCCAAAACGCATACAAAAATGTATAGAGCCCAATACGTAACAAAAAATTAGACCCACTCGAATTTTTTTCTTTCTTCGATAAATATTAACCGGATGTCAAGTCATGTCAATATCTGAGAAAAAATCCGGATAAAAGAGCTTTTCCGACAGTGTAACCTCCAAAACGCATAACGTAACAAAAAATTAGACCCACTCGATTTTTTTTCTTTCTTCGATAAATATTAACTGGAGGTCAGGTCCTGTCCATATATGCAAAAAATCCGGATAAAAGAGCTTTTCCGACAGTGTTACCTCAAAAACGCATAAAAAATATACAGAGCCCAATACGTAACAAAAAATTAGACCCACTCGATTTTTTTTTCTTCGATAAATATTAACTGGAGGTCAGGTCATGTCCATATATGAGAAAAAAATCCGGATAAAAGAGCTTTTCCGACAGTGTAACCTCCAAAACGCATACAAAAATGTATAGAGCCCAATACGTAACAAAAAATTAGACCCACTCGAATTGTTTTCTTTCTTCGATAAATATTAACCGAAGGTCAAGTCATTTCCATATATGCGAAAAAATCCGGATAAAAGAGCTTTTCCGACAGTGTAACCTCCAAAACACATAAAAAATGTAAAGAGCCCAATACGTAACAAAAAATTAGACCCACTCGAATTTTTTTTCTTTCTTCGATAAATATTAACCGGAGGTCAGGTCATGTCCATATATGCGAAAAAATCCGGATAAAAGAGCTTTTCCGACAGTGTAACCTCCAAAACACATAAAAAATGTAAAGAGCCCAATACGTAACAAAAAAATTAGACCCACTCGAATTTTTTCTTTGTTCGATAAATATTAACTGGAGGTCAGGTCATGTCCATTATGCGAAAAATCCGGATAAAAGAGCTTTACCGACCGTGTAACCTCATAAAGAAAAAATAAAGCCCAATACGTAACAAAAAATTAGACCCATTCGATTTTTTTTCTTTCTTCGGTAAATATTAACTGGAGGTCAGCTCATGTCCATATATATATGCGAAAAAATCCGGATAAAAGAGCTTTACTGACAGTGTAACCTCCAAAACACATAAAAAATGTATAGAGCCCAATACGTAACAAAATAAATCCAGCCGAAAAACACTGACAAATATTTTGTTCTAAAAATACTCAAAATGACTCTAGAAAGAGTCACAAATGACTCAAAATGAGTTACTGGGTCAATATAAAGTAATTCTATAACAAAAACACGCACTAATAACCATGATTTGCTTTAAAAATAACCAGAGCCCAATACGTAACAAGAAAAATTCTATGTCTAAAGAAAAAACGCTGTCAAATTTTTTTCTAGAAGACTCAAAATGACTCAAAATGAGTTACTGAGTCAATATAAAGTAATTCTATAACAAAAACATGCACCTAATAACCATAATCAGCTTTATTCTAGAATTATTCAAAATGACTCAAAATGAGTTACCGGGTCAATATAAAGTAAGTTTATAGCAAACAAAAAATGCAACTAATCACCACAATAACCAGAGACCAATACGTAACAAAAAGTCTAGAGAAAAAACACTGTAAAAAATAATTTTCTAGAACGACTCAAAATGACTCAAAAGGATTTACTGAGTCAATATAAAGTAATTCTATAACAAAAACATGCACCTAAAACCCATAATTTGCTTTAAAAATAACCAGAGCCCAATAAGTAAAAAAAAAAAATTCTAAGTCTAGAGAAAAAACACTGTCAAAATTTTTTTCTAGAAAGACTCAAAATGACTCAAAAGGATTTACTGAGTCAATATAAAGTAATTCTATAACAAAAACATGCACCTAAAACCCATAATTTGCTTTAAAAATAACCAGAGCCCAATACGTAACTAAAAAATTCTAAGTCTAGAGAAAAAACACTGTCAAAATTTTTTTTCTAGAAAGAATCAAAATGACTCAAAAGGATTTACTGAGTCAATATAAAGTAATTCTATAACAAAAACATGCACCTAAAACCCATAATTTGCTTTAAAAATAACCAGAGCCCAATACGTAACAAAAAAATTCTAAGTCTAGAGAAAAAACACTGTCAATTTTTTTTTTTTTTTCTAGAAAGACTCAAAATGACTCAAAAGGATTTACTGAGTCAATATAAAGTAATCCTATAACAAAAACATGCATTTAATCATGATAATGTCCTTTTAAAATAACCAGAGGCCAATACGTAACAAATAAATTCCAAGTCTAGAGATAAAACACTGTCAAATATTTTGTTCTAGAAAGACTCAAAATGAGTTACTGGGTCAATATAAAGTACTTCTATAAAAACACATGCACATAATATCCATAATTTGCTTGAAAAACAACCGGAGCCCAATACGTAACAAAAAAAATGTATAGAGCCCAATACGTAACAAAAACCACTACAGAGGGAGGGAGTATGAATAAAGTAATTTTAATCAAATTTTAGTTTTGTTACGTATTGGGCGGGATGAATTATTTTTGCCACTTTTTGTTCTAGGTAGAAGAGGTTGAGCCCAATACGTATCAAATTGATACGTACTGGGATTTTGTTACGTACTGGGCTCTTACACGCGCTAACCACTGAGCTACACAGCCTGTCCCTGATAAACATGACTCAATTCTGGTATTTATGGATATGAGCAGTCAGGATAAACAGTACAAACAACACATTACATGCCAGTGTACGAGATCCATTGATGATGCTTACCCGCCAGCCTAATTATAATGAAACAAACAAGTGAAGAGGCTTACGTATCATACACTGGAACATGGAAGCATTCAAACATCACAAACTAGCGCCCGAGATCAAGCCAATGATGCTTAATCGTTATCTTTAATATATCGATATACAGGGGGGAAAGACGAATTACGCATCGCACACTAGCACAATAAACATGAATTTACAAATGTAAAACATTTTGTCGAGTGCTCTAACCACTGAACTACACAGACTACTTTCTCTAAACCACTGAACTGGACAACTATGCAATGTATTCTAAATAATCTTAATAAGTTTCTTATGTAAAGTGAAATTCCTGGACCTATACCACGATGCGCTGATAGCGTAATGAGAAAATACTATCTATTGTATTACAGCAGTGATCGCCATACGGCAGAGTTTCTAGAATGCTGCTAAAATAAGAAAATTTTAATGCTAATTTATTGCACATTCTAGGGAAGCGTGGTATCGCCGAGTGGGAGGGTTTTCAATGAAATATTTTTTGTGTTAAAATTGAAGCATCCTATGTATAAAAGAATATATGAATATTATTACTGCTCATCATATATAACGATTCGTGATACCCAATCGTGCTAAAATTTATGTGGCTTAGGAGGCAGAGAATTTTATTTCAATTTTATATACGCCAAAATATTTTCTGAATTTAGTCAAAATTAACACTCAATTGATGGTGAAAATTTTATGTAAATTTTACGTAGGTCCCGACTAAAGATTACTGTTTCGTCTATATGGGAATCTAATCTTTTAATATCTGAAAGAAACTTTTGGGACCTACGTGGACTTTTCCTATAAATTGCAAAAATTCAGACCGTCTTACAAGAAAAATGGTAGGCTGACTGGGCTCCATAGGCCTAGCTCGCAACCGATCGCAACCGACACGATGTTTCTTGCAGAGCACGTGGCCGAAATCAAAATCGATTTATGTATTGTGTATGCGTCATAGGACCCTCGTATTAATTGTCTGTATGCGCTTGAGAATTCACCAATATTAATAATGGTAGCTCTATTATAATACACATTGATGTTTTAAGCAGATAAAATTCCAAAATATGGTACATTTGCTTGTCACGTGGTATGTTGAAGTAATGAAGTTGCGATTATATGTTTAAATTTTCACGATGACACCAACAAGTCTTGTGTCCGAGCGGTCTACGGCGCTGGTGAGATGTCGATACTGTATACATGATAGCGGCGCAGTGCAGCGTGGGTTCGAGCCCCACCTCTGCCGAACTAAATTTCCTTTTTAATTTTTTAAATTTCATATTATGTTAGGGAAATGTGGCTGGGAGAATGTATGTATGACGAAGAGTGGTGTGCTATTGTATGATACAAAAACTCATCAACAATATCGGGGGATGAGGCTGTCGACATAGTCGATCGGGTATACGAACCTATTCAGGAAACACTGTATTGAGAATGGACTACCATTTTATTAAAGGCTTTAAGCAAAATACAAATATGAATCTCTAGCAAACGACCAATTTAAAAAAATTATTGTTGGAACGTTAATTGAATTTGCTGAGAATAATTGTTAACATCATTTTGTGCTTCGAAGCCGCAAACATGTTTCACACCAATTGTACAAATCAAATTCGTTTACCGTACCGTATGTTACTCATTTCACAGACATTATCACTTCATTATTAAAATAATATAAAAATTATTGATGTGAAGTTAGTCAAACTTCGCATCAATAATATTTATCACCACTCCGTCCGCAGAATTCATTGAATAACAGAAAAACAATTTTGTACTAGATTATTTCCTGTCTATGCCCGCGTACAACTGTGCATAGATATTGTTTTGTTTGGTACCGTTTGTATCTGTTTTAGTTATCTACGCCCGACTTTTCTCTTCTTAGCATAATCGATGTCCCTCTACTACTGCATTTGTGAATGACAACTTCATAACTTTCGTACTTAGCTCACATTCCACACATTTCTGAGCAAGCTGTCTTCGTCCGGGGGACACTTAACACACATGACCAATTTGGTTATGCTATCTCGGAAACACTTTCTGTTTTTTGGATTTCGCAGCTCCGAAAAACCTTGAAAATTTAGCCCCAACAGACCCTAGAATTTGAACATTTCAGCTCGTAATGACCCCTGAATTGTTCATTCATTACATTTCTGGTGTTTTTTTCAGGCGATTTTCACCAAAAAAGCCAAGAATCACCCTAGGCCTGATTTTGACTATTCTCAGCTCCAAAAGACCCATTTAACCGGTACGCTGTCAGCTCTCAAAGACACACCACCTCAAGATACCCACCAAAATTTATGATGTGGCCCTCACCCCACCACCACCGCCACCCCCACCCGTGTTTACGTATCATGACAGATGCCGTATTCATAGCTAAATTCTAATTAAAAAATATTCAATTGTTTGTAAATTAAATGTACAGGATGTCTTTAGATTTAAAAAAAATCCTATAAGCAGATTAAAATAGTGCTCACATAATATAAAGATTAATGGAAAATAAACTTACCAAACAACTTTTCTCCCTGCTCGTCTTCTGGTTTGTCCAAGTCTTCGCAGAGTTTTACATTGGTACCACAAACGTCACGATAGGTTATTAGGAACAATGTTCTCCACACTCCTCATCAGCTTGTCTTTCTGCCCCACTTCTGTTATCGTTTTCATCTCCTTCTTCTATTGGAGCAATTATCAACGTTTCGGATTTGTTCGCCCTCTGATATTGATTGGAATAAAGTAAAAGTGTGAGATTCAGCAAATGCATTATGACACAACTTACCCACACCAGTTCTAAATGTGAAATGAAAGCAATCAGCAAACCGCTCTCGGAAATTGCTTGGTGATAACATGGTCATAATGTGATCAACATCGAGCAATACAGGATGAAATAGAGGAGGTACATTGTTAAACCAGAGAAGATGATTGAAAACGAGAGATGTCGTCTGTTATTAAAATGGGCTATTCAGATGAAATTCACACACTCCCTATGGAAGACATGACCCTAATCTCCCACACAGGGAGTAATTCACATTCACACTTTGGCAGTTAAGCTCATGTCTTTCACAGGGGGTGTATGGATTTCAACTGGAATAGCCCAATAGAAGTACGTTTGCTGATGTAGTCATAATACATAATTGGTGATGGAAGGTGGCTTGAGCTATTCTCTATTATGTTTTTAATGTGAAACTGAAAAAAGAGTCTTTTCCGCTGGCTACCTTACATTTTGAGTCAACTTTTAAAATCATTATCGTTTATTTTGTTTGCTGTTTTATAATTAATAATGCTTTCTCACGCATATTGTAGTGTAAGTTAAGTGTAATTTTAAGTCGTTCAGCGCATAGCAACCTTTCAGTATTATGCGCTTTATAAATGCATTTTATTATTATTATTGTTGTAACATATTCTCTTTTTCATGTTTTTACATACTGACGTATAACTTTGCATTCATTTTATAGCGAATAATTCTGTATGTGATAGATGTTTCAAGATACTTTAGATCCTCTACTAATACTCTTGTGAATGTCAAGTTCACAACCTGGGTACTTTTTAGCCCGCATTCCATTTATTCTTGAATAAGCGGTTTACGTGACATAATGCAACACAAGGTTCATTACCACCGGCACAGCCACCGTGCATTTGGCGGGACATTTGAGTAGGCCCGTCCATTACTTTTTTCGGATAAATACAGAGAATATGCCTACTTGTATTTCAAGATTCAGTCAGAAATGAATAATATTCTTACAGTATATTGTGGGATAGGCTTTTACGACGGGAATTCATAACAATTAGTGGGGTTTTAGCGGGTTCGCCGTCGGACAAGTTTAGAACTGTCAAGCTTTCGTCAGGAGTAGCTCTGACTTCTTCAGGACAAAAGTACCTAAGAATGAAACATGTAGACCGCCCCTTGTCTACTGATGACTCTGAAAAGAGTCGTTCACTGAAGACTGCCCCTTGTCAACAGAGAACAAGCAGATCTCGCCTATCTGCTAATATAAAGGTTTTGGTGGCTCTGAAAAGAGCCGTTCAATGAAGACTGCCCCTTGTCTACAGAGAACTAGCAGATCTCGCCTATCTGCTGAATTTGTAAGTTTTGGTGGCTCTGAAAAGAGTCGTTTGCTGAAGACTGCCCCTTGTCAACAGAAACAAGCAGATCTCGCCTATCTGCTGATTTTGTAAGTTTTGGTGGCTCTGAAAAGAGCCGTTCACTGAAGACTGCCCCTTGTCAACAGAAAACAAGCAGACCTCGCCTATCTGCTAAATTAAAGGTTTGTTCGCTCTGAGGAAGAGCTGTTCAATGAAGACTGCCCCTTGTCAACAGAGAACATGTAGACTGCATATACTGTAATAGAAGTATACGGCTTACCAGGAACCGTTTGGCCACTCATGGACCGATTGATTGATTGTATGCACGATGAGCGTTTATATCACTTAATTGCGGACGTGGTAAAGATTAGCGGCTCTGTGATTGGTTGTTTGAAAATAGAGAGCGCCACATACGATGTGATAAGATTAGCGGCTCTGTGATTGGTTGTTTGAAAATAGAGAGCGCCACATACGTAACTGACGACAGTTCTAAACTTGTCCGACGGCGAACCCGCTAAAAACCCACTAATTGTTCTTACAGTATATTATAACACACCTGCGATTTCAACTCAACAAGATCCAAACAAGGCCTAACTGCAAAATATTGTTATTAATTTCACTATGTTGATGACAGGAGATACATGCCCATTTTCCATTATTTGTTACCACCAAGAATCAAGAAACGCTAAAACTGATTATTTTTCAGTGTATAATATTGAAATAAATAATTTCAATATGTTTCTTTTGTGCAATAAATTCAGTCAAGGCCTTGAAAAAAATAAAAGAAAAATAAAAAGTAATAAAGAAAAATATGAATACAAAGGTGTGCTTGTGTTCAACTTCGTTGTGCGATATTTTGATGGTTAGTCACTTTTGACACCACAATCAGTTGCGCTCATAAGTTAAGTTGCTTTTACGATATGGAGTTGAAACTTTGCAGACAATTACAATAAAAATTCCGTTAAAAGGAATAGGGCGAGCAAATGAAAAAATTGTCAAGAGAAATGAAAGAATGAGTAACCCTTCACAATTAAAAACAGGGAAAATATTACACAATATCGATTTCCAATGGGGAATAACACAAAACGTATAAATAATTTAAAAGAGTTTCGTTTATGTTATTCCCCCATTGGATCATGTTGTGTCATATTTTCCCTGATTTTAATCTTATCCATTGCTAGTGTGAGTGTGACACGTTATATCCGTTTGGATCCATCCATTGGTTCCCTGCTGGTCAGTTGGAACAGATTTTCCCTGATTTTATATTAACCCTTCACATCATAACGTTTTATATTAACATTTTATATAAAAAATTGTTATAATTTTTGTAGATAATAGTTATTTAAAACATTTTCGTTATCATACCTAGAGTTTTTTTTATCATCAGATGAGAAGACTTCTGCTCATCTTCTCTGGTGAGACAACAGGTCTGGGCTATCTTTCCCAGGTATCTTTCCATGTCAAAGTTTCAAAATCTGTCATATCTATTTCCTCAATATATTGTTTTGATACAACTTATGAGGGGAAAAGTTTGATCATGATTAACATAACTGTATTTCAAAGCGTCAAACTATATCATTATTTTGTCCCAACAAATATAATCCAGGGAATAAAATATTCAATTATTCATTCAAAGGTTTATTTATTTTATTCAACCTGGGCCATTTCTACTGGTGCTACATACATGCGGGACAGGGCTGCACATGCATTCTAATAATTTGTCTATAATACATTATACAAGCATCAGCAAGCATAATTTGTCACAAGATTTGAAAAGTAAATAGCCTATGTACACACTGAACACAATGCACATACAAGCTATAAAGTACATAGCGAAGCTGTCAGTATAAAATTATGACCTTTACGATGCTATTAATTTAGCCCAAAGATTAGGAAAACTAGCAAAACTGGAGAACTGGTACTGTTCAAATAAAGACATCTGCAAATCTTGCTGCAATTTCCAAATAGTATTTTTATTCCTTAAATAATTATTTTTGTTATTTCTTTTAATACAAACACATTACTGCCTATGATGACTTTATCGTATTACTTAAATATCAAAATCAAGTAATAATTACAAAACTCGCCATAAACTATCACCACTGTGGGTTTTTGGGTATATAACCACCACAAATATTTTCTGCAACACTGCATGTGAAAAAGTAGGTCAATAGTCAGACAAATATAGGGCGGGTGCGGCTACGCCGCACCTCGCCCAAAAAGGATGAATAAATAATATTTGGAAAATATTGTTGTGCCATCACAATATTCGGTTCATTTTCTACATGTAACCTTTTTATGGGACACCTTGTACAAAGTAAAAACTTGTCCAACCTCCCGTCTTATCGTTTTCTCGTAGAGTTTTTAAACTGTTTGTTTGCTCAACTAGCGCAAGGTTATTTCCTCCAATAACGATATAACACAAATTATATAGCGGATGAACTCCTAACTTGGCAGGTTAATCTAGCACGAATATTAATGAGATTATTGGCATATTTCGCCTCAAATTTGAATTGATTAATACACTCTGTAGGTTATACGCAATAACCGAACAATATTTGCGAAATGTCTCCCTGATTGGATATTATCAATCCCAGAACATCGCCAAATATGGCAAATAAGACCTTTGACCTTGGCTATACATCACCATGTATAAAATGGAATTGGATTAAGCGTTGTATTATAATATTGGCCATTACTTGTGATACTTTGAATATACTTCTTTTTGAAAATGTGGAGATAATGAAATTTAATACAGTGTAACCAGGGTATTATTATTACGCAATACACTCTCCTGGACGGATTATTGTAAACCATTGTCCAAATTCAGAAGCCCATAATAAAAGTGGGAGTTGTGTCATTCATGACGTCATCGGTGTGTCACTTGACAAATTCGGCACTCGGAGTGAGTTCACTCAATCGCTTTTCCGCCAAGACACATTTGAGCTTAAATTCAGCATAATACTCTCCTTCCCACCTGTAGTCCTACCATGTAGGAACTCTTTAAGTCGGACAGAACTTGCATATGAATGTAAAGTTCGGTATGACTAAACATGTTTTGATTTAATATTTAGGTATATAATAAATCGTATATTACACGGGCACCCTTGAGCATTCCGAGAAATTTAGGGTCAAATGTTTACACAGGGGTCAAAACTCGAAATTGTTCCGATTTGGTTAAAAACCTATTTCAAAATATTTCCCAGGTCACAAGTATTCAGATAATGTATAGTTTGTACTGTCTACGACCAATCCGTCTTCAGTTATTGGCGAACAGGGCAAATGTTGGAATTTAGGCTCAATAGCTCAAACATGGAAAAGTTTTAATCAGAATATTTCTCTTCCTATAATAATTGAAAAAAAATGGTAACACACCAAAACAGTTATTGTCCGTTGAGTCCAATAATGTTGACATATTTTCCCACATTACCTAGGTAACGAAATGTTGCAAAATTTATGTATTTGACCCCTATGGTGCCCAAATTTCAACATTTGACCTTTATGCTAAAAACTTCAGACTAATTGGCCGTAGATAGGTCAAACTATTTTTTTTATAGATCCATGTGACCCCGCGAAATACGTTGATATAATTTTTAACCATATCCGAACTCATATCCGAGTTCTGGCCTCTGTGTTACCTTTGACGTCATATTTCTTTTACTGGGCACCTGTCACTTCCCTCTCAAAATGTTAGGTATCAACTTTAAACAAGAAATTGTTAGTCATATGCAACTTTACACAAAAGAGAAAAGAACAAAAGGTGTCTACTCGACTATTTATACAACAAATATTGGCTTTCTGTTTGTATAAAACTTGGATACAAATACACGGGACTTACATATTTATACTATTTATACTATTTGTAGGGTTTGAATATGATTTTATTTAACATTGATTTTACAGCGACTCAGAAGTTCACGAAATAAAAATTTAGCTTACCATAGATAATAAGGTATAATATAATTTTCAATAAATAATAAATAAAGTTATAATCACTTATACATGATAGCTTAAAATCACATTTTACATAATATGTTTCAATATGGTTTGTGCTAATTTGTATCGAGCCCGTCTTCCTTAAATTTACGTGAAAAATATTTTGCCAATGGCCTTGCTCATGAATTTGGAGAAAACCTGATAATTACAAACACTCGCTGAGCAGTAAGAACTTCCCTCTAATCTTTTAATCCGATAAGCTGAATATCTATTTATTTTCATGAATTGGAAGACATTCTTTGATGTATTACTGAGCTCAATCATCTGAAATTACTGGAGCGTGAGCCACCCAGGCTGATGGCTCAGCATAGTATTTTATTGTCAGAAGGTTTTCTCCAAATTCATTTCCTAATGCTGCACATGGAATTGACCCGACCATCTCATTTAAGATCGTCGTGGATTATGACATCTAATAATTTGGTCATAATTACTTGCATATGTATACTTTTTATGAATAATAATTTATGATAACATTATACCGGACAGATTCGCCTAATGGCACATACGGTTCTCTTGGAAATAACTAAAATATTAAGCAGAAATAAAAGTGCCCTCCCTTAAAAATCACACACGCAAATAATGGCATTGACCTTTATTTCTTGTTGGGATTTTCATATGAGGGAGCTCCCAATTTGTTGTAAAATTTACAAGCAAAGGAGCCCATGTGCGCCATCAGTTCAATCTTTACGGTATGGTGCTAAATTCAAGTGAAATACCGTAAAATTCCGTCTACAAGCATATATATGCCTCTAAACGAGGTTTTTTGGACACAAGAGACAAGAGGCAGACACTCTCAACAAAAACGTTATTTGGAGTTTGAACAACTATATTACTGATAAAGGCAGCTGTACAAACATGTATATTTGTAAGACCAATCTATTGCAATGTTTTTGAGAAGGGTATTGGCCTTTCATATCTTTCGTTAAAAAAACCCCTCGTTTAGAGGCATATATGCTTCTAGACGGAATTCTACGGTACTTTATCAGTAACAAGTGAGATAGAATTACGTTAAATTGGATGTCAAAGTGCTGTTGTAGAGCGCAATTTAATACAGCTATATAACACAACGTGGTGGATATGGGAAGAGGTCCGAAGTCTAGAATGCACAAGGAAAACCGATGTGACCGACAATCTGTCGATATCTGTCATGGATCGTCAAACATGCTCCCTGGAATGGAACCAGGGGCGTAGTGGTGAGCAACAACATGCACTTAGGATTTGGTTGGTAAACCACTTGATCCAATCAGTTCCATATGTTTGTACTTTTGAGACGTATGACTAGCTACCTAGTGTACAATAACTTGCTAAACCTCTTTCAAGAAGTTTAAACTGACTTTCAGCACCAAAATTCACTAACCTTGAATTTTCGATGTGTGACACACATCCTCGTCAGAAGAAGTCCTAAGATGTTGTGATGAAAAGGGCAAGTCCATCACAAAATCTTAGGACTTCTTCTGATGAGGATGTGTATCACACATCGAAAATTCAAGGTTAGCCTGAATTTTGGTGCTGAAAGTCAGTTTAAACTTCTTTAATTGTTATCACCAGCACGTATGAACTTACATTCGAGTATTGCTAAGCCTCGGAAGGTCGAAGACACAATCTAAAATTCCGATGACATGTTAAATGAGGTATAGGAATATGTGTCCATACGTCTTCTATAATTCGAAAACTTTCTAATGAATTCAAAGCTTGCTATTGATTCAAGGCACTCATACACTTACTTATACGTTAGATTCAGCGTCATTTGAAGTACCGGGAATGTTTGTGCTCTTCTGGGCATTACTGTGCCGAATCCTAGAGATAGTTTGTAGTTGTGTACTTTGAGTATTAGATGTATTTTCTTGCTGATTTTCAGTCGGTGATACCTGTTTACGACGCTTACTAATTAGAGCTGCGATAGTGTACAGGTATGGGTTGATTGCAGAATTTATGGGTAAAATAACCGTCACAGACCAAGCAAATACAGAGGGAGGTAAGGTGAGCACATCAACTTGTACCAAGATCCCGAGCATGATAACCGGCGCCCAACATAAGAAGTCTGTCAGGACAATTGTTGCAACTTTCAGGGTCATTCTGATCTGCTCTTTCATATCTTTGTTAAGCCCGGCGCGTTTCGATGACCTATAAACAAATCTTACAATTTCCCCATAACAGAGCAGTATGACAAAGTAACAGATGCCGTTAAGACCTAGAAACACTGCTGATGAATAATACAAACCGGAAACATGACGGAGAGATTCAGATTTGACTACGTGCTTCTCATACCAAAAACCGTATCCATGAATCCTTTCACCTGAAATGTTCTTTGAGAACAATTCAAGTTTAACCAGAGGAAGGCCAATGCACACGTGAGAGATATCATAAAATTTGTAACTAACACCAGTTAAAACAGAGGGAATCGTCGCTAATGCGAGAGAGATAAGCCAAAGTAATGCAACTATTACAACTGACGCTTTTATTCTCAACTTTCGACGTGAATAAGGGAATCGAATGTTAATGAATCTGTCAATACTTATCAAGGTCACAAAGAACACAGAAGCTTCACTCGATAGTATTGATATTGCACCAGCAAATCTACAGGTAAAACCAGATCTCCAGGTCTCAGCATACATCGGAAAATATTCGCCAAAATAAATATCAGCAGATGCAATGATTAGCATATAGATACCCATGAGTAAATCAGCTATTGCCAGATTGATTAGCAGAAAGGTTTGAACTTTTCTCTTATCATTTTTTGATTTCTTACGGCTCAAAACAAATGCGTTTCCACCCAACGCATTTAAACCTATAATCCACATTATCACTAATAAGACTTGATCTGACAATAATCTATCGCATGTTAAATACGGAGATTGTACATCAAGAGCAGTGCAATGAGCATCATTTGATACAAAACATTCACATATTTCTGTTTGGCTTACAATTATTTCGGTCTGATTTGGGAGGCCAATGAATGTATACTTATCAATCAAATTTAATCTGTTTTCTCGTAAGCCTATAAAGGCAAGTCGGTTTAAGTTGTTGAGAATCGGAATTGCTGTCAACAGGTTTCCAGACAATTCTAGGAAACGGAGGTTTGTCGTGTCTTTAAAAATATGAAGATCTAAAATATAAATCTGATTAAAGTTTAAAAACAACAATTGTAAGTCTGTCAATCTATGGAATATTTTACGATTCAACTGTGTAAAATTGTTGAAACCTAAATTGAGATATGTCAAGTTTCTCATTTTCCAAAATAAATCGTAACTTACGTTTTTCAACTGATTTTGATCCACCTCAAGTACCTGTAAATTCGAAAGTGCCATGAAAAATTGACTTGGCAGATGCTGCAACATGTTACCACTCAGAAATAGGGAAGTAAGCGCTTTCGTTTCCTTCAGAAAATTCACATCTAATGAAATTATCTGGTTTTTATACAGACTCAGGTAAATAAGCTGACTGGTTTCACTCAAAAAATTCGCATCTAATGAAGTAAGCTGGTTGTAACTCAGAGCCAGGACAACCAGCTTACTGGTTTCCCTCAACAAATTCGCATCTAATGAAATGAGTTGATTGTGACTCAGATGCAGGTGAGTCAACTGTTTGGTTTCCTTTAACAAATTTGCATCTAATGAGGTAAGCTGATTATACCTCAGATACAGGCGAGTCAGCTGACTGGTTTTCTGCAACAAATTCTCATCTAATGAAGTAAGCTGGTTGTGATTAAGATACAGGTGAGCCAGCTGAGTGGTTTCCTTCAACAAATTTGTACCTAGTGAAGTTATCTGGTTTTCATCAAGATCCAGAGTTTGAAGGTTTGCCAAACTGCTGAACAAGCCATTAGACAAAACTGTTAAATTGTTGGACCAAAGAACTAAATTACGTAGGCTAGTTAAATCGTCAAATACGTGGGCGTCAAGCGTGTTTATCTGATTGTAGCTCAGGTCTAGTTCTTTGAGGGTTTGCAAACCTGTAAACGCTTTGAAATGTATTTTAGATATTCTGTTAAATGATATACGAAGTGTGTGTAACTGTTTCAGATTAATAAAGGCATTCTCAGTTATCTCTACTGTGTTCTGCCATGAGAGATCCAACGTAAAAATAACATCACTAGGATAGATTATCAGAGATGTGTGGCTTGATGGGAAAGTGTCATCATGACACTTGAAATCAATATATCCTCTCCCTAGTGTACCGATACAACTAGTTGGAAACTGCTCAAATGAACACACTCGATTATGTGATAGGTAACAGGAAATAGTGTGATTAAATTCAGTCGTACGACATTGCATAATCTCACTTATGTCGGAAACTGATTGTGTTTGTTCATCCTGTTGATTTTCTTGACACTTGGACAGAGTATGGTTTGATGATATCTCGCTGATGGTGATACTAATATTACCTTGCAGAAATATCTGTAGCTTTCCGTGTGAGAACGCAATAAAGCAAAGTTCATCTGCTTCAATAACTACATATCTATTTTGACAGTTCAGCAGGTCACCTTCTTTATATGCGTACAGAAATGCATCATAAGACATTGGTTTGTGTATTTGTATCATACTTTCTGACCCAGGAGATGCTGTTAAATGGACACTGCAAGTTTCACCAACAGGATTACCAGTTAGAGTGGACGAGTTATACCCATCGTTGCCTTCAATAACCGTGAGAAGGCATGAGTCTGAGCTGTTTTGAGTGGTTGTAACATCCCAAAGAGGAACTACTTCTAAATCTGCTTTGGCATTCAATTTCAAGTTCCGTGAGATAAGTGTCAATACCAAAAGAATTGCGGCAAGCTTATGATTGCTCTCCATATTTTCTATCTTGGTCTTTCCCTTTTAAGAATACATCGAGTAGCACTGAGTAGGCACTATTATTTTATTTAGTACAGTCACAAAAAAGGACCTCCCCAATGTCTCGTAAAAAGCAATAAACAGATAGTTCCTTACCGAGGGAAATAAATAGACGCTGCCCCGAGGCTCGAACTCGTATGGTCAAACATCAATGCACCATACCTAACGCTTTATCGAGTGAGATAACTTGATTTGAAACGTTTAAATGTTTTTAGTATTTATCTACTTTCCGAGTAAGGTGCTTTATCTTTATAAATATTATTGTCTGACTCAGTCATTCGACCCCAAGATCTCTTGTGCATATAAAATAACATAACAATCAAAAACATCTGTGTCCATAGTGAACAGTGAATAAGAAGAAAAACCCGTTGAATCTGTATGTCTGATCAATGAAGTCTGTATTTGACTATGATTGATCTTGTTTCGCGCTAATCTAGTATTCGCTTATAACTGTTCACCCACAGGCTTTTTGTATGATCCATTCACTACCAGTACAATCGTTATTTGCTAAGAAATATTGTCACTTATTTTGAGCCAAATCGATCTCCGTTAAAATTGCAAGTTTCAATAACTTCCATCTAGTTTTTTAGCTCAAAGTGTGACCTCATGTGGTAGAGTGTGAGTTCTGATACTAAACACATAAAATGTACACGAATACTATGTACACGAAGACAGGAGCGTATAACAACTGAGAGATGAGCATATCGTATATAATAGTGACTCATCCTAATGTTCATGCCAACAGACGAGTTCATGACAAGAAAGTTATGATCACAAGCTCCTGATGAAATCTCCAAGAATATCTGCCAGTCGAACATTCGAAAACAAGAGGTTATACTAACTATAAGGGAGCACCATATCACAGTGGTTCTTTGACTCTGCTACAAGAGGCCCTGTGTTGATTCCTGGCGGAGACAAAATAATTTAGCAACCCGCTCTCCTCATCACCGTCTTTCAATTGTGGAGCAGGTGACGTCACTTCATGTCAGGCGAACGCCACGCTGCCCTGCACATAATGGGAGAACAGTATCTAGATTGAATAAATAAGAAAATAAAGAAGGATTGAAATGGTTGTAAATAAACTTGGAAGAAGTGTATTTCAACGAATTGATCTTGATGCAAAGTCATTTTTTTAAATTATTTGTTAACTAATTTTAAAGCTAACATAATAAACAGCTGTCAAGAAGATGAAAGCAAATGGGTAAGACATAAGTTGCCTTTTATCGGTGAACGGTCATGTAAGAACAATATCTAATATTATAAGAACAATGTTTTGGGTAAGAAATAAGGTTTCTCCAAAATCAATACACTGCCAAAACAACAACTGAGCACTGTTTAGCAATTAAACATTACTGCGCAATAAGATGGGGCGAAAACACTTTTTTTCTCGGATCGACTTACTAGGGTGCATACTCTTATTGTGCTGAAATATCAGTAAGATCGAAGCATGTTTCACCAAGGCAGTGAATACAGTGAATACTGTACTGAGAATGTACTACCTTTTATTAAAGATTGTAATAAAATATCAAATAATTTCATATGTGGATCCAGATCGAGGGCTAATGTAATTAATGCAAAATAGAAATATGAATCTATAGCAATCGAACAATTTAAATTTGTTTATTATTGGAACGTTGATTGAATTTGCTAAGAATTGTTTAACATAATTTGTGCCTGGACGGTACAATTATGTTTTACATCAATTTGTATAAATAAAATTCGTTTACATTGCCGCATGTTACTCATTTTACAGACATTATCACGTCATTATTAAAATAATTGATGCATCAATAATATTTATCAACACACTGTCCGCAGAATTCATTAAACAACAGAAAAAACAGTGTCGCCAGTACTTTACTAGAGTGTTTCTGTGCTATGCTTATGCAACGGTGGATAGATATTGTTCTGTTTTGTACTGTTTTGTCGTTTTTAGATATATATCTACGACCGATTGACCTCTTCGTAGCATAATCTATGTACCCTCTACTACGCTAGTGCCTTTGTGAATGACAGCTTCATAACTTGCGTGCGTACCTGGCTCACATTCTACGCATTCCTGAGAAAACTGTTTACGTCCGGGAGGGGGAATTTAACACAAATGACCATATGGGTATGCTTCCTGGAAAGACCCCCTTTTGGAGTTCTCAGGTCCGAAAGGTAATTTTCAACAAGAAGACCAAGAATCACCATTGACTTCGACTATTCGCAGCTCCAAAAGACCCCCTTTTAGCTGTCAGCTCCCAAAAATCCACCACCTCAAGATTCCGGGGAGCATACCCATTCGTAGCTACATTCTAAACATAGTTGTGAATTATCCTAACAGTTTTTTGCTTGAAAATGTGCGGAATGTCTTTAAATTTAAAAAAATCTCATTAGAGTAACATTTAGTGCTCACATAACATACAGATTAATGGAAAGTAAACTTACCAACTAACTTTTCTCTCTGCTTGTCTTCGGGTTTGGTCAAGTCTTCACTGAGTTTTACATTGGTACCACAAACGTCACAATAGGTTGCTAAAACGTTCTCCACACTCGTTAGCAAATAATTTGTCTTTCTGTCCTCGGCTACGATATCGTTTCACCTTTTCTCTTTACGTGGTCACTACTATTGGAGTAATTGGCAACGTTTTGGATTTGTTCACCCTCTGAGGTTCAGCAAATGATTCAGCAAAACGGTAACGGAAATTGCTTGGCAATAACACGATCATAATGTAATAAAAATGGCGGTAAATTGATAAACCAGAGAAGATGATTGAAACGAGAGATGTCGTCTGTTATTAAAATGGGCTATTCGGTTGAATTCCACACACTCCCTTTGTTTGTTTGTTTTATTCCTTCTTTAACCTTGGACCTCAATCAGTTGAAAACACAATTAATCTTTGAGGCCAAGGGAAAACATGGCATGTGGAAGACCTTAATTGACCTTAATTTTGCAAACAAGGAGTGTGTATTTCAAAGCATGACCTGAATGGGTGACTCCATTTGAAATTCACACCCCCTGTGTGGGATAATAAGGTATTGTCTTCCATAGGGGTGTATGGATTTAAACTTGAATAGCCTCATAGAAGAACGTGTGGTTTGCTGACGTAGTCACAATACATCATTGGTGATGGAAGGTTGCTTGAGCTATTCTCTGTTAGTTAGGATTTTATTGTGAAACAGAAAAATCAGTATTGCATGTTTTAATTTGCGTTTTAAAAGGTGACTGCCTTTATTCGCAATAAACCTCTAAAGCAGAATTTCTTTTTAAAAACGGGTATCGTGTTGAATATGAAATGAATATCACGTGAATATCTATTTGTTAGCAGTGTACATCTGCGTTCTCAGTATTTCATAAACACATCATTATGTTGTCAAGATATTTCTTGAATACAATAAAATGTCAAATGGCTTTTGACAAATGGCTTCGACATAGTTTGTGCGAATCATATTCAAGATTGCCGCGCCAAGAGGTAAAAATGATTGTATGAATTTTCTTGTTATGTAAATTCTATTGTGTCTTAAATCTTTAAACTGTGTAATAATTTAGTTTCAAAAACATGTCTTTTATGTTGTATTTTGGCTAATATGATGGGAATCTGAAATCTTTTCTTCGTTTTGTTGGGTTTTTGCTTGCAAAATCTGAATTCTTAATTTGATATTAATAAAAGTACTTTGTATTTAAATTTGATGTGCTGTGTTGGTTATTTATTTTATAATTGTAAATATGGGTTAGTTTCCCCATTAAGTTCATGATTGTGTACGCTTATATATTTACAGACTTGACATTTAATATGGAATATTTTTTTCAAAACTCCAAGACTGGTCTGGAAGGGGTCGGCATAAACCGCACGTGCAAAATATTAATTGGGGTGTGTTGGGAGATGGTGTAAAATTATTATTTGATAGAAAATGTGCTTTCCATAAGTTTACATTATGGTGCTCATAATGTAGCGAATTTACCTAAAATGGCGGATTTAGGCAAGCTAAATTTGAGCTTTGTGGGGGACACAATTTTGGACTTCATGCAACATAGTTCTGTTATTATCAAATTTATAAGGGTTTGAGGTGATATATCTTAAACTTCGTCAACAATTAGCATTTATCACAGCTGAAATATACTTGGAATGTACCAATTTCTTTAACATGGGAGGGGCTTAAAAATAGGGCTTTTAAAAGTGGTACGGACTCAGAAAGTTTTAATGACCCCTCTAGAGTTTTAATGTTATAAACTTAAGGTACAAAAACAACTGCGCGGATTCCTGATTGTCCAATGAACTCACGCTGTTTCTTTTTGTACAGTAAGTTTATAACATTTGTCCCCAGGAGACCATTCATACTTTTCGAGTGCGTACTACTTTTAAGAGCCATATTTTTTAAAGCTCCTCCCACTCAAACCTCAATAAACTTGATAATATCAGAGTAATGTTGCTCAAATTCAGAAATTTTACCCTCACAAAAATCAAATTCAATCTCCTTAAATCCGCCATTTTAGGCCAATTCACTACATTATTAGAGCCATAATGTAAACTAATGGAAAGCATATTTTCTGTCAAACAATTACTTTACACCATCTCCCGACACACCCCATTAATATTTAGCCCGTGCGGTTTATGCAGACCCCTTCCAGACCAGTCTTGGAATTTTGAGAAAAAATATTCCATATTATATGGAAGAACAGAGGATATCTTAAAACATCCACTGAATGAGTAACCCAGGCAAAATAAGAAATAAAACAAACAAACAAATCCTCATTACAGATATCTATTGTTTAAAACAAACAAGATTTCTAGCAATAATACGTGAAATTGTTATTGCAATTTGAAGAAAATGCGATTAAAATTGTGTTCAAAACAATGTTCATTGCTTGGTGAATTTATATCTACACTTTATGAGCTCATATGGCTCAGATTGGATCGGCATTCCATGGTCGCCCGAGAGAGAGAGAGAGGTGGCTCAGATAACTGTGTCTTTCAGCGGAGATAATTTGTATTTAAAAAAGGTAGCTAAGTGTGATGAATACCTATGCGATGTAATTAATTTGATATTAGATTTTATATTAACATTTGAAAGTCCTCTTTATCAGGGACAGTCTGTGTAGTTCAGTGATTAGAGCGCTTGCCCCGCAAACGAGAGGTCTGGGGTTCAAGTCTCGCACAGGCAGGTATGTCTAGAGTTTTTTACTCTGGTTTATCTGCCTATGCATATTATGTTTCCACTACAAAAAGTCTGCCAATTACCACGTATAACACCGTTTTTGACTAAGAGGGCGACTATGCAAAGTCTTTTAGACACAGAACCAGCGAGATGCATCAGGGAACTTGAATAATAGTTGTGCGAACAGCATCGGAAACCCACCGGTACCAAATCGTTTACCGTTGTTGTACAGCACGACAATAACAATGTGAATTTGAACCACACACAAGCGGTATTTTGAGAAACTGGTTGTTTGCAAATTTGGATGATACATTTAGCCTGTCCAAGCAGCTGATATAGTTAACCAAATGAATGCCTTGTTTGAATTCGTGCTGAAAGACATCATGGGAAAGTACAATTATCCAATGAAAAACAATCGTTCGCTAACAGACTGTTTGTGTGGAGGGAGAGGAACCAAACTGGTTGCTAAATACGTGGTTCACATAACACACTATTGTTACTAACAGTGTTTGAATATGATTTTATTCAACATTAATTTTACAGTGACTCCGAAGTTGATAAAATTTCAGTTTAGCTTACGATTGACATGGTTGATAGAATATAATTTAAGTAACGATAAATTAGGGGTTCATTCATAGGATTGAGGTCATGATCGCTGTTTATGCCCGAGGCGTGAGCGGAGGGCATAAATCAACGATCATGCCCGAAATCCTATGAATGAACCCCGTTCATACATACCCAACATTCTGAACATTCTTAGCAATTCAATACAGATGGAAATAATAGGGGTTTACAAGTTTAAATAACATGTCCATACCGTTTTCCTTCAAAAATTGGGAGAAAATGAGTAGGCCTACTTGCAGGAAGCAGCTCGGCTCATGAGGTCAACGGCCGGGAGTCAACGCGTAATCTTTTGCGCTCCGCGTGAGATGGGCGCGGTGACATGCGCGTGTGCGCAACACTAGCAAATCGTGGATCGTGTTAATTGGGTTCCAATGCTGCGTGACGCAGCTTGTTTATGCCCTGCGTACAGGTCATAAACGGAATTTATGACCAGCAAAAAGGGCCCAAATCCAATCAGAAACGTCGTAATATCGTGAGTATGTATGAACAATTAATAATCACTACTTATACATGACATAATAGCTTAAAACACATTTTACATAATACGTTTCAATTTAGCTTGTGCTGGGATGCTAAGAACTAACTCTCCATCATAATCAGGTAGACTTGAGTGCAGTGCCGAGATATCTCTACCAGACACCTCTTGATAATAAATTAAATCAACAAGAACATAATAATCTAACAATATTCGCCTTAGAAGTAATGACGTAACAGGATTAACTACCATAGCAATAGGGTTTTTGAATATATCACACTTCACTAGTACGTTAACGGGCTTTACCTCGTCATTGAACCATACCATGCTGATCACTCGCACCTGTAAGATTAGTATCTTGATTAGTATATTAGTAAGATTAGTATATTGTATTTAATCTAGGATTGAAGACATATATTCCATTCTTGGAAGATGTAATATTTAGCTAGTGATATCGGTGAAGATCTAGAATACGTCAAAGTGCGTACCTCTTCCTAGAAAAGAATATATTCTTTTGTCGACTTGCTGAAGTCTGGTTTATGAAACAACACATCTGTCAATGTAAGTGGAAACAGGGGGACAAATGCGACCTGTTTTCCATTAGAAATTGTGTGGAAAGTGCCAATTGCACCAATTTGGAGACAGTCAACTGTGCGAGAATTTTATGGAAAGGATATTTGTCTTCAGTGGACTTCGCGGAACAATGATCTTTGCAGGAAAAGTCAATCAGGATATACATAAAGAATATTGACATGAGAACTCTCAAATCAACATTGATTCTGACTGATTGTATGTATGTTCATTACTGTTAAACCATACTTTTCTTTTGATTGAAAGATTCAGATATTGTTAACTTAATTAAACAATGTGTTTTGTTGTGCAGGTCAACAACAGTACCGAGTCTTCAGTTGACTTCAATAACTTGATAAACCTCTGAAGGCCGATGCCGTCACCAAAGTTTTGAAGACATCCCAGATTAAGAGAGTACCATTTTTTAATAGCAATGAGTGTACATATTTTATAATTCACAAGCTTCATGTATAAATCAAAGGGTGCTAATGATGTCAGGACACTCTTAGTGATACACGTCATACGTTAGATTCAGCATCATTTGAAGTACCGGGAGTGCTTCTGTTTTGCATCGTAGAGATGGTTTGTATTTGTGTACTTTGAGTATTAGATGTTTGCATTCGTGACATTTCTTGCTGATTTTCAGTCGGCGAAATCTGTGCCTCTTTATGACGCTTAGCAATAAGAGCAGAGATAGTGTAAAGGTATGGGTTGATTGCAGAATTTATGGGTAAAATAACCGTCACAGACCAAGCAAATACAGAGGGAGGTAAGGTCAGTACGCCAACTTGCACCAAGATCCCGAGCACGATAACCGGCGCCCAACATAAGAAGTCTGTCAGGACAATTGCTGCAACTTTGGTAGTCATCCTGATCTGCTCTTTGACATCTTTGTTAAGCCCGGCGCGTTTTGATGACTTGTAAACAAATCTTACAATTTCCCCATAACAAAATGCTATGACAAGGTAGCAGATGCCGTTAAGACCTAGAAAGGTTGCTGTTGCATAATACAAACCGGGAACATGACCAAGAGATTTAGAGTTGACCACGTGCTTTTTATAAAAGTGGAGGCTATCCGGATGAATCCTTACCTCTGAGACGTTCTTATAGAACATCTCCACTCGAGCCAGAGGAAGACCAATACACACGTGAGAGATATCATAAAACTTATAATTTGCTGCTCCAGCTAAAAAAGACGGAATAGTTGCTAATGCGAGAGAGACTAGCCATAGTAATGCAGCTATTACAATAGATGCTTTCTTTCTCAACTTGCGACGAGAATAAGGAAATCGAATGTTAATGAATCTGTCAATGCTTATCAATGTAACAAAGAACACAGAAGCTTCACTCGATAGTATTGACATGGTACCGGCAATTCTGCATGTAATACCAGATCTCCAGGCTTCGGCTTGCATCGGAAAATAATCACCAAAGTAAATATCAGCAGATGCAATTATTATCATATATATGCCCATGAGTAAATCAGACATAGCCAGATTATTTAGCAGAAAGGTTTGAACCTTATTCTTTTCATTTTTTGATTTCTTACGGCTCAATACAAATAAGTTTCCACAAAAAGCATTCAAAGCTATAAGCCACATCATGACCAACAACACCTTATCTGACATTAATCTATCGCATGTTAAATATGGGGATCGCACATTTATAGCAGTACAAGGAATATCATTTGGTACATAACATTCACAGATTTCTGTTTGGCTTACAACTATTTCAGTATGATTTGGGAGGCCAATGAATGTGCTCTTATCTACCAAAGTCAATTTGTTCTCTCGCAAGCCAATAACGACAAGTTGATTTAAGTTGTTGATTGCTGGAATATTTGTTAACTGGTTTCCAGACAATTCTAGTAAACGGAGGTTTACATTGTCTTTAAACATGTTAAAGTCCAAGACATGAATTCGATTAAAGTTCAAATACAGCAACTGTAAATTCTTTAAACCCTGAAATAGTCTGTTACTTAATGTATTGAAATAGTTGTAACCCAAATCAAGTAATGTCATACTTTTCAATTTCCAAAAAATATCGTAACTTATATTTGCGAACTTATTGCTGGCTATCCCGAATACCTGTAAATCAGTCAGAGCACTAAACATTTGTCTCGGTAGATGCTGCAACAAGTTATCTGTTAGAAACAGGTGAGTCAGCTTTCTGGTTTTCTTCAATAAATTTGCATCCAATGAGGTAAGCTGGTTGTGAAACAGATCCAGGTATATTAGCTGACTGGTTTTATTCAAAAAATGTGCATCTATTGAGGTAAGCAGGTTATACCGAAGAAGTAGGTGAGTCAGTTTACTGTTTTCCTGCAACAAATTTGCATCTAATGAAGTAAGCAGGTTGTAACTCAGAAACAGGGTAGTCAGCTGACTGGTTTCTGTCAATAAACTCGCATCTATTGAAGTAAGCTGGTTGTAACCCAGATGCAGGTGATTCAGCTGACGGCTTTCCTTCAACAAATTCGCATCTATTGAAGTAAGCTGGTTGTAACCCAGATACAGGTGAGTTAGCTGACTGGTTTCCTTCAACAAATTCGCATCTAATGAGCTCAGCTGGTTGTAACCCAGAGTCAGGATAGTGAGCTGACTGGTTGCATTCAATAAATTTGCATCTAATGAGGTAAGCTTGTTATTACTCAGATCCAGGTAAGTCAACTTACTGGTTTTCTTTAACAAATCCGCATCTAATAAAGAAAGCTGATTATTACTCAGATACAAGTGAGTCAGCTCACTGGTTTCCTTCAACAAATCCGCATCTAATGAAGAAAGCTGGTTGTAATTCAGATACAGGTGAGTCAGCTCAATGGCTTCCTTCAACAAATTCGCATCTATTGAAGTAAGCTGGTTGTAACCCATAGACAGGACAGTCAGCTGACTGGTTTCCTTCAAAAAATCCGCATCTAATGAAGAAAGCTGGTTATTATTCAGATACAGGTGAGTCAACTCACTGGTTGCCTTCAAAAAATTCCCATCTATTGAAGTAAGCTGATTGTAACCCAGATATAGGCGCGTCAGCTCACTGGTTTCCTTCAACAAATTCCCATCTATTGAAGTAAGCTGATTGTAACTTAGATGTAGGTGAGTCAGCTTACTGGTTTCCTTTAACAAATTCTCATCTAATGAAGTAAGTTGGTTGTAATCCAGGTACAGGCGAGTCAGAAAACTGGTTTCCCTCAACAAATTTATATCTAATGAAGTAAGCTTATTGTAACCCAGATACAGGGTAGTCAGCTGACTGGTTTCCTTCAACAAATTCGCATCTAATGAAGTTATCTGGTTTTGATCAAGATTCAGGGATTGAAGGTTTGCCAAACTGCTGAACAAGCCATTTGGCAAAATCGACAAATAGTTAACATTAAGACTTAATACATGGAGGAAAGTTAAACCGTCAAACACGTGGGCGTCAAGCGTGTTTATCTGATTGTAGCTCAGGTCGAGTTCTTCAAGGTATTGCAAACCTGCAAACGCTTTAGAATGTATTCTTGATAACCTGTTAATTGCTATACGAATCGTTTGTAAACGTTTTAGACTGAAAAAGGCATTCTCAGTTATCTCTTCTATGTTCTGCCATGAAATATCCAACGTAATGACATTATCGGGATAGATTATCAGAGATGTGTGGTTTGATGGGAAAGTGTCATCATGACACTTGAAATCAACATAACCCTTCCCTAGTGTACCAATACAACTGGTTGGAAACTGCTCAAATGAACACACTCGATCATGTGATAGGTAACAGGAAATAGTGTGATTAAATTCAGTCGTACGACATTGCATAATCTCACTTATGTCGGAAACTGATTGTGTTTGTTCATCCTGTTGATTTTCTTGACACTTGGACAGAGTATGGTTTGATGATATCTCGCTGATATGGATACTAATATTACCTTGCAAAAATATCTCAAGCTTTGCGTGAGATAACGCAATAAAGCAAAGTTCATCTGCTTCAATAACTACATATCTATTTTCACAATTCAGCAGATCACCTTGTTTATCTACGTAAAGAAATGCATCAGCAGACATTGGTTTGGGTATTTGTATCATAGTTCCTGACCCGGGAGGTGCTGTTAAGAGGACACTGCAAGTTTTACCAGTAGGGTTACCGGTTAGTGTGGAGTACCCATCACGTCCGTCAATACTTGTGAGAAGGCACGAGTCTGAGCTATTTTGAGTAGTAGAAACATTCCAAAGAGGAACGATTTCTAACTCTGCTTCGGCATTCAATTTCCAGTTCCGTGAGAATAGTGTTAATACCAAAAGAATTGCGGCAAGTTTATGATTGCGCTCCATATTTTTATATCTTGGCCTCTAACTTTTAAGAATATATTGAGAAGCATTGAGTAAAAACTCTTACTCTATACAGTACAATTACAAATACCGCACTTTACAGGAATTTGCTGACCGCTGTAGCCCAAGACACATCATTTAGCAATATTTAGGGACATGTAGTTAAGAAACGCACACCCTATACACTCCACAATAAACCATTACGTCCAGGATCAGCTCCCCAAGTTCTCGTACGGGTAACAAAAACAATATGTAGTTAGTTCCTTGCCCAAGGTGCTAAATTTGAAATTATCTCAATTATTCACGAGAACAACCAAAGGCTCGAACTCGCATCGTCAAACACCAATGCACCTAAGATCGATTGAGATGTGCGAGTTCATAGCGAGATACCTATATGGTCACAAGTCCCCGATGAACTTGAAATCTGCCAGAATATGTGTCAGACAAACATTCTAAAAAAGAGGTTAAACTAATTATAAGAGAGCAACATGTCACAGTGGTTCTTTGACTCTGGTGAAGAGGTTCTGTGTCGATTCCCGGTGAGACAAAATAATTCAACAACCCGCATTCCTCATTACCGTCTTTGTATAGTGGATGCATGTGGATGACGCTACTTCATATCAGGGTAATGCCTCACTGCCCTACGCATCATGGAAGATCAGTATCTGAGATAGAATGAATAAGAAAATATAGAATCATTAAAATGGTTGCAATTAAACTTGGAAGAAGGGTATTTCAACGAATAAGTTTTGATAATTTTTAAATTATTTTTAAATTATTGCAAAGCTAACATAATAAGCAGCTGTCACATACCGAAGAAGGTGAATGCAAATGGGTAAAGCATAAGTTGTATTTTCAATGCAGTGAACGGTCATGTAAGATTTTTTCTTCGTTTTACATTGTTTTAGCACCTTACTTTATTGCATTGGGTTAATGTACACCAGACACTAATCTGAAAAGGTTAATAAATTTGTAGTTTTATTTCTGGTGTTTGAGACGCGTTGTTTATAGCAGAAAAGAATGACGGTGCGCCAAATAAATGAAAACATTTCAAACATTCTAAATGGCTTTCTGAAGAGTAAAGACAAAAATAACTACCCTTTTGGAGTTGTTTCTATATTTCAAAGAGTATTTGTTCGATTGAAAATATTTTTGACATGCATCATCTACAAAGTCACAGCCTATTTATACCCAGTGGTTCTAATCCCACATGTGTTCTGCTGCATGAACAATCACACATGAATGGAGAGATAGACTGCTGATTTCAAAAGTCACAAAAATGAGTATTTTTTTACAAGAGGATGGACATGTTATGGTTTTGCATTCTGATAATTATCAGCGATTTACAATTTGATATCATGCCCGTCTGTCTGACCAGAACAGGGCAATTGCAATCTGACATGGTACCCGTTATCAGGAAAACTTGCATTACAATCGGGTAACCATTATTAGCAAGTACACTTGGATTATAATCGAACACCCGGTATCAGGAAAACGTGCATTATAATCGAGGTTTTGATTAACTTCATTTAATGTATGCTTATTCCAGCATGAAGTCAACTAAGCTGTCTGTGATGCTCTGAGTCTGCTGACAATCTTTTCAATTAAAGAAATACATTTTGAAAAATAGAATCAATTCCAAATGGTTAGTTATTTTTGTTTTACTCTTTACATTTTAAAACACAAATGTAAACCGTAGAGGGCAGCGTGGTTGATGACTTCATATGGCAGCTATTGGGTAAATTTATTATTGTCACTTTATATGAGTGTATGTGTAGGGAGCGATATCTATGGATAGTTACTTGCTTTCCACTATTGGACTGATCCAAACTCTGTAGTGTAACCATAATAACAACAGTAAATTAGTATTTGCGGCTTTCTGGGTTGTAAAATGTGCTCTTACGTGGATATAATTTCAGATGATATAATACCAAAGAAATAGTCTTGGACTTGTACATTTTCTCTTGACACATTACTGATAAATAAAATGTAGCTTTTTACTTTCATCTTTTGAGTAAACTCTTACCATTCTCTCATTACCAAACTCTTACTCTGTCCATTTTAGGTTGAAATAACAAGGTAAAGTGAAAGCAACCTCACTGGTTAGTTTGGCCACTTAACACGCAGTTCTATGGGAGGACATATGTGACATGTCATGTCAAAAGGAGACACTTTTGGGCAGGTTATCAATTTTGAGGTTTTTACACATCTTAAATATAGAGGTATTTTGCTCCACAACGCCGTTTTCCCCAATAAAATCGGACATTCCTAAGCGAAGATATTGTGTTCGGAAGTTATGGTATTATAAAATTGGAAATTGAGATATCGGCCCTTAAAAATATAATTGACAATGTTGAGAGTAGGAATTACCTTGAAAATTGTCTAAAACAATACAAGATGCCAGTTATATTCCGGTCTGAAACTATCAGACAATATTTTTAACATTAATAACATCACAAATTCGCAACAAACCCAAAATATGAAAAAATCACCCCGGACAGATTTTTGGCTATTTCTCCATTTAAAATTCTGCCCAAAAGTGTCTCCTTTTGACATGACACGTCACATATTATCATAATTTTTAAATTATGATATGTCAAACTTTGCTCTGTTGACCTGCAAAGACAACAGACTTGGCCGATTCCATTTAGGTGCAAGTTGAGACATGTGTAAATTATTTACAAAAATAATATAAGATCGTACATTATGGCTTTAACAAGATAATTACCTTATGATGTTGGTGACACTTTAAGCTTTCATACATTACCATTTTGTCAAGTAGCTGTGACTAAGTAATGGACTTGGAAGAATAAAAAATACAGCCCTATTATAATATTATATTTATATAATAAATATATTATACTTTATTGAATAAATGCACACAGCCACATGAATACACACCCGCATCCTACCACAGCACACACGCACAGACACCCCTACACACCCTACACACTGTCCACAACACCCTATCACAACCCGACATAAACACTCACCCCTTCACACACACGCACCGACCACCCCTACATTACCCCCACACCTCACCATGCCGCCGCACAACATCAATTAAGGAGAGTACTGTAGTGAGAATGGACTACCATTTTTATTAAAGTTTATAAAAAAATATCAATGTTTGGAACCAGAGGGCCAATGTAATTCATGCAAAACAGAAATATGAATCTCTAGCAATCAACCAATCAAAAAAATTTATTGTTAGAACGTTGATTAAATTTTCTTAGAATCATTGTTCAACATCATTTGTGTCTTGAAGCCACAAACACGTTTCACATCAATTATCACAAATCAAATTCGTTTACATTGCCGCATTGTTACTCATTTCACATACATTGTCACGCCATTGTTTAAATGATAAAAGTATTGGTATGAAGTTAACTCAAGCATCAATAATATTTATCATCCGTCCTTAGAATTCATTGAATTCATACATCAGAAAATCAGTGTCGTTGGTATTTTTTACTCGATTATTTCTTGTCTATGCCCATGCAACGGTGCATAGATATTGTTGTGTTTGGTACTGTTTTGTCGTTTTTAGTTAGCTACGCCCAAGTTTTTTGTAGCATAACCTTTAATTTGTACCCTCTACACATGTGAATGTCAAATTCATAACTTGCGTACTCAGCTCGTATGCCACGTATTCATGAGCAAGCTGTTTATGTGACATAATAGTGTAACACGTGGTTCATTATCACCGCGCATACCCAGTCATAACATGCCAATGCAGTATTCGTAGCTACACTCTAATCAATTTTATTCAATTGTTATCCTGACAGTGTTTTTGCCTGTAAATGTACAGAATGTCCTTAAATTTAAAAATACGTAAGTGATCACATAATATATAAATCAACGGAAAGTAAACTTACCAACCACCTTTCTCCTTGCTCGTCCTTGGTTTTCTTCAGTCTTCACCGAGGTTTATATTGGAACCATTAACCACAAACGTCATCACTCATCAGCAAATACCATGTCTTTCTGTCCCGCTTCTGTTATCTTTTTCACCTCCTTCTTAGGAGGTTACTACTATTGGAGCAATTCACCCTTTGATATTCATTGGAATAAAGTCAAATTTGAGGTTCAGCAAATGCACTCTGAGATAGACAGCTTACACACACCAGTTTTAAATGTCAAATGCAAGCAAGCAGCAAACACTGTCGGAATTTTCTTGGTAATGATAACATGATCATAATTTAATAAAACTCGCGCAATGCAGGATGAAAAACAGAAGGTACATTATTAAACCAGAGAAGATGATTGAAAACGAGAGATGTCGTCTGTTATTAAAATGGGCTATTCATTTTAAATTCACGCACTCCCTGGAAAACATGACCTTAATTTCCCATGTAAATTTGTGTGTAATGCAAAATGTGCTAAGGCTTGTGGATCAACGTCTAGGCGTTGTGTCTGTGCGTAGCCCACTATAAATCATTGTTGTTGTTTTTTCAAAGGGTTAACGGGTGACTTTATTTCATATTCACACCTCATGCCTGGGATAATAGGGTAATGTCATCCGTAGGGGGTATGGGTTTCAACTGGAATAGCCCAATAGAAGTTCATGTGGTTTGCTGACGTAGTCACAATGCATAATTGGTGATGTAAGGTGACTTGAGCTATTCTCAGTTTCGATTTAATTGTGAAACAGAAAAATCAGTATAACAGTTTTTAATTTCCGTTTTATTTTTAAAATATGGCTACCATACATTCGCAATAAACTTTAAACCAGAATTTTCTGTTTAAAAAAGCGGGTATCTCGTGCAACATGAAATGAAAACCATCACGTGAATATCTTCAAATGTTGTCAGTTGGGGCCGCTCCCCGCTCATCATGGCCGTCGGTTCAAAATGGGGTCAACAAAGTAAATGTTGCGCAAATACTTGAAATTTTGGATGTGACCCTTCCCTTTTGACTGTACCACATTAAGGATAGTGATATATAAATATAAGAAGGTGAAACTTTTTTTGGAAATTTTTGATTTCCATCCCCAATCTCTCTATTTTGAGAAAATTACATTCAACTTCTGTTGGCCCAAAATATTTCCGCCGGTACATTTACAAGTTTTACCCCTTCTCGATCAGAAAACCTGGCTACGCCACTGGTTGTGAAGATATCTCTAATAATACAATGACAAATGACCTTTGATAAAATATGTGGGAATCATATTCAAGATTGCCGAGCCATATTTTTTCTACAAAAAGTGAAAAGGATGTATTTATTACAATCCTCATTTTAGTTTAGTTTAGTTTAGTTTAATATCTTTATTGCACAAAATATCAAAATGCGGTGTGTGGTGCAAAAGGGCAACCCCGAACAGGCACGCAGGCCCACTGGATGGGGGCCCTTATACACACACCAAAATAAAAGAACTAAAATTACACAGTACATAATTATAAGCATATTTAAAAAACAGTATAAAATACATTAAAAATACAATATAATACTAAAATTGAGTTGCCAAATATAGCGTAAAGACATCGCATAATTCAATAAACATTAGTGAAATTGCACAAGGTAGGTAAACTGACAAGTTCACAATTTGCAAATGTTCCCCGCACAAATCCAAGAACACCTCGGCACAAAGATCCCTACACACCCCAATGACGCTCCGCACCACACCGTAGCACCATATCAAATTGACTGATCACACTCACACTCCTCGTCTGATTCCTGCTGGAACTTGACGTTGGTGGCGTCAATCTGAGAAAGTACCACAGTGCAGCACGAAACGCCACCGAGGCATGCCTAAGACCTCCATACCGAAGCATTTCCGGACATGTACAGAAGAAACATTTGCAAATTGTGAATTATGAACAAACCCGATGACATTATTTATGGATACTGACAGGTGAATTTGAGATGTAGTAATTTAGGATCTCGGATTTGAAATATTTGAAAATTTGAACGTTCCTAACGTCAGCAGGGAGGTTGTTCCAGGAGTTGTACACACGGCTAAAAACTGTCTGCTTGAAAATATTGGTATTGCACTTATTTGGGATAATTGTAGGTGAGTCAGAAGATCTTAAAGAAATGGATTCAGTGCCACGGAAATTCACTCTATCTTGCAATGAGATAAAAGACATGCCATGTAAACCCTTGAAGAGCAGGATGTTATCTTTAAACTTGCGACGGTCCTCAAGACTAGAAAGGTTGAGTTCTGTAAGACGCTCTTCATAGGGGCAGAACTTTGAAGGATAAATCTGGTAGCACGCCTTTGAACTCTTTCAATGGCAGTAATGAGACCCTTTGTAGATGGATTCCAAATTTCTGACCCGTATTCCAAAATAGGTCTGACATGAGCCAAATAAAGAATTTTACGAGTAAGGGGGTCTTTTACCTCATTGCAAGTGTGACGGATCAAGCCCAAAATACGGTTAGCTTTGCAAATCATACGATTAATATGCATTTTCCAATTCAAATTATTAGTGACCATGATACCAAGATCGTTTTGACTAGTAACAGAAAGTAAATTGTGGTTACCAAGTTTATAATCAACAGGATCAACATGGTGACGTTTACGAGTTTTGACCTGAAGCACCACACATTTTTTGGCATTAAAATCAATATCCCATGTTTTACTCCAGTTATTCAGAGCATTGAGGTCATTTTGCAGAGCCACTTGATCATCAATGGAAGAAATTGTTCTATATAATTTTGCATCATCCGCAAAGAGAGCAATGCGTGTCTCAGGTGAGACACAGGATGGCATGTCATTGATGAAGATAACAAAAAGTAAGGGCCCTAGGATAGAGCCCTGTGGGACACCGGATGAGTCAGAATGAGCACCATTGATGACCACTCTCTGCAATCTGCCCTCCAAATAATTGTTGAACCAGGCAAGGAGTGAGCCACCGATGCCTGCATACCTGAGCTTCTCAATAAGCTTGGAATGATTGACCGAGTCAAATGCCTTTGAGAAGTCCAGGTACACAACATCAGTGTCACACCCCCTGTCATAGATAGAACCAAGATTATGGGTAAAATCAACAAGTTGTGTAACACAAGACCGATTTGGCATAAAGCCATGTTGCCCATCGGAAATAATTGGCTGTAAAAAGGGCAATATTTTCTTGTGGATGCAGCGTTCCAGAACTTTGGAAACCAGGCTGAGCAGTGATATTGGACGGTAGTTTTCAACGCAAGTGTTGTCCCCTTTCTTAAACACTGGAGTGACATTTGCCAACTTCCAGGCGGATGGAACCTTGCCTTGCTGTAGAGAAGCATTAAAGATGACAGTCAGGGAGTGTGACAGCTCAAAGGCACACTCGCGCAACAACTTGCCTGAATACCGTCCGGACCACATGCCTTGCCTGGATCCAATGCTCTCAGAACGTCAAAGATGTCTGTAGCAGAAAATAAAATAGAACACAAGCTATTGGTATCATTATTATTATCAGATATACAAGCAATGTCTTTGTTTCTAAACACACTGTGGAAATATTTGTTGAAGAGACTGGCTTGTTCAGCTGGAATGCTGGTGGTGGAATTATTGTATGTAATTGAATGGGGAATTTTACCAGGGTTTTAATCTTGTGGAATGACCAAAACCTCTTTGGGTTGTCTCTAAGTGAGTCTCTAACTTCAAAGAGAAAAATCGGCACGCTTTCTCTTGATGAGGGATTTGATTGCTTACGCAAAGATCGAAATTTATCCCAATAAGTGCTGTTGCCAGTTTTTTAAACTTAACCCAAGCACGTTCTTTTTTCTTCACAATATTACTAATTTCTGAATCAATCCAAGGAGCAGAGTTTTGGATTTTGCAGTGCACCTTAGGAATAAACGTATCAACAATGTCACACAAACTAGTGTTCCAATTGTCCCATAAAACATCAATGTCATTGTCGTCCAAGTTCCAAGAGTGAGAAAGGAGAGCATTTTTAAGGCCAGACCAGTCGGCTCGTTTGAAATTGTAAACGGTGCGCTTTGGTTGCTTGACACGTTTGCACAAGATGGGAATTGAAAAGGTAATGGCAGTATGATCCGAGCCAATATTATCACACCCTTCTAAGATCATCAACAAGAGTAGGATCCCACAGCAAAACAAGATCAAGGATGTTACCGGTGCCATCTTTATTAAACCTAGTTGGGAAATTCACCATCTGGTGCAAATAGCAAGCATTAGCAACATCACAAAATTCTCTTTCAAGTACTCTACTGTCATTAGTATATTCGTTTAGTGTCCAATTAATGCGTGGCAAATTAAAGTCACCTACTATAATTTTATTTTTAATTTGATGAGATTGAATAGAGTCAATAAAAGAACTCAGCATATCCATGTCCTCCATGCCAGCATTGGTGTACACAGGTGGACGATACACAACGGAGAGAAGAACACTTTTCCCTGGCTGTGGATTTACTTCAACAACACACGACTCAGGATACGTTTCTAACTCAACATGGCGATGAGACGCTAAGTCCATTTTCACTGCAATCAACACCCCACCACCACGAGTACCGGTACGATCATTTCGGTACACAACATAACCAGAAGGGAGAATAAAGCTGTCAGGAATAGTTGAGTTCAACCAAGATTCAGTAATTAAGATAACATCGTAATCAAGGCTGTATACAATGGCTTGAAGATCAACGGTTTTGTTCTTGGTACTACGAGTATTCAAATAAAAGCAAGTCATATTGTTGTTACTACTGTCAGCAACAGGACTAATGGAGCTGTTGGAAACTGACAGAAAGGATCCTGAAGAGCCTGGTTCACTACATGTAGACACGGACAAGTTAAGCGTAGATGTCGAATCAAAAAAGGAGTCAGTTAGTGGTGGGAGACCTTGTGTGCAAATACACAACATGCAAGTCCAGCAGGAGCCGAGGGAGCGAAACTGATGCATAGACAGTCCACTACAAGCACGATGGAAATGATCACTGCATGATGTACATTGGACTCGGTACTTATTGTAAATTGGTTTGGTACAATGTGCACACTCCTGACGAGGTCCAGGATTTTGGTGGACATCCCCCGCCAAGAGCAACAACTGGAACGTAGCCGAACTGTTAGCATAATAGGCTACACGTCTATGCAAATATTTTGTACCATGAAAATTTGCAATGTCTATGCCTGACCTGTGGTGAGCTGTGATAGGGTGCAGAATTCCGCAGTCAGGTAAGCTTACCAGATTATGACCTTCACCAAGTTGATGTAGTCTAAGCTGAAATGAAGCTACCAAAAGTACTGATATGAAGAGAGTACTCATTATAACAGCTGTGCTGAGAGTCTTGTTGAAGAAAAATGCTGATAGAATGCTATAATAAGTTCAAATTGTCAGAGCTCATCCACCCACAGCTCAACCACAGGCGGCCATCTTAGTCATTTAGATATGTATTGTTTGAAACAAACAGCATTTTTAGCAATACTACCTGAAATTGGTATTGCAATTTGAAGAAAATGAGATTAAAATTGTGTTCAAAATAATTCGTGAAATTGGTTTTGCAGATTTGTTTATCTATGAATATTAATTAACGTATTTGTATAATTTACCACATATTTTAATCCACTCTGCTGCTTACACGCATTATAACTTCTATCTTGGCAGGGTCATCGAGTACGAGTATTGTAACCTCGCATTATTTGCATAATTATTTATCTATTTGAATGAACTTTGTTGCATAATTTGAATGAAAAATAAGCGATGAATGTTAGTGAAATGTTTTTTCTAATTTGATATTATCAATCCCAGAACATCACCAAATATGGAAAACATGACCTTTGACTTCGGCAGTACAGCAGGATGTGGTGATTTGATGGGAAACGGTACACATCAAGAAATAACATTTCTACAAACGGCAAAGGCAATATCCATGACTACATGTGAAATTGGATCGAGCGTTATAGTATTGTTCATTACCATCTGAAACTACAAACAGGACGTTATCTGCCACAGTAAAGGATATAGCACATTTACGGAGTACATCTGCACATGCTTACTTTGTGGATGTCCTGGTCCTGCGTGACTGACCCCATGGGGATATAATGAGATTCAACTCAGTGCAGCCATTGTACTAGCAGAGTATTATTATGCACAACTCATGTTTCATCTGTGAGACTCTACTGAACTGATTATTCACCAGCGAAGTGTTACGTGTAATCTGATTATCACCATGCCAACTGGATCATGATTTTGAGTTCTGCATCACGATCGAAATGATCGCAACACAAAGTCTATGACAAGTACTACCAATTCCAATGGGTACGTGATCAAGTTACCAGTTATGTAGCCACTTCGCTGGCGAATTGAGAACCTTAGTCCAAATACAAAATCATATATTAAAGTGTGAGTCAAAGTCAAATATAATTATATTTAACACTTATTTCTAAGGATTTAGAAGTTTCTAGAATGATTTGCGATTGATTAAATAATAATGTAAGTTACCATAAACAATGTAAACATCTATCAAAAAGTAATGACCCCTTTTAATGAATGACCATTATTCCTAAACGGTTGATTGTATGACAAATTTGAGATTTATTTCTGCGCATTATGACACCTCATTTGTTGCAATAGTTCCGATAATGATGTCGCAGCATAGATGCGACAATTACAGTAAAATCAAATTGCCTTGTACGCTCGTAATCAAGCAAATCTGTTCAGCTCTCATTGGATTATCCTTTTTGTTTCATATGGAGTTGATCAAAAAATGTGATAATCAAAAACAATTGTGATTTTTCACATCAGTGATCATTATTCACGTAATGTCGAATTGTAACATGAAGATTTCATTTTTATTTCTGACCAATAAGATCCTAAATGTTGTCCTTTCCGTGGTAAAGTTAAATTCAAAATTTAATGTTTCCAAAAGATGTAACCCTTGATCTTCCACTTCTAGTGACCTTCTTGGTCAGAAACATTGAACTTGTTAATTTGGGAAAATTAAAAAAACGACCACTGATTTGAATAATGTTATCTTATATTGATTATCACGTCCTAGATAGGTCAAACTATACATTTCCTGATTACTTGTGACTAGTGGAATACATTTGAATACGTTACCCCTGTAAAACTTGGAAATCGAACTTGAAACATTTACGGCACGCGTGTTCTTTCATTCTTTCATGATTGACTCCGATATTAGTGAAATGACTTTTATCTTACAATATTACAGTGTAATTTCTTGAATATAATTATACTTTTATAAATAATATGATAATATTATATATGGTGCTGCTACATTTTATAGTGATAAACTTTTATCAGTAAACATTTAATGTGAGGTGATATAGAGATACGTTGAACTTTATTTACATTTCATTTTTTCATTTCAGATAATAAATATCATCGAAAATTGCTACCAATCAAATATTTTTCTGCATATAGGAAAACAAGAGACATAATACAACACATATCATAGAAATACATTGTAATGTTATAATAATATAATAATTTGCCTTTATGTATAAAATAAACCAAATTGTGTATTTTTGTAATGAGCACATTTTCACAGGTTATGAAAAAAGGTGAAGCATATCTGCGTTCAGCTCTGAACCTGGTTCTTACAACAACAAAATATGGTATTAAAGGGGTATTTCGTGATCCTAGCATCTTTATTTCATGACATTTTTCTGTAGATATTCACAAAAAATTCTTATTCCCAAAATTAAAGTGGATTCAGATTTTACGTTTGCGAGTTATGCATGATTATGATTATTACACTGCTCCACAGACAATGTGTCAGAGCGTAATTCAAATGTCACGATATATTTGCCAAGCGAATTAATCTGCAATAAATGTTGAGTACATAAGCATAATGTAGCCAGAGGTTTCGACTGATATGAAAACTTTCTAAAAAAAAATAAGTGAGGATATGACGCTGTGGATCACGAAATGCCCTTTTCATATGCTACCTTAAATCAAAATCTTATACTCTTTAGGACACTTGAGATCTAAAAATGAGCATTCACTCAGCGAAAATTATATATTTTGTACTTATAGGAGAAGATGAATAATATTAAGTGATTTTATCGTAATCAAATACTAAAGTACGTACAACTAATTAATTAACAAGGGCATTTTCATATATCGTGTTACAAAAACAAAACACTTTATGCTTTAACTCTCCATCATAATCAGGTGGACTTGAATGTAGTGCCGAAATATCTCTGCCTGACATCTTATGATAAAAATTTAAATTGATACAAACATAATAATCTAACATTATACATATCAAACAACTGTTTATACACATACAACCCCCTCCAGAAACACACACACCATATAGAAATATAATGCTAGTATTACAGTATAATTACGTGCATTAGGCCAAAAAAAACAAGTTTGTTTCCTGTTGCAGGTCTAAAAGTTAAATGCGAAATGCATGAAAAAAATTTTTTAATGCGAATTGGAATGGGAATCCGACAAATAATCATATTTCTTCAAATTCAAATGCAAATAAAGAAGGTTTAAAAAAAACGTGTGATGTTTTCTCCAGTAGATTTTCACTACACGCGTTTGTGTAATGTGTAAATGTTTTCTCCATTTGTGTTTTATATATATTTTTTTTTGTTGCGATTTTCCGGTTTTTTGGGTGTTTTTTTTCTCCTTTGTAAGTAAAAAAAAAAATTCTAATGCGCAAAAAAAACACCCCAAAACAAAACCCGAAATGCGCGCTACAGGAAACAAACTTGTTTTTTTGGCCTTATACGATAATTTTATATACAGGTTGTATAAAAATGATTGGTACCCATCTGTTTTGATGTTTATTGGAAAGTCTGCCTGTCTCTTCCAAATACAACATTGGGTACATTTTGATGTGTCAGACTCATCCATTATCAATGAAAACTGATGGGTACCAATAATTTTGATACAGCTGGTATGGTGCTTACTTTAAAGTGATATTCCTTTATCAGTATTCACTAAAGGTGAGGCGAGTTTACGTTAATTTGCATTTCAGATAATAAATACCATCGAAGATAACTTTTTGCTACCAACCAAATATTTTTCTGCATATCAGAAAACAAGATATACATAATACAGCACATAAGTAGAAATACAGTATTTTATTTTGCAAATCTACTTTTCTTTTACACGAATAATTTAAAGTGATATACCTTTATCGGTAAACAATAAAAGGTTAGGTGATAAAGAGTTAAGTTGAACTTAAATACTTATCATCATCGAAGATAACTTTTTGCTACCAATCGAATATTTTCTGCATAACAAGAAAAGATACACAATACAACACATATCATATAAATACAGTATAATGGTATAATCTGATAATAGTGTTATTTTTGCAACTTTACTATTCTTTTACATGAATAGTTATTACCTTAATCAAGTGCGAATAACTGATTTATTTACAAGGGTATTTTCAGGTAACCATTCCATTATAATCAGGTGGACTTGAGAGCCGACATATATCTGCCTGACATCTGATGATAATAATTTGAATTACTAAGAACATTAAAATCTAACATTATATATACACTCCAAACAACTGAATATATGAATACAAAACCCACCCAAGTCCACACTGTGGCCAAATTTAGTTAAGCATGGGAATTTGTTGCTATTCATAGGCCTGTCATATGTATGAAAAAACAACTCAAATTCATCCACTGTGTTTATTGAGCATGTGAAAAATAGCATGTATGAAAGAACCACCAAGTCCATGATTTGAGTCTTGTAACACATTGATTGAAATCCAGTATGTATAAAAGTCCGCTTGTAATACATTCATTGCTGGAGAGTGACTTTTGAAAAAAAATGGGTTTAATAAAGGAAAGTGTGTGGTTTATATTACATGGCAGAATGCTTATCAACATTATACATACCTGTGTGCTTTATTTTGTATTATCTTACTAGTGGTAATCTCATTCAAACATTGTTGTCTTTGTATATGATTAAAAAAACCACCCAAGTCAAAATTTAAAATGAACCCCACAAAGTCCCTGAAATGCTAATCGCCATACTTAATACAGTTTAA
Source organism: Amphiura filiformis (assembly GCF_039555335.1). NCBI lineage: Eukaryota > Metazoa > Echinodermata > Ophiuroidea > Amphilepidida > Amphiuridae > Amphiura > Amphiura filiformis. Next base: position 47,906,188 of record NC_092629.1, on the reverse strand, counting down.
CTCACTCATTTACACGTAAAACTTACCATATTGACCAGGTAAATATAACTGAATGAATTAAAATGATACACAGGTTTTTTCTCTCAAAATCACTTCCCATGGCCTTGCGTGGGTTTTGTATTCATGTATTCAACTGTTTATACACGACACCCGCCATAAGAGTGTATAGAAATATAATTACAATATATTAATTACATGCATATGTACTTTCATGTGGATAATATAATAATATTCTGTATCAAAATGATTGGTACCCATCAGTTTTGATGTTTATTGAAAAGCCTGCCTCTTAGAAATGCAACATTGGATACTCTTGAAATGTCCAGAATGTATTATAGTATATGACTTTTTATACAATTAATATACACATTATTTGGATTTTATGTTGAATTTTGATGTATCAGACTCATTCATTATCAATGAAAACTGATGGGTACAAATCATTTTGATACAACTTTTGTAGTGCTAAAATTAATGTTATATTCCTTTATCAGTAAGCACTAAAGGCGAGGTGATATATAGTTACGTTGATTTTTTTTTCATTTCAGATAATATATATCATCGAAGATAACTTTTTGCTAACAGCCAAATACGTTGTTGTATATCACAAAACAAGATACATAATACAACATATATCATAGAAATACAGTGGTATAAAAGTATAATATTTTGCACCTCTGCGTTTCTTTTATATGAATAATATAAAGTGATATTACCTCAACCAAGTACGGATAACTAATGTACTTACAATGGTATTTTTAAGTTACCTGTTACAAAAACCACAGTCAACAGACACATCTTATTCAAAACCGTTTTAAGGGATGGGTTTATATGTGTGTAAATGGAGGAGAAATGGGAGGATTTTGGCATGTTTGCTGTGATTGTTTGCCTAGCAATATTGATCACAAGTACACAATTGATGGTGCATATCAAGGACCAAACTCTATAGTTTTATATTTGAGCACGATCACTTCTGTAAGGTCATGGGAAATTATGTAAATCGGCTTTTATATTTGATGTTGCATATCGGCTCACGCACTTTATTTTTGTACCCAGTATTTCACAAAGTCCCTGTACTCTGATGACCCTATGACTTTTTGCTGGTATGTTGAGCACTTTAAACAATTAATTATAGTACTTACCTCCTACTTTAGGAACATGCGTATGTCTTAATGTATGTCGACCATGTCAACAACCCAGTGTAGTTTTACATGGTTGGAAAAGTCTATTTCCTTTCGCTATTTTGCCAATCATAATTCATAAATTGTCCAACTTTTTTGACAAAAAAGAGTTTTACAACTATTCCGCCAGCAAGGAAACACAAATTTATGTGTATCCAGTGCGTCCTTTACGTTTAAATAGTTCAGTTTATTGTCAAGTTGTGCCTCTATACGCCATATTTACGGAATTGATGATACGAGCTGATACGGAATTTTTGAACCCAAATTTCTTGAAATATACATTACCTTTTTTTTTTTCTCGCCACGAAATTGGATTCATAAGAAGGTCAAATACAAGCCTTCCATTATGGCTGGTATCATCATCTCGATTGGTGTCTTGTGTTAGTATTATTCCATATTTTGCTGGTAGAAGTTCAATGAAACCCTCCATAATTCACGACTACTGTCACTTGTGTTATAAACTCGATGTGTTTACTATATTGTCGCTCGGGTCCGCGACTAATCGCAGGGACCAGTCTATCATTAGCTATTCTATACACTTTTCAATAGCCTTATTGTGATGTGTGGGAGTTTTAAAAGCCGAGCCATGAACAAAATATAATGCGAGCACCCGGGGGCATCAACTTTAGAGGTGACGGTATGTGCCTGTCAATATATGCCCTCTTTTGAAGCCGACTATACCCGATGACCAGGCACCTTCAGTTTTCAAAATATTATACCCAATGACCCCTTTTTCATTTTGATTGTACATAATTGACCCTTTTTTTTAAAAAAAAAAACCCCAACGTTTTGTACTGATATGCGCCTACTTCGCGACGCTTGTACAAAATGTAGGCACATATACCCATCAATTCTAAAGTTGAGTGCCCCAGGGCGAGCGCATACTGCGGGCCAATGAACAATGAGATAGTGGCTTTTCTGATATCACTTTGAGGAACTGTTGAAGTATAAATCAGCCAACGAGTAGGTGTGTCCAAATTGCACATCTTGAATTGAGACCAAGACATGCTGTTATTTCAATTGTTATATCGTTCCGGTTGGTTTATTACCTACCATTGCCTACGAGATGCAGTTCTAAGGTGACAGAGGGACAGGTCTGCAATTCGATTCCACAACCATTCATACCTTTCATCTGTTTTATTGTATTATCGTGCGAATTGCTCCGTGGTACCTTACGGGTACCTGAATTTTATTTGAATGAAGATGACTCTGTCATGCTCGACGTCATATTGCATAATTTCTATACAGTATATGCAATAAACCAACCAGAACAGTATAACAATTGAAATAATAGGCAGTTCTAAGATAGGTTAAGAAGAATATAACGTCATTCTGTATTATTATTCAAGGTTGTAACGTGTGTCTATGCTGTCATGTAGGCCTACCTGGCAACAGACACGCCCCAGGTACAAGCAGATGAAATTTGTAGAAAAGCGTGATTATGACAAAAACATTAAAAATGATACTTTGAGGTATTGTTTTTTTAATTTTTGTATGGCAGATCATACATACACATGTGCTGAGGTCAAAAAGGTAAAAATTTTGTTTTTGACCCCTGACTCACCTGTCATTCCAAACAACCCCTTAACGCTCCATCATAAACAGGTGGACCTGGTTGCAGTAACGAAATATACAGCTTGTATATACCTTTAGTAGTAAAAGCTAAAGGTGAGGCTATTATATTGAACTTGTTTTTGCCTTCAGATAATTAATATTGTATCACTCACACATAAATGAACACAGTTCATTGGTTGATTTCAATTTATCATTTTGACCATCTTTTTTACCATCATGATGCTGCATCGTAGTGCGCCTGCACCAGGCCGTACGCAGATTCTTAGATTCACCGATTAACTTATGGGGCGGATGATCGCGGATCCCAAAAAGTGAAGCAAAACATGGTAATACGTTGATGAAAAAAATCTATTTCCTACCTTAAGTATTATTTGTAAGTTATGTATGACTGGTATAAACCGAATATTAACTGTCTTAAATTCATGTAGTTGTCGATAGGCAATCACTCGGTGAAAGATGGATTGATCTATTCCACTCGCCGTTCCAGGACATGGAATGGAACGATCCATTTCCATTTCGTGATTATATTTCGAACATTACATTCATAGACCAGTCTACCAGTCAAATATTTTTCTGGATATCAGTAAACCATAATATATAATACAACACATATAAAATACAGTATAATGGTATAATAGTATAATAGCATACTATTTTGCAAGTCTACTTTTCTTTTACATAAATATTATAAATTCATGTATTACCTTAACCACATACAAATAACTTAATTAATAATACAAGGACATTTTCATGTAACCTGTTACAAAAACCTACAAGCAAACGACACATTCATTTCAATTCTCGCTATTCGCAATAAGGGCGCCGCCAGCGGTTTGCGATGTAATCGTGATGTATAAAGGGAAACGGTCGACATCCAAGTCAGCCCAATACGAATATTACCATGCTATTACATAGGAACACGTGACAATATTTTTTTCGTTTGTCAAAATAAAGGTGTTACACGCGAATCGATACTCAATAATACTTAATAATGTGATTTGAAATGTGCACAATTAATTTTTTCTCTATCGATTTGCGTGTAATACCGTTATATTGACAAACTAAAAAATATTGTCACGTGTTCCTATGTAATAGCATGGTAATATTCGTATTGCGCGGACTTGATGTCGACCTTTTCCCATGATACATCACGATTTTCCCATTATACATCACGATTACATCGCAAACCGATGGCGGCGCCCTTATTGCGAATAGCAAGAATTGAAATATAGATTTCAATTTAAATTGACAAAAACATACTAATCTAACATCATACACAACAAACAACTATTTATACACATTTGTATAGTAATAAATTTGGCTAAATTAGGTCACATAGGAGTTATTCACTTAACGTCGTCTCGTAACTATATCCAAATATATAAGACATGTATATGATTCTACAAGCTCATGCAGCTGCCTTGGACTTTACATTATAGCCTATCTGGGGATTCAAAACGGTAAAATTAAAAACAAAAGCAAACATAAGAGAAAATAAACTAAACATAAGAATTCTGAAACAAGAAACAATGTGAGCATTGCGCATGTTTGTTTGGAAGAGTGTTCGGTATACTGGGTCCAGCCACTTAGGAGGCCCTGGCTCCATCACATTTATGTGTCTTAGGAACCTGAAGGTTCAGATATACACCAGGTATAATACTCAAATGAAAAGAGCAATCACGAGAACAACTAAGAAAATAACTTGAGTAACCAGGTAATAGATCTGGACCAGCAATGACGGCCATTGATTGGTAACCATGTTCACTTACGGCACTGTGGATATGGGAACCTGGGCCGTAGTTGTGAGCAACAAATGTGTCGACCTTTGCACTAATCCATTCTCCATTACAGATTTGTTTTACTACATCGCCTACCTCCCAAGGAACTTAAAAATCCACTTAAGATTTGGTTGGCGAAATCTTTGCAGGAAAGTTTTGTATATGTGTACCTCAATTGACTACATATTTGAAAAACCTCGGAAGACCGAGGCCATCACCTAAATTATGAAGACATCTCAGATTAAGTGACCACAATTTTTCGATAGCAATGTATGTACATCTACTATAATTCATAAGCTTCACCGTTGAATTCAAAGTTTGCTACAGAATCCAGGGCGCTCTCGGTGACACACCTATTTATACGTTAGATTCAGCGTCATTTGAAGTACCGGGAATGCTTCTTTCCGTCTGGACATTCATGTTCTGCACTCTAGAGATGGTTTGTAGTTGTGTACTTTGAGTATTAGATATCTGCATTCGTGCCATTTCTTGCTGATTTTCAGCCGGCGAAATTTGTGCCTCCTTACGACGCTTAGCAATAAGAGCAGCGAGAGTGTAAAGGTATGGGTTGATTGCAGAATTTATGGGTAAAATAACTGTCACAGTCCAAGAGAATACGGAGGCAGGTAAGGTGAGTACACCTACTTGCACACAGATCCCGAGCACGATAACCGGCGCCCAACAAAAGAAGTCTGTCAGAACAATTGCTGCAACTTTGGCGGTCATTCTGATCTGCTCTTTGACATCTTTGCTAAGCCCAGCGCGTTTTGATGACTTGTACACAAATCTTACAATTTCCCCATAACACAGTAGTATAACAAAATAGCAGATGCCGTTAAGACCTAGAAACACTGCTGATGAATAATACAATCCGGGAACATGACCGAGAGATTTAGACGTGACCACATGCTTTGGATACGAGAACTCGCTCGTATCAATCCATATCTCTGACTGGTTCTTAGTGAACAATTGCAATTGAGCAAGAGGTAGGCCAATGCACACATTAGAGTTCTCATAAAATGTATAACTTGCTCCAGCTAAAACAGAGGGAACAGTCGCTAACGTGAAAGAGACCAACCATATTATTGTAACTATTACAGCTAATGGGTTTTTTCTCAACTTGCGAGGGGAATAAGGAAATCGAATGTTAATGAATCTGTCAATGCTAATTAAAGTAACAAAGAATACAGAAGCTTCACTCGATAGTATAGACATTGCACCGGTAATTCTACAGGTAATACCAGATCTCCAGGTTTCAGCTTGCATCGGGAAATGTTTACCAAAATAAATATCAGCAGATGCAATGATTAGCATATAGATGCCCATGAGTAAATCAGATATTGCCAGATTGTTAAGCAAGAATGTTTGCACTTTGTTTTTTTAATTTTTTGATTTCTTACGGCTCAATACATACAAATTTCCAGCAAAAGCATTCAAACCAATAAGCCACATCATAACCAACAACACCATATCTGACAATAATCTATCGCATGTTAAATAGGGAGATCGCACATCAAGAGCAATACAAGTAATATTATTTGGCACATAACATTCACAGATTTCTGTTTGGCTGACAAGTATTTCAGTCTGATTAGGTAGGGCAGAAAACGAATGTTTATTTATCATAGTCAATCTGTTTTCTCGGAAACCAATAAGGACAAGTTGATTTAAGTTTTTAATATTTGGAATGGTGGTTAATAGATTTCCAGACAGTTCTAGAAGACGGAGGTTTATGGTGTCTTTGAATATGTCAATGTCTAAGACACGAATCTGATTAAAGTCCAAATATAACAACTTTAGATGGTTCAATCCCTGGAATAGTCTGTGATCTAATTTGCTCAAACAGTTCTTACCCAAATGAATTAATGTCAAACCACTCATTCTCCAAAATAAATCATAACTTATATTTGCCAGCTTATTTCCGCGCACCACTAGTACCTGTAAACCAGATAGTGCTTGAAACAACTGATTTGGCAGGTATTGCAACATGTTTTCATTCAGAAAGAGTAGAGTCAGTTTACTAGTTTCTCTCAACAAATTCTTATCCAATGAAGTTATCTGGTTACCGTTGATATCCAACACTTGAAGGTTTACTAAACTACTGAACAAGCTAATTGGCAAAGTCGCAATGTTGTTGCGGACAAAGCTTAAACAACGCAGGGCATGTAAATCATCAAACACGTGAGAATCAAGTTTGTTTAACTGATTTTCATTCAATTCCAGGTCTTTGAGATTTTGTAAACCCTTAAACGCTTTAGAATGTATTCTATATAACCCGCTACCATTAATATTAAGCGTTTCTAAACGTTTCAGATTGACAAAGGCTCTCTCATTAATTTCTACTATATTCTGCCATGAGAGATCCAAAGTAAGAACATCATCAGGATAAATTATCAGAGACGTGTAGCGGGATTGGACATTATCATCATGACATTTGAAATCTACATATCCTTTCCTAAGTATGGCGTTACAATTGGTTGGAAACTGTTTAAATGAACAAATATGACCAGAGGGTGGGTAACAAGAGATGGTGTGGTTGAATTCAGTCGTGCGACAATTCTTTTTCTCGTTTATTTCGGAGACTGATAACGTTTGTTCATTATCAGGATGTTCTTGGCACAGAGACATAGACTGGTTTATTGACGCATCACTGATACGGATAGTAGTATTACCTTGCAGAAACAGCTGGAGCTTTCTATGCCAAAGTACAGTGAAGCAAGGCTCGTCTGCTTCAACAACTACATATCTATTCTGACAATTCAGAAGATCACCTTGTTTCTCTACGTACAAGAATGTGTCCGGAGACATTGGTTTGGGTATTTGTATCATAGTTCCTGATCCAAGAGGTGTTGATAATTGGATACCGCAAGTTTCACCACCTGGATTACCGCTTAGAGTAGACAAGTAATACTCGTCATTACCGTCAATTGTGAGAAGGCATGTGTCTGAGCTATTTTGAGTAATAGTCACATTCCAAAGAGGGATAATTTCTATATCCGCGTTGGCATACCAGTCCACGTTACGTGCGAATAATAAATATACCAAAACAATGGCGGCAACTTTAGAGAAGCTATAATCGGGTTCCATATTCTCTTGTCTTTTCAAATTAAGAATACTTAATAAAACTTTTAAACTTATGTTGATAGCAATTACAAACTTTTACAAAAACACTTACATTTTACAAGTGACAGTTGATCTCTAAAACTACGTTAATGAATACGACATATAGAAATAAACATTTACAAGTGCTTCTAATATAATAGTCAACTTTCAGAATAAGGCGGTTCCAGAATGCTTTAGGCATTTGAATTCATATTTAGTGCAGACAGAATGTCATCGATGCATAATAACAACCACGTATTGCTTGGCAATGATGAACACCTTTATATGTATTGTTATCATCTGTGTCCGTATAATCTGCACCAGACTGTATTTACTTGCTTTATTGACTTTTTCGTTCCATAGTGCATTTGCTTACAGCTGAAGGTCTCAATTTCCTATTAAACCTTTGAGCTGAGCTGTTTTCTAATTGCAGAGTTCAAATAGGCGCCATTCCGCATTAAAGCTCAAAGTTTGACTTCATATAGTGGAGTCAAACACATACATTATGCATCAATCCCATACAAATGTCATATGAATGTACTGGAGTTAAAGATGAAAATGTCAAAGATCATGTAGATCATAGTGACTTGATAGTTAGGTTGATGTGACAAAGCTGTACGTTCACAAGCATCTGATGAAATCTGCCTGAAAAATATGCAAACAAAGAGGTCTGTGAAAAGAAAAGGTTAAACAAATTAGTGAATAGCATGGCGCAGTGGTTCTTTGACCCTGGTACAAGAGGTCATTGGTCTGTCAGCTGTGGAGGCCATTTAATGTTACAATGCAGTTGATGACAAAAACTCCGCAGCCATCTTTTTATACACCCTCTTCTGTGTATCGCGGGATAACAGTTTAGTGAATAAGAAATAAAATAAAATAATAAAAGACATGACTAACATGGTAGTAATTAAACTATAGTATTCATCAAAGTCCCTAACCACTGCTCTACCGCTATTTTTGAAAATATAAAAAATAAGCAGGTCACGCTTGAGTCGCGCGATGCCACGCAGAGCGTCCGGCCATTGAGGTTCAAATGTGATAATGATAATTGCCCAAACCCCCCCACAAAACACACCCCCACCCTAGCATAAGCCGTAGAATGAAAGTACGCTACAGAAAAAACTGTATGACGAATATAAGTGATTTTAATTTCCATCGGATGAACAGGACACGGCAATGCCAAAAAAGGGGCATATGTTTTGGATGTATCTACATAAGAGCGCTTGAAAACCCTTGAAACAGTTATCAAAGGAATATACATACAAATCATGTGTAAATACTTTAGTCGTCTAGAAATCCAAGGAAGTTCGAGAAAAAACATTATATAGACGGCAACTATGTCTTTCTCTACATACACTAATGGTACACTTATCATGCGATACTGCTCGTCTCCTATATAGAGTAGGATAATTGAAGACTTCATCATATTATATCATAATGGTTTTCGTGCACATGCTTATTTTGTAGATATTGATAAGTACATGTATAAACCAAACCCTAAAAGGTTTCATTGGTAGCTGTTAACATTAGTAAAATTTATATTTAATATCCTGAGATGTGCTATGAACTGGAATCAATTTCAGATAATTTAAGACGAAAAATAATTTCTGTCGTGCTTTTCACTAAAGAAGAACAACATTTTAAAAGCTTTTATTATAATCATTCCCGGTAAAAATAGTAAAATGATATCTAATGTACTTGCTAGATGCACACTACTTGAGTTGTAAGATATGCTCTGATCAGGAAGTAATTTCATTTACAATGCAACAATAATTTGTTTATACTCACGATTCTCCCTTTGTTTCTTAGTAGAATATTTCCAACATGTGTCTAACTTTTTCAAAACAAACAATTTCCTCAAATTTTGATGAAAATTGTTTTTCTTGATATAGCATTCCAAAAAAAAAAAGAATAATTCGCACTATTTTGCATACCTCAGACATCAACATAAAAGCATTTTTAGTCATGTAAGTTTACATTTATTATCAACTACTGTGCGTAGTCTATTTCTCTTTTCTTCAAGCCCAATATATTTACCCCATATTCATTTTGCACTGACACTTGTATGACTGTGCAAATGCTAGACTTTGATTTTGAGGTTCATTGTTAACTTCTTAGAGAATAAAGGTATTGGTTTTGGCCACTGGAGTGCATCTATCGTTTCATATAACACGGGCGACATCATTATTTTACGCTAAAAATAATTGTGTCGCCCGTGTTATATGAGACGATATAACACTTCAATTTCAGTATTCAATTGAAATTGATCACTTCAATTTAAATACAAATATCATAAGTATTAAAATTTTTAATCAAATTGAATCCTATATTTTGCAAGGAATTACCTAGGGCTTAAAATCGATCAGTCTCATTGTTTTTATGCGCCTCCGATTGGTTCAAATAGCGAGTACGCGTATCGCGCGATGCACACGCGCTGACCCGTGTGATATTGTGTCATATCACACGGGTAAGAACTAATAAGATTGCAGGAACGTTCTCAAGTGTTTAAGAATCAGTCTTTTAAAAAACCTCGTCCGCCGCAAATTATTGAGAGTTATATCCAAGTGGAGAAGTCTCGTGACACAACTGACAAATGAAGGATGGAATACTGGTTAGATTTCTGCATAAAATCAAAGCATTTGCGTACCACTTTTTTTGCATATCTTAAATATATAGAGATTTTGCTCCACCCCGAACCAAAGCGAAGATATTGAGTTCGTAAGTTATGGTATACAAGATACAAGATACAAAAATACAAGATGTCAGTTATATTCCGGTCTGAAACTATCAGACAATACTAAAGTATTTTAAACATTAATAACATCACAAATTCGCAACAAACCCAAATTGTGAACATATCACCCGGGCAGTTTTTTGGCTTTTTCTCCATTTACAATCCTGCCCAAAAGTATCTCCTTTTGACATGACACGTTACATATCATCTTAATAGTCTATGACGACTGTTTAATATTGGAATTGAATTAAATGGAGGAAATTCCTCTTGATGTTGAGAGGACTAAGTGGTACTTAGTATCCGGAGATATTTTGTAAAATTATTGTATGGTATATTGTGCCTAATGTGCTCAAAATGTTTCACCGTAGTTTATTGATTATTTCTGTAGGTTTGTATGTCACAATTTGTGTTTAAAATGATGGTACGAGTTTTTTGTATGTAAATATACGGGATGTTTACTGTCGGTTGCTGAATACTAGATATGAAAATCTTAAAGGAACTTTGGGAACACCGGTACTTAAAAAAAGAGGGACACTTTTCTAGTATGGAATCTGAAAAAGGTGCTTAAAAATCATTGAAAAATATCAAGCTAAGCCAAAAATATGTCAGAGTAACACCAAACATTTGTGGTATTTACACTTGGTCAATTGGAGATTCCACCTTCTACTCTTAATTAATAATAATGTCTTTTCGCAGTGAGAGTGTCATGTATGAGACAATTGTGCTTAAATTACCTACTTTTCCATTGAAAACTGTATATTATAGAGTATTAGTTGGAGAATAAACGATAGGGATTTTTGTTTTTACTATCCTCTACCGTGTGATAGAATACAGGCAGGTCCAATATCTTAAGTAGTGGATGCCGGCGACTACGATAAAAAATATTGAACCTGCCTGTCGATGTCGTCTATCATATGTAGAGGATGGTAAAAACAAAAAAATTCCTGTCTCATTCTTAGCCATAGTCAGTTAAATATTATTTTAATAACTGTAAACTATTTTTTTAAACAAAAATTAAGTTACCGTCATAAAAACCAGTGGCGTATTTAAGCTGTCAGCAAGTCAGCAGTTGCTGACATGCCCCCCTGTTATGGACCCCTGCTTTTTTTTTTTTTGCTTTAAGGGATGGGGTATGAACGTTTGGACAGTATTTTTTGTGGGAGATGAGAGCACCCCAGAGATATCGAATCGCATTCTGAATATGAAGAATGTCCTTCTGATATCAAATAATTTTGATTTTTTGAAATTTGCAATGTAATATACATTTTATGGTAAATAATCAAAAATTTATATTTATTACCGAATCATTTCCATCATCTTCGCTAATATGTCATAAAAACAAACAAACCATATTTATGTCGCTTATGAATACAACAGTCACCGTGCACGCGTGTGATTGAAACCCCATCCATAATTGTCAACATACATTAGCACAAAGGGGGATATGTATCCGATAATATCGTTCCCAGCAAACACAAAAATGTTTTAAAAACGTTTTAAATAAGTTATATTTTGGCTTTTGGTTTAGGTAAAAACGTTTTAATAACATTAAAATATCGGGTTATATAAAGGTCATGATAACGTTTTAAAACGTTTTGTATGAAAACAAACTATACAACAATATTTTTAAATGTTTTCAAAAAATGTTATTGTAAACTATTTTTGCAAACATTTTTGCCAATTTTTTGTCAATACTTAAATAACATTATATTATGTTAAAATATTTGAACCCAGCAAATTTTAATGTCGGGTTATATAAATGACATGAAAACGTTTTTAAAGCGTTATTGCAAATATTTTGGGCAAACATTTTTCGCAAAATATTTTTTCAACCCCAAAATAACTTTCTGTTTAGAATGTTTTGTATCAAGTTTTCAAGAATGTTTTTGGAATGTTATTAAAACGTTTTTATACCCTTTATATAACCCGACATTTAAACGTTTTATGTAAAACATTTTTTGTTTGCTGAGCAGTAGATTATCACAAAATATTTTTTAAGGTTATGAAACCGTTTTATACTCTTAATATACCCTTTATATAAAACCCGACATTTAAACGTTTTCAGACAACCTTTTATGACCTTTTTACGAATGATGTCGAAAACGTTTTGTGTTCGCTGGGGTTAGCTCAATCATGACAATTAGGCTATTATATACTTATGGTACTATGCACTACGGTCTGCCCTTCCTACACCAAAAGTTGAATTTATTACTCCATTGCTAAGCGAAAGGCGTTTCGTATTTGACCAATGAGGTAGTGGCGCTTTTCCCAATACAACAAAATGCGCAATTGATTTATTATTTTGTTTTTATTTATTAATTTAATTATCTTGTTAATATTTATTAATTTATCAATTTATTGAAAATTATTTCATTATTCATTTATAAGTTTTATGAATAATATTTGTGATTTGTCCTTAAATTTGTAGCCTGGAAACGCATATGATATTATATTTAAATACTATGTGAATACGATTTATCAATTATAATAAAATAAGGATTAAGATAGTAAACTTACCAGAAACGACTTTTGTTCTTGCTCGACCTCTTCGGGTTTGTCCCAGTTTTACAATTTTACATTTGTACCATAAACACGACAACATGAAATGAAACTACTGAGCTAAGAATTTGTATTGCTGTCCCCGCTAATTCTTTCTCGTTTCCATTTCTGTCATAAGAAGTAACTATTATAGAGTATTGCAACAACGTTTGGGATTTGATGACCTTCTGATAATTAAAAAAAATTTCTACATCCAATGGAAGTAAACAAAATACTCAAACAAAACCAATGATATGCGTAGCGTGTCGGAACGTTATTTCAGGATTCGTCAGACAAGCAACATGTCCAGAGCAATTCTCGATGTATAATGGGAGCCAGCACAGTATGCTTGGTCTAGCCATAAAGTAGAAATCTGAATAGTAGAAAACACTTAGTGCAAGATGAAATCGTACTCATCCGGTAATGGCCGGTGACGCAGGGGGTGTCTGAGGGGTGATGTGTCCCCCTTAGATGTTAGAAACTTTGCGAAAAGACATCCAACTGAAGCCATTTGTGGACAAGTTTTGACTTTATTTGTATGCAGTATTGCTTTATAATTATGTACCCATAAAGTTGCGCACGCAGGGAGTGTATGAGGGGGATGTGACCCATCAGAAGTGAGAAAATTTTGCAAAATGAAGACCTAATTAAAGCCATTTGGTGGACTATTTTTACACTATTATTGTGTAAAATTTCAGTTCGAAAATGCCGCAAATTTGCGAAATGACGGCCCAATTGAAGCCATTCGTGGACATGTTGTGACCTTTATTGTATAAATTACCCGGTATTGCTTCCTACATATAAGGTCAGTTGCATTTCAGAAAGAAAGTTCCTAAAATATATACTTATTTTACCTTAGCAATGAACACAAAACTTGTGGTGTCTTCACACACCAATTTTGTTATTGGGGCGCCCGCAACGGAGGGGGCACCTTATTGGCATGACTTTGTGAAAAGCTTCTAATTTCACTCTTGCTAGATTTACTTCGCAATTGTTTTGCTAAAAGTATGCCCAGCTTAGAAATAAAACCACAATTTGCTTGGATTTTATTTTATTATTGTTTTCTCATATGCACGGGATAAAATCTTGTGCGTAATTCTTTGTTTAAAATACAAAATTAATGGACTTATAAAAACACCAAATAAACCGAGACCTTTGTATGGCTTAAACCAGTTTACCGCCTCTTAGAACCCGATAGACGGTGACCAACACTATGGACCACAATAGCCTAATCTCAATGGCATAGTCCAATAACCTCAAATAAACAATCATAGTGCAAATTTGACCTAAGTTCCAGAGTATGAGTTTTTGTACCCAAAGTTTCAAAGTCATGCAATGAATGTACAAATGTATTGGGGTTAAAGAACCGTGTACTGGTAGATGCGCATGTTGTGGATCCCAGTGCAAGTTGACCATAATGCAAAAAAAAGATGTTTGCTTGCCCTCAACCGACCGGCCCTATACATTTTGGAAATCAGAAAAAAGGTGTTTTTTTCTATTTACTGTACAAAAGAATACTGACCCTAATTCCTGCAAAGTTTTTTTTTTCTTTTCAAAATGATGCATTCTGAAGATGTAAAAAAATGTATTTTAGAACTTGTGTTCAACATTTTAGTTGTTTTGTAATGTTAGTTGATTCATTTTGACACCAAAATTGTCTGATTTTTCATATTTTGAGCCTATAATACAAACACTAGAGTTTGCTAGTAATAAAAAAAGAAACCAATTTTGAAAATTCATTTGAGGGCAAGCAAACATTTTTTTTATTGGCCTAAGATCAATAACGAGGCAGTAAAACGCCTTTTTTGACTATACAATGTAAACATGAGCAAGGCCATGTTTTTGTAGCATCAGCAGGTAGTACTGATAATGATAATTGCACGCTAATTAAATCGGAATATACACTTTAAAAACCGCTTATTTTGTACACAGATAATACGCTGTAATTATTTATGGAAGAAAGTTAATGGAACTGCTCTCATTGAAATAATTAATATATGAAACATACATTTTGTTTTGTCAACGATGAAAATCCGTTCACAAATAAAGTTTTTAGGACATTATTTGACACTTCAATTCATTCAGAAAATGCAAGATTGGATTGAGTAATCATGCAGTCTTTTGATTTAATGTGCTTGTAACTAATCCTTTTATCTACCCAGCAATGTTTGCTTATCTTAATTGTAAAAAACTGTAGTGTACTAAATGGTACAAGACAGAAAAGGCAAACAGACAGAAATTTAGAGTTTTAAATTAAAGAGTTGACAGGAAGTTGTAAGAGTTAAATTGTTATGGTCATGATTGGTGTAAGCGCGAAAATGTTGAATGTCAGATCAAAGTCATCCGAGGTGAATTAAGTATTGTCGATCACAATTCTGCGCCAAAATTGTTAAAGGTCATCTGAGGTGGACTAAGTATATATTTGGATTGTCAGAATGTTCAATGTCGTGTCATAACGTAATCACAATTAACCATTAAAACCATCAAGGTCGTATCAATGTTAGCAGTTACTGATAATAGATATTTGGATTGTCATGGCTGGTTATGATCACCGGCAGTAAACATTCTTATTTGATGCGAAACTCGGTGGATGTGATTTCCATTGACCCCTTTGTTTGTACAAGTATAAATTAAATGTAGCACACATTTTTCAATTTAGCTTTCAACATAAAAATTCTTGAGAATTTCCTATAGTATTTCATTGGTGGTAACAATATTTCCCACCCGGTTAGCTGTGCATGTACTACACACACAAAAATTACTAGCAATAGCATTCCAAGTACTTGTCAATGTAAAATTGTGAAACATGAATTGCATCCATGGCGTTGTCTTTTTAAAGACATTTCGTCGGCCGTATCACATACTGACGTATTCGACATTTTTAAAATTTTTGAGAAAATTGGTATATTAATTTGTTATGTTCAAATCTATATATTCACCAAAAACCATGCCTCAAAGTGGCTTAATTAATTAGTAAGATATTAATTAATTTAATTATGTCGTATTTACAAAACCTTGAAATGTCCGCATCACATAACGACGTATTTGCCGATCACCTATACTGCGCAAGCCCAGTATATCGTATCTGCAATTTGAAGATTTTGCCGTTTCACATACTGACGTATTTGCGCAACGTATTTGCGCGACTCTGTCTTTTCACGGCAAAATTGCTGTTTTGTCCTTTTCACATACTGACATATTTGCGCAACTGTTTCACATACTGACGTATTTGCGCGACGTATTTGTCATTTGAACGACGAAATTGACATTAGTCCTTTTCACATAGTGACGTATTTTATTTAATATTGATTTTTTGCAGAATGAGTTATGCTCTGATAGTGATAAGTGAATTATATTGAAAATATGGTATATTTGCATTACTGTTAACCTGGTTTTAATCGACAATAATATTTTAATCAAGATTATAAGGCAAATGAAAATCGCTAAATTTTCAAGTTCGATTTTCTCGAAATGCGTATTTTGCAAATACGTCAGTATGTGATGCGGCCGACGATTTCTTGTTACTTTTTAATGCTAAGAATCTTTTTAGATATCATCACATTGTAGAATCTCTATTTAGACTTTCAGTGTATCGAGGATGTTACAGAGGATTTATAGATGTGTAAAGGATGTTACGTTTATGAACAAAACGTTACGTTTGTATTTTCAACATTGTTAATCATTGCTACGTGTATGTTAAAAAAATGAAAGTTCTGTATTTTTTTTTAATTCTTCAATGCTAAGTATTCTTTTGGATATCATCAAACTGTAAATTTCTAGTCAGATTTTCAGTGTGTTAACAACTATGTATCAAAGACGTTACGTTCATGTACAAAACATTAACGTTCTTATCTTGTAAACATTGTATAACATAGCTACTTTTATAAAGAATGAATGTTCTGTAACTGTTTTTATCCTTCATCTCTATTTGATTTTCAGTGTATTAGCAAGTAGATGATGTATATGTATCACAGACGTTATATATTTATAAAAATTTAACGTTTTCTTTTGGTCAACATAGGCGTAGATCCCGGGTGGGGGATACCCCCCCCCCCCCCATATTTTGCCAGGGGGAGCTTGCTTATTTGTGTCTTCTATACTATTCATCATATATCCCTGCATAACGAAATTCAACAATATTCAATATCCAAAGCAATATCCTCACTACAATAGGCCCCCAAACAGAACTCCCCCACCCCACATAATCGCAAATTGACACGAAAGCTTCATTCCCATTTATTTCATCCAAAACAGTCCTGTCATACACCTTCCCTAATCAAACACATTTCTCTTGCATTTGATCATCTTCTACTCTTCCCTAGAAAAATCATTATAATACCAAATCTACACACCATGGAATTCACCATATCACGTCCAAGCTCACATTGGGCGCCCCATTCCTTTTTTAAAGGAACTTTTATTTCTATTTGCTATGGCAACTTGATCATTTTTTGACAATATTTTCTGTTTTAGTCATAAACTATCTAATAGAAAGTTAGAAACAACAACAAACTCAAAGCAATTAATAAGTGGCTGGCCGGTACAAAAATCTTCAAAAATTCATATCTGCTACATGTAACTTAATTATGCTGATGCCACTTGCACAGAAATGATCCTTATGACCTCCTGAATATGAAAAATATATTTATGACCCCAAAGGTTAAAGTTTATGGGTCAACGGTAAAATTTGATTATCCAATCGAGCTCAAATTCAACAGGAATAATCCTTACAACATTCTAAACATGTTGAAAATATTTATGGCCCCAAAGGTCAAAGTTTAGGAGGTCAAAGGTCAAATTTGGAAATCGAGCTTAAATATAACAGGAATGATGCTTACGACATTTAGAGCATGTATGTAAAAATATCTAAGTTTAGGGGTCAACGGTCATTTAGAGGTCATTTCCGGCATCCGCGGTACACTGTCTAGTTATAACGGTATTTCCCACATCTTGTGATCCCTGTTTCAGGTAAATCAGTGCAGTACCATGTATCAACAATTCCACAATGATGTAACGTTACTCGCTTCATTTTACTTTCAATTTATGGGAATGGGATACGCAGAACTTGTGTGTATTCGCCAGCGAAGTGGTTACGTGATAATCAGATTACACGTAACACTTCGCTGGCGAATTGATACTGGGATCAGAATTGGTCAAGGTCTTTTAACTACAATCACAGCTTACACATCGGAATATAATAGAAGGGGTCTTGAATAGTGGGTTCGTTGTAAAAACAAAAAGAGATGGACGTCATCATGTTGATGTTTTTACTCTTGCTCATGCTTCATGATTAGATTTCAAATTCAAAGTTTATTCCGGATCCACTCATCTTCTCTTCGTAGACCTCGTCGAACAATGCATTCAGATCCCCTGTTATCTTGTCTTTCCAATTGCCTACCTTTCCTATAAAAGAAGTAAAGGGTGAGAAACAGATCATTATCCGAAATAATTGGTGCCTTTTTGAGATATGATCAGCATGTTAGTCGCTCGAAACTTGGGCGAGACCCCGAAGGTATATTATTTCTCTGTCCTATGTTTTAATCAAGTGTGCCTAATTATTCAATCATTTAGGTCTATTTTTAAGAGACACAATACAAACTAATTTGCATTTAGGGGTTCAACAACGATTTATTTACGACAACGTTTTGGATTTGATCACCCTCTGATATTGGGCATAAAATCAACGTTCAGCATCCAATTGAAGCAAATTGAATAAGCAAAACCAATGAAATAGGTAGCGTGTCAGAACGTTATGTTGTCAGACCAGCAACATGTGCAGACCAATTCTAGATGTATAATGGGAGCCAGCATCAACCCCGCTAATGGGATTATGCTTGGTATAATTATCCTGATCATACAGGAGAAATCTGAATTTCAATCTTAGTGCAAGATGAAATCGTATTCATCCGTTTGTTCGACATAGAACTTGCTCGACAAGCATGTTTCACCGTTGTTCATCACCGTTGAACAACGATGCGACCGCGTCTTCCACGCAGACGCGCCGGACGCGAGTTGTTAAGCGGTGATGAACAATGGTGAAACATGATTGAATCCCTTTCAACAACAAAAGATCGTATAATTCACATGATTATTTCACAAGGAATGTAAGTTAATCATTCCACTCAGCCTTACAAAAACTTATATGATGATTTCTCTGTTGATATGAGCAATAAAACTACAGAATAAAACTGCATGTTTAGCCGTTGCCTGAAAATACTTAATTCTGAGCTGGGGGAGACAAGTAGAGCCAAGCTTGCATACGCACACATGTTCCAGGCATGACGAATTTTACGCGTTCTCACGTAGTCTTGCCCGCGTTCGTGAATACGCTACAGTAAAAGTGTGGATTATATTTGAAAATTTATTTTTTCTGTTCAACTTCAAGCTCATTAATATTCATGAAGGTCGTTCTCATTATCCGAACAGTACCTGAACTCAATTGTAATTGGTTGCACAGCTCTTACCCTCCTCAACACATGTACTAAGTTCACCATGCATTCTTGTTTCCAAGCCTGATGGTTCATACCGATTGGTCGCAGACATGAGAGCTGCAAATGTTCATTCAAAGACAGACTCATACCCAATTCCAAGAATTGATGATTGCATTGACAAAATTGAGAAATGCAAAATTTGTTAGCAAATTTGATCTTTTGAAAGGGTACTGGCAGGTTCCACTCACAGACCGTGCCAAAGAGATTTCTGCCTTTTGTACACCATTTGGTCTTTACCAATACAAAGTTATGCCATTTGGGTTGAAAAACGCACCTGCAACATTTCAGAGAATGGTAAATTTTTTTTTTTTTTTTAAATCAAATTGTGGCAGACATAGAGGGATGTGAAGCGTATGTAGATGATTTGATTGTTTACAGTCAAACTTGGGAACAACACATGGAACAACTCCATCAATTGTTTAAGAAGCTGTCTGAAGTACAGTTAACAGTCAATCTGGTAAAAAGTGAGTTTTGCCATGCCACAGTCACATACTTGGGATATGTTGTAGGTCAAGGTCAGGTGAAACCTATCAAAGCCAAAGTTGAAGCAATTGAGCAATACCCCACACCTGTAAACAAGAAGGCACTCATGAGATTTCTAGGAATGGTTGGCTATTATAGAAAGTTCTGTCCAAACTTTTCAGAGATAGCAAGTCCTTTGACTGATTTGTTGAAGAAAGATGCAAAATTCATTTGGTCAGAACAGTGTGAAAATGCTTTTCACAAAGTCAAATCTATACTCATGAGTTCACCAGTACTTACTGCACCTGATTTTCAGAAGCAGTTTAAGTTGACTGTTGATGCCAGTGACATAGGCTGTGGAGGTGTTGTGATGCAAGAGGGTGAAGATCAAATAGATCACCCCATTTGTTACTTTTCAAGGAAATTCAACAAGCACCAGAGAAATTACTCCACAATTGAGAAGGAGTGTCTAGCATTGCTATTAGCACTGCTACATTTTGATGTGTATTTGGGTACCACAGTATACCCTGTGCTTGTTTTCACAGATCACAATCCCTCACCTTCATCAACAGGATGAAGAACAAAAACCAAAGACTGGTGAGGTGGAGTTTGACCTTGCAAGAGTACAATCTGGACATCAACATATTAAGGGAAAAGACAATGTAATGGCTGATGCCTTGTCCAGAATTGCATAAAAACTGACAAACAAAAATTCCTTTAAGAAGGAACTTGTATGACAAGTAGTCACTGTGTATGTTGAGTTAAGCACTCGAAGTTAATATTATGTTGAAGTTGATGTAACAGAAGAAAACATTTAAGAAAGTTTTCATTACATTCAAACTTTCTTCTTTTAAGGGGGAGGGTGTGATGTGCCCTGAGTAATTTAATTTGATGATTTATCTTTGTTTACAAAGTTACATGAGTGATGACATTTTAGGGAATTCCCTCTCAAATTGAGCAAAACAAGTTGAATCATATCTAATTTGGAATATTTGGAAACCCCCTTCAGATTGTAAAGAGATGACATCATATATGGATTCCCCTCAGGAAGTGATGTAATGGGATTTCCCCTCAGGAAGTGATGTCATGTGAAAGGTTTATGTTATAATTAAGACTTTGGAATTTCCCAGATTGAGCATAATGTGAAGGTAGTAAATGGCCCATAATAGAATGGGTTTTTCCCATGCTTGATATATAAGAAATGTAAACACAATTATTGACACAGTTGATAGTGTTGATCTGGGCTATGCTTACAGTCCAATTCCTTGAAAGAAAGGAAATTACAAACCAGAAATATTTTATGTAGTCAAAGTGCTACTATTTACCAGTGTTGTCGGAGAAGATCTAGAATACGTCAAAGAACGTTATTCTTCCAAGAAAGGAAATATATTCTTCTGTCGACTTGCTGAAGTCTGGTATTTTGATTCAACGCAACTGTCAAAATAAGTGGGGACAACTGCATCGCAGTCCTGCTTCCTGAAGATATTGTGTGAAAGGTGGAAATAGCACCAAGTTTGGAGAAAGCAGCGCAAGGAGTTAAATTTGGAGAACTGCGCAAGGAGTTTAGCATAGGAGAACGGCGCAAGGAGTTTAGCATAGGAGGACGGCGCAAGGAGTTTAGTATAGGAGAATTGCGCAAGGAGTTGTAAACGTGTTTGGAGAACACCATTTTCGTGTAAGGATTTTATACGCAAGGAGTTATCAATGCAAGTGTACAAAGGACTTCGCTGATTGTCGCAGGACAAGTGAATAGGGATATATTACATCAGTCGTCCAGAACATTACAAGAACTTTATGATCACCAAGAAGAAGAATGCTGGCTAAGTACAAAATAGATAAAGAGTGATTATATTTGATTAATGTATATGTGCATTTTTAGTCATTATATTGTACCAAACGAAACTTGCTTTCAATTAAAGACTTAGATTTTGTTATCTTAAACGAACAGTGTATTTGTGTTGTGCATTCGTGTGAGTTCGGGTAAAAGGTGATTTTGGCCTTGAGTCAAGTACGGCTCGTAACAAAATATATATGTGCTATATGCACGAATGGAAATACCCATCCGATCGTCTACCCAGGGTAAGGTTACCCGGGTAACCTTACCCTGGGTAGACAATGTGATAGGGACTTTGATATAGAGTTACGATGTATGTACATCCTAGAGCTGTTCTTATACATTAAATTCCCGTTAAATAAGGACATATGTACAGTGTGCGCAGGCCTACATCTTCTTTCAAGTTTGCACATAAAATAACGAACATGTCAATTAGAACATCAATTGGCCTCTAAGTAATACCGGTATGCAAATGATGGGACTGGGGTCTGAGTATTAAAAGAACATACAAGTACAATATCATCATTGATGCATGCAGCGTGACACGCCCGTTGGTTGCAATGCAGCACCGGGTCAAAGCATTAATGTTTGGTGGTATTTGTGTGGGAACCCCCGAACAGCATGGCCAGTTCATGAGTATGACCACAGTGGTATGACATTATGCAGCATTCCCAGTGTTTACACAGCACGGAACGTCCGTAGCGTGGAAATGGCCGTGGTACATGTACCGGTAATCCAAGTTGGTATTTACAATTTAATATGTACAGTTTTATTAATCCATAACCATGATAACACGTACGTGTAAGTTCAAAATGAAGAGTGAGACGAGATGGGGTTTGGCCGGGGTTTGGAATGTTAAAAAGATAAAGAAACTAAAAAGATAAAGGAAGAATAAACTATATATATACCAGTACCACGTAATAGAAAGTTGAGTAAAATACCTGTAACATTTTTGACAATAATATTGAGCGCCTAAATTGCACATATCGAAATTTCCCAATGTAGCATTTCAACTATGTTCATCTTTCAAGTTCACATAAATAGTATATGTGTATTAAAGTGTACATCGTGACTACCCCAGGTTGACCAGCACTCTAAACTAACTACCTGAAGTTGACAATATGTCTTCAACGGTCACCCTGGGTTGACACTGCAAAAGATGTATACTGTTCATAGGCGTATAATTGTCATAGACATTACACGTTGGCAAGAAGTCATACGTCATACCCTGTATGTGTTAGCATGGTTAGTAACAGCACACGGATATATTTCCAGATTTTTAAAAAGTAATATAGAGTCTACCCAGGGTAAGGTTACCCTGGGTAACCTTACCCTGGGTAGACGATCGGATGGGTATTTCCATTCGTGCATATAGATATATATATAGAAAAAAGGAAGGCATAAAGAAAGTTAAGTGTGTGCGTGGTACATCCCCGTACAACAACATTTGGATGACCCCCAAGAGGTATTATAACATCTGCAATTTTTTTTAAACTTACTAATATAGAGGCCACATCGGTCTATCTGCTCTAGTTAAGATTTTCGTGAACAGTTTTAGACAAAGGTGCCAGCCGGATTAAACATATCTATTAGAGTCTTTTATTAAAACAGGTATACCTTTGAATGTGAATAAATAAATTATGAACTTCATAATTGCTGTGGAGAATACATGTCACATATTTATTCAATATTCGTTAACTCACCTTTTATATCTTGATGCAATGTTTTGTGTAAAATGTATTATTTTGATGAATTTATTCATTTTTGACCAATAAAAATTGATTATACATGGCAAATATGGATTTTTAAAAACAATTTAACAGAATATTTGAATAAAAAGTATACCGACTCATTGGAGTGAATGAAAAGTCAATTATAACAACTTTCTGAAACTTTGACTGATGACATCTTGAAAATCGAAGTTCAAATTATCTTTTTGGCAGTCTTGCCATCAAAACCGACTGAAAATGGCGGGGAATGTGTTTGCTGAAATATTTTATTCAAAGATTTAAAATATTCAAGTGTTTTCAAGAACATTTACTCATTAATACAAAGTTATATATTAATTACTGTACATTATAAAACTTTTGTTACACATCATGTAAAATGAAAATTTGAATCAGTATAAAAACTTGAAGTTGATTACAGGCTATACACGAAGATAAAAAACTGGCAGAACTAACAACTAGACATAGCCGTTGTCTAAAACCACAAACACAGCCGTGTTGTGACCCCTTAATGACCTTTGACCCCCAAAAATCTCAGAACATCTCATAAACATTTGCTAATGACAATGCATGTGTGCACGTGGCATCACTTTGCTATGTTATTTGTGCCAGAAGAGGAATTTTTAAGGAATTTTGTTTCGGACCGGAAGTGACCCCGTAATGACAATTGACCCGAAATAAAAAATACCACATAAACATTAGATAAAGTTTAGGGGTCAAATGTTAAATTTTAAAATTACACCAATTGAGCTCAAATTCAACAGGAATGACGCTTACGATATTCAGAGCATGTTAAAAATATCTATAGCCATTAGTTTAGGGGTTATTCCGGCACCGACTAGGTAGCGTTCTATGAACGCTGTCTAGTAATAACTGTATTCCCCATATCTTGTGTTCATTGCTTCAGGTAAATCATTGCAGTACCATATATCAACAATTCCACAATGATGTAACTCGCTTCATTTTACTTCCAATTTGTGGGAATGGGACACATAGAATTTGCGTGTATTGATACTGACATCAGAATTGGTCAAGGTCTTTTAATTACATCACAGCTTACACATCGGGATATGACAGGTCTTTAATAGTGCATTAGTTATAAAATAAAGTGAGATGGACGTCATCATGTTGATGTTTTTACTCTTGCTCTTGCTTCATGATTAGATGACAAATTCAAAGTCTATTCCGGATCCAGTCATCTTCTCTTCGTAGACCTCGTCGAACAATGCATTCAGATCACCTGTTATCTTGTCTTTCCAATTGCCTACCTTTCCTACAAAAGAAGTAATGGGTGAGAAATAGACCATTATCAGAAATACTCGGTGTCTTGTTGAGATATGATAAGCATGTTAGTCGCTCGGATCTTGGGCGAGACCCCGAAGGAAGATTATTCCCTCGTCCTATGTTTTAATAAAGTATGCCTAATTATTCAATTATGTACATGTAGGTCTATTTTTAAGAGACACAATACAAACTAATTTGCATTTAGGGATTCAATTATGTTTCACCGTTGTCCATCACTGTTGAACAACGATACGGCTGCGTCGTCTGCGTGGTATACTTTGCGAGGGCAGAGGAAAGCTCGGAGGAAAGATCGTATAATTCACATGATTATTTCACGAAATGTAAGTTAATCATTCCACTCAACCTTACAAAAACTTATATGATGATTTCTCTGTTGATATGAGCAATAAGACTACAGAATAAAACTGCATGTTTAGCCGCTGACTGAAAATACTTAATTCAGAGCTGGGGGGAAACAAGTAGAGCCAAGCTTGCATACGCACACAGGTTCCAAGCATGACGAATTTTACGCGTTCTCGCGTATCGCATAATCTCGCCCGCGTTCGCGAGTATGCTACAGTAAAAGTGTGGATTATATTTGAAAATTCATTTTTTTCTGTTCAACTTCAAGCTCATTAATATTCATGAAGGTCGTTTTTATTATCCGAACAGTACCTGAACTCAATTTTGATTGATTGCACAGCTCTTACCCTCCTCAACACATGTACCAAGTTGCAAAACAATATGATTTCAAATATTAAAGTTATGACTGTTGGTGTGTGCACACCAAAGTGGCTTAATTAGTAAGATATTAATTAATTTAATTATGTCGTATTTACAAAACCTTGAAATGTCTGCATCACATAACGACGTATTTGCCGATCACATACTGCGCAAGCCCAGTATATCATATCTGCAATTTGAAGAATTCGCCGTTTCACATACTGACGTATTTGCGCTACGTATTTGCGCGACTCGTGTCATTTGCACGGCAAATTGCTGTTTTGTCCTTTTCACATACTGACGTATTTGCCCAACTGTTTCACATACTGACGTATTTGCGCGAAATTGACATTCGTCCTTTTCACATAGTAATGTATTTTATCTAATATTGATTTTTTGCAGAATAAGTTATGCTCTGATAGTGATATGTGAATTATATTGAAAATATGGTATATTTGAATTTACTGTTAACCTGGTTTTAATCGACAATAATATTTTAATCAAGATTATGCAGCAAATGAAAATCGCTAGATTTTCAAGTTCGATTTTCTCGAAATGCGTATTTTGCAAATACGTCAGTATGTGATACGGCCGACGATCTGTTCCTGTTAGGTGACTATGTCACTTGTCTGTCCTCATTTTCCTTTTGCCTATTTTTCTTCCTCCTCTTTTTCCATCGGTTTTTTCCTTTTATTTCTTCCATTTACTTCCTTTTCCCTCTGCTTTCCGTTTTCACACACTAGAGAAGTCACACGGCCATTCAGGGGCGGATCCAGTTTTTGACAATTTTACGGCAAATGCAGCTCTATTGGTCATTCTGGGGGTTGGGATGGACGCTATAGTTATCCCTCCCCCTCGGAGTAGAAACGTTTTGCACACATTTGATCGCTTAAAATTCTTCAAATGTGTTTAGAGGGGTGGATTAAGAGGTCTAAGATACTATTAGAGTACGATTTAGCAATTATAACAAAACAAAGATTCAGATTACTATGATGCAATTTTATCAGTTTCGCCGTCGAGCAATGTTTAAAAGGAGGAAAGAGGAAAAGTGATCCCGCCCGGGAATTGAACCCAGGACCTCTGGTTTACGAGACCAGCGCCTTAACCACTTGGCCACGGGAGCTTCATGATTAGGCAGACTGGGAGTTCAATCTATAAGCGGTCACTTAGCCCTACTTCCTCCGTGCAAGTCATCCCGATGTGGCTCGGGCTTTGACAAGCATAAATAATGCCGTCCTCACTGTACAGGGACATAACATGAAAAACAGCGGCTTTTTTCGACGGGAATAAGCAAACTATGATGCAATTTTATCAGTTTCGCCGTCGAGCAATGATTAAAGGAGGGAAGAGGAAAAGTGATCCCGCCCGGGAATTGAACCCAGGACCTCTGGTTTACGAGACCAGTGCCTTAACCACTTGGCCACGGGAGCTTCATGATTAGGCAGACTGGGAGTTTAACCTATAAGCGGTCACTTAGCCCTACTTCCTCCGTGCAAGTCATCCCGATGTGGCTCGGGCTTTGACCAGCATAAATAATGCCGTCCTCACTGTAGAGGGACATAACATGAAAAACAGCGGCTTTTTTCGACTGGAATAAGCAAACTATGATGCAATTTTATCAGTTTCGCCGTCGAGCAATGATTAAAGGAGGAAAGAGGAAAAGTGATCCCGCCCGGGAATTGAACCCAGGACCTCTGGTTTACGAGACCAGCGCCTTAACCACTTGGCCACGGGAGCTTCATGATTAGGCAGACTGGGAATTCAACCTATAAGCGGTCACTTAGCCCTACTTCCTCCGTGCAAGTCATCCCGATGTGGCTCGGGCTTTGACAAGCATAAATAATGCCGTCCTCACTGTAGAGGGACATAACATGAAAAACAGCGGCTTTTTTCGACGGGAATAATTATTTTATCAGTTTCGCCGTCGAGCAATGATTAAAGGAGGAAAGAGGAAAAGTGATCCCGCCCGGGAATTGAAAGCCGCTGTTTTTCATGTTATGTCCCTCTAGCATCATAGTTTGCTTATTCCCGTCGAAAAAAGCCGCTGTTTTTCATGCAAAGATTCAGATAGTAAACTTACCTGTTAACCTTTCTTTCTGCTCGATCTCCTTGGTTTTGTTCCAGTTTTCAGAGTTTTACATTTGTACCATACACACGACAACAGGAAATGAGGTTTCCACATGAAGTACTATGGCAAACTCTTCAGCAAAGAATTTCTCTCTCTCTCTATCTGTCCCTGCTTCTTTCTAGTTCTCACATATCTCGATTATAGAGTATTTGTAACAACGTTTTGGATTTGATCACCCTCTGATAATGGGCATAAAGTAAAAGTACATCCAATGGAAGCAAACTTAAGTAAGCAATACCGATAAAATACTTGGCGTAGCGGAACGATGTTTCATGATTTGTCAGAAAAGCAACCTATCCATACCAATTCTAGATGTATAATGGCAGCCAGCATCAATCCCGCTAATGGGACTATGCGTATAATGATCGTGATCAATAAAGGAAAAAATGAATAATAGAAAACACTTAGTGCAAGATGAAATCGTATTCCTCCGTTTCTTCGACATTCAACTTGTTCGACACGCAGTGCACAACAAAGACCGCATTACTTATGACTTCCAAAAAGGTTAGGATTAAGGCAGTGAGGGTAAGGTTTAACGTGTCGAACACGATATGTATCGAAACACTACAGGTCGTCTAATGTACGAGGTACGCAGTAAAGCAATACAAATTTGTGTTACAGACGTAGACAAAATGCATTATGGGGAGGAAAGGGGTTTGAGCTACTCTCTACATTTTTCAATGTTAAATGGAAAAATCTAACCTTGTGAGTCTGGGTGGGACCGCCTTCTCTTTTATTGGGCTAACAGGCTTTGCGTGTTCGTGTTCTTCGGTATGGATCGCTAGGGTATTTTATAAAGAACTTGCAACTTCTAACTCTTCTAAGCAAGAATTGTCCTTAAAATGGGTACTCTCTAAAGTATATTTCTATTTCATAGATTTATATAGATCCCTATGGTTTCTCCAAATGGTTGTTCGCTTGTAACATTGAATGTTTCGAAGTGATCACGTATGCAGTGCATGAAGACTGTAAATTAACTTAATTGACCTCCAACGGATCTTTGACCTTTGACATACTTCGCATATAATATTTATGCATCCTACTTTCTATATTAGATCATGAGGTAAATCATGACTTATAGATGAAAAATATGTACAGACTTGACATTTAGTATTTTGTCAAGAAGTGCCAAGACTCGTCTGGAAACCGCACGGGCTTAATATTTATTGGGGTGTATCGGGAGATGGTGTAAAATAATAGTTTGATAGAAAATGTGCTTTCCGTGAGTTTATAATAATTATGGATCTTGAGCGCCATACTGGCAGCACACCTTTCAACATTTCTCTTGAAACATCATTAAATTTTTTGCATCTCCAGTCTACTTCTGTGATTTATTTTGCTGTAGCTGTCTGCTATGGACATTTGTGATCGTCACAGTTGACATTGGATTGCATAATTTTTCATCAAATTTGGGAATTTCATCATTGTTTTTTGTGCCGTGGAACTGAAAACTGATGGCTGTTGTACCTATTTCTCTAGGCAGTAAATCCCTGCTAAGATTGACTGGTTTACTGGCCTTGGCTTGGCTTGGCTTGGCTTGGCCAGGTATACTCAAGTGGGATACTAATCAATATTGTATTGACTATCAACTACAATACAATCTCAACATGGTGTGCTATACAAGGTCCCAATTAATTGAACTTAATTCATCTATG
This sequence comes from Amphiura filiformis, assembly GCF_039555335.1. Lineage (NCBI taxonomy): Eukaryota > Metazoa > Echinodermata > Ophiuroidea > Amphilepidida > Amphiuridae > Amphiura > Amphiura filiformis. Next base: position 47,876,976 of record NC_092629.1, on the reverse strand, counting down.
TGTCATAGCTGCAAACTTCCCACAGATGTTTGGAGTACTGTTATGGAGCTTGGATTACGGTCCAAACCACCTACAAGAAGGGGTACACGAGCTGGAAAGAGTGTGAAGACTGATATACCTTCACTACCTAGTTGTGTTGCATGTAATTCGAATACCTCGTCTCCTCGATTGCACAATGACATGAGCCTTGGTGTGTGGAATGCACAGTCGATAACTAGTAAAACAGATATTCTTTGTGAAAACATCATTGAGCATGACTTTGACATAATGATTGTGACTGAGAGCTGGATGAAACCTGATGATGATGTTAAGTTGGGTGAAATGTGTCCTCCAGGGTACAATGGATTGAACTGCTCTAGAGGTTCGCGTGGTGGAGGAATTGCGGTTGTTCATAAAAAGCAATATAAACTTCTGCACTGTGACGATCTTCTTCCTGCTTCATCATCTTTTGAGCATGCTCTCATTCGTTCCAATGACGTCAATCTGGTCATTATTTACAGGTCACCATCAAACAGTAAGGGTGACTTTCTTAGTGAATTTGAAGAATTTTTAGGTACTGTTGACCTTCTGCCTGGAAGGTCTATTGTAGCTGGAGACTTCAATATACACGTGAACAAACCTTGGTTGCCTGAAGTTAAATCCTTTTTGGAAGTTCTGACATCTGCGAACTTTCACCAGGTCGTCCGTGGTCCCACACATAAATCTGGAAACACATTGGACCTGATAATTGTCAGAAAAGAGGATATCACTGTTGAGGCGTGCACCAACTACCCTCTTCATGTTTCTGACCATTATTTGATCGCTGCTACTGTTGACCTTCCAAAACTCACCGCTCACAAAATATCATATTCATTTAGGAACTTTCGCGATATGGACATAAAGTTGTTCTCTGATGATCTTTCAGCTAAGATGGATTCTATCATTGCTTCGGAGTATGATGATTTAGACTCTCTGGTTTATGCCTATAATACTGGTTGCCAAGATGTCCTTGACTCTCATGCACCAATTACATGTAGGACACGTTCTGTTCGTAGTCAACCTAGATGGTTCAACAAGTCTGTCCAAGATGCCAGGCAGTACAAACGGCGTTGTGAAAGGCGTTGGAGAAAGTCGCGCAGTGACACTGACCGCCAGGCGTACATCTCATCTCAGCGGAAGGTTGCTGATGTCATTGCCACTGAGAAGAAATTATATTTTAAGGAGACTCTGTTGAACTGTAATACTAAGGACATGTTCAAAACAGTCAATACTTTACTTAATAAGAGCCAGTGCTCTCTACCTGATTGTAGTGATCCTGTTAGGTTGGCAAATAGTTTTGGAAATTTCTTTGTGAACAAAGTTGACAAAATACGTAAAGATGTTGACAGTAAGAGTTCATGTTCTTGTAAGGTTGATCTTGACAGTTGTAGCAGCTGCCAAGATATTGTTGTTAGATCTGATCAAAGTGTCTCTGTTCCTTCTCTCTCTACTTTCCGTGCACTGTCTGATGATGATCTTCATCAATTAATAATGAAATGTCCATCCAAAACTAGTGTCTCTGATCCTATGCCTACTTGGCTATTAAAACAACATCTTACTTTGCTCCTACCTGTGCTCGTGAAGATCGTTAATTCATCCTTAACCACTGGTATTTTTCCTTCTCACCTAAGAAAAGCTGTTATCACGCCTGTGTTAAAGAAACCATCCCTTGACAATCAACAGTTATCTAATTACCGTCCCGTCTCTAACTTGCCCTTTTTGGGGTAACTCATAGAGAAAGCTGTCTCTGCTCAGGTATCGTACCATGTCAACAGCCATGACCTGTCCGAGCCACTCCAATCGGCCTACCGGACAGGTCATAGCACTGAGACAGCCCTCCTACATGTTCACGATCAAATAATGAGAGCTGTTGATGGCCGGAAAGCTGTCTTTGTTGTGTTACTTGACTTGACCGCCGCATTTGATACAGTTGATCATGGTATTCTATTGCGGCGGTTGAGTCAAGAATTTGGTCTCACTGACACTGCCTTGAATTTTTCAAGACCTACCTGACCAACAGAACTAGTCAGGTTTTTTTTAAGGGCACGTTTTCCGAGACTGCTCTTCTCAAACATGGTGTACCCCAAGGGTCTGTTCTCGGGCCACAGGCTTTCTGTTATTACACTATTCCTATGGGTCAGATCATTCGTCACCATGATGTTAAATTCCATTTTTATGCGGATGATGTTCAGTTGTTCGGCGTCTTTGATCCTGCTATACCTGGTGATGCGGCTTGTGCCCTCTTTAAACTCATTAATTGCATCAATGAGTTGAGGGTGTGGCTTCAGAGTAACAAGCTCAAGCTCAATATGGCAAAAACTGAATATTTCATTGCCGCCTCTGCTACTCATTATGAATTGGTGAAGTTTTACACTCTTCACCTCGATGAGCATGTTATCAAACCCTCCGCCTCAATAAAAAATCTTGGCGTTGTATTTGATGGTGACTTGAAGATGTCCGACCATGTCACTCAGCTTTGTAGGTCCCTTAATTGGCAACTACGGAATCTTGGCAGGATAAGACGTTTCATTGACTTCAACACGTGTAATAGCATTGTGCGGGCCTTATATTGTCTAGGATAGATTACTGTTCCTCCCTCCTTAATGGCATCCCTCAGAAAAACATTCAACGTCTGCAGGGTATCCAGAACAAATCTGCCCGCCTCATCTTCCAGAAGCCCAGATTCACTTCCACATCCCCATTACTTGCTCAGCTTCACTGGCTTCCTGTGGCTGAACGAATTAAATTTCGTACGCTTGTCCACACTTACAAATGTGTCAATCTGGATTCTCCTGAATACCTCTCTTCATTGCTCCATATCCGCCAGTCCTCATACTATCTCCGATCGGCTGGTAACTCGCTTGTTATCCCCAGAACCTTCAAACTGGCTGGGGATACTGCCTTTTCTGTGGCTGGCCCCAGTCTTTGGAATAAGCTGCCAATAGTCATCAGAATGGCCCATAGCACTGGGACTTTTAAAAGTCTCCTTAAAACTCATCTCTTCCCCCAAATATGATGTTTCCCTTCCTTCTGTCTTCTTCTCGCGCCTCGCATCCCTTGGAAATGTGTGCGCGTTATAAGTTCAGTATTTATTATTTATTATTTATTATGGTGTTCATAATGCAGTGCATTTGCCTAAAATGGCGGTTTGAAAAGAGGCTGAATTTGAGCTAGGGGGGGGGGGGACACAATTTCGGACTTTATGCAACATTGTTCTGTTATTGTCAAATTTATTGGGGTTTGAGGTGATATTTCCTAAACCTCATCAGCAATTGGCATTTGCACTTGCAATGTACCATTTTTTTTTTGCAAATGGGAGGAGCTTAAAAATGGCTCTTAAAAGTGGTACGTACTCAGTAAGTTTGAATGTCCCCCACTGGAGTCAAATGTCATAAACTTATGGTACAAAAACAACTGTGCGAATTACTGGTTGTCCAATGTACTCACCCTGTTAATTTTGTACAGTAAGTTTATAACACTTGGCCCCAGTGGCCATTCACATTTTGTGAGTGCGTACCACTTTTTAGAGCCATTTTTCAAAGCTCCTGCCATATTCAAAATTTGTGCATTACAAGTGCATTTCAATTCTGATCAACACTTATTGGTATTTAGGTTCAGTACATATCACCTCAAACTTAAATATGGAATTGTTTTAAATTAAAAAAAATATTTAAAGAAAAAGTATACCGATGCATTGAAATGAATGTGTATGTCAACAAAGTCAAGCATGACAACTTTCTAAAGCCAAAGGTTTTTGACTTATGACCTCTTGAAAATCGAAATTCAAATGATCGTTTTTGGCAGTCTTGCCATCAAAATCGACTAAAAATGGCGGGAAATGTGGTTGCTGAAATACTTTAAAATATTCCAATGCTCTCCATTATTCAGAGTAAACATTGCGGTTGCAGTCTATTTTCTTTTGACGTTATGGCTTCTTTAATATTTGACATTTTGGGGTAAAAGTTCACATAAAAACAGATTTTTCAACCACAATATCTCAGTCATGTCAGATTTGTACACAAATCTGGTATTTACAGGGAGCTGGAAATATCCCCTATCCATGGAGTTACCCAGGGCATTCAACAAATTAATTTACCACAAATGTTGAGGTACTACAGTGTGGAGTATTAGAATAAGAATTAATTTAATGAATTTAAAATGTTTACGGTATAAGTTCGATTTGATTTATAATAATATTTTGATTTTGATCTTAATTATTATTTTATTTATATTAAATATTGTATTCTATTTTTTTTTAAATCTATTCATGTATACAATGCTACAAATTAGTCATTTTTATGCTAATGTATTTATATGCTTCCTGTTATTATACCCCTTGGTAAACATATAAAGTTATGAAAATTTGAATCAGTATAAAGACTTGACGTTGATTATAAGCTACACACGAGGATAAACTGACAGAACTAACCAAGAACAACTTTTTATAGTTGGAAAGTACACAGATGCATGTTGTATAAAACAATAATAGTATAAATAATCAAATCAAATCAAATCAAATGAACAAATCTAAAAATCTTTAAAAATTCATATCTGCTACATGTAATATATTATGCTGATGCCGCTTGCACAGAAATGATCCTTATGACATCCTGAATATGAAAAATATATTTATGACCACAAAGGTTAAAGTTTACGGGTCAACGGTAAATTGTTATTATTGGTCCACTCGAGCTCAAATTCAACAGGAATAATCCTTACGACATTCTAAACATGTTGAAAATATTTATGGCCCCAAAGGTCAAAGTTTAGGGGTCAAAGGTCAAATTTTAAAATCGAGCTTAAATATAACACGAATGATGCTTACGACTTCAGGGCATGTTAAAATATCTATACCCTTAAGTTTAGGGGTCAACGGCCATGTATCAACAATTCCACAACTTACACATCGGAATATGGAGGGGTCTTGATTAGTGCGTTCGTTGTAAAAACAAAAATGAACGTCATCATGTTGGTGTTTTTACTATTGCTCTTGCTTCATGATTAGATTTCAAATTCAAAGTCTATTGCGGAGCCAGCCATCTTCTCTTCGTAGACCTCGTCGAACAATGCATTCAGATCCCCTGTTATCTTGTCTTTCCAATTGCCTACCTTTCCTGAAAAAGAAATAGGAAATAATAATAATAATAATAATAATAGGGTGAGAAAGAGATCATTATCAGAAATAATCGGTGCCTTTTTGAGATATGCTCAGCATGTTAGTCGCTCGAAAATTGGGCGAGACCCCGAAGGTTGATTATTCCAGTGTCCTATGTTTTAATCAAGTGTGTCTAATTATTCAATTATGTAGGACTATTTTTAAGAGACACAATACAAACTACTTTGCATTTAGGGATTCAATCATGTTTCACCGTTGTTCATCACCGTTGAACAACGATGCGGCCGCGTCGTCTGCGTGGTATACTTTGTGAGTTTTTAAGCGGTGATGAACAACGGTGAAACATGATTGAATCCCTTTCAACAACGAAAGATCGTATAATTCACATGATTATTTCACGAGGAATGTAAGTTAATCATTGCTACTCAGCCTTACAAAAACTTATATGATGATTTCTCTGTTGATAGGAGCCATAAAACTACAGAATAAAACTGCATGTTTAGCCGCTGCCTGAAAATACTTAATTCAACTTGTAAAGCCAAGCTTACATACGCACACAGGTTTCAGGCATGACGAATTTTACGCGTTCTCGCGTAAAACATAGTCTCGCTCGCGTTCGCTAATACGCTACAGTAAAAGTGGGCATTATATTTGAAAATTCCTTTTTTTCTGTTCAACTTCAAGCTCATTAATATTCCTGAAGGTCGTTCTCATTATCCGAACAGTACCTGAACTCAATTTTGATTGGTTGCACAGCTCTTACCCTCCGCAACACATGTGCCAAGTTGCAAAACAATATAATATAAAATTGTGGGATAGGCTTTTACGACGGGAATTCATAACAATTAGTAGGTTTTTTAGCGGGTTCGCCGTCAGACAAGTTTAGAACTGTCAAGCTTTCGTCAGGAGTAGCTCTGACTTCTTCAGGACAAAGTACCTAAGAATGAGACATGTAGACCGCCCCTTGTCTACTGATGACTCTGAAAAGAGCCGTTTGCTGAAGACTGCCCCTTGTCAACAGAAACTAGCAGATCTCGCCTATCTGCTGATTTTGTAAGTTTTGGTGGCTCTGAAAAGAACCGTTCAATGAAGACTGCCCCTTGTCTACAAAGAACTAGCAGATCTCGCCTATCTGCTAATATAAAGGTTTTGGTGGCTCTGAAAAGAGCCGTTTGCTGAAGACTGCCCGTTGTCTACAGAAACAAGCAGATCTCGCCTATCTGCTGAATTTGTAAGTTTTGGTGGCTCTGAAAAGAGCCGTTTGCTGAAGACTGCCCCTTGTCAACAGAAAACAAGCAGACCTCGCCTATCTGCTAAATTAAAGGTTTGTTCGCTCTGAGGAAGAGCTGTTCAATGAAGACTGCCCCTTGTCAACAGAGAACATGTAGACTGCATATACTGTAAAAGAAGTATACGGCTTACCAGGAACCGTTTGGCCACTCATGGACCAGTTGATTGATTGTATGCACGATGAGCGTTTATATCACTTAATTGCGGACGTGGTACAGATTAGCGGCTTTGCGATTGGTTGTTTGAAAATAGAGAGCGCCACATACGATGTGATAAGATTAGCGGCTCTGTGATTGGTTGTTTGAAAATAGAGAGCGCCACATACGACTGATGTCTTTGCCGTCATTTCTATTGATAGTAGAAGTTTCATTAACTCTGATTTCCAACGCTTCACGGGTCAACCTCATCCCCAAGTGAGAAACTTGTGCCAGTTTTGTTGTTTCGTCCCACAGAGGTTCATGGCCTTCTTTGCAAGCATGTTCAGCTAATGCCGAGCCTTCTTCTTTCTTTTGTCTTGTGGCTCTTCGGTGTTCAGATATTCTGACCTTTAGTGGTCGTTTGGTTTGGCCTATGTATTGCTCACCACAACTGCAAGGTATAGAGTACACACATGGTGCACGATCCTTGGGCAGAGGATCTTTTGGGTGGCTTAGGATGTCTCTTAATTTGGCCGACCTAGAGTAGAATGTTTTGACCCCTGATCGGTTTAGAAACCGACAGATTTTGTCTGATACACCTTTGATATATGGCATGAAGGTAACGCCTTTGTGTTCATCGTCCACCAATTCTTCTGATCGTTCTCCTGTCTGTTTCTTGATTGCCTTGTGAATGAGGTTTGAGGGATAGCCATTCTTGTTCAACGCTTTTTCAATGTGTTTGAGTTCATCTTTTCGATGTTCTTCATCACACAGAGTCAGTGCTCTGTGAACCAGTGTATTGACAACACTGTTCTTGGCAGACATATGGTGACTAGAGTTAAAATGAAGATATTGATCAGTATGAGTGGGTTTTCGGTATATGGCGAAACTCAAGCTAGTGTCTGATCTCTGCACTTTGACATCAAGGAAAGGTATGCCACCCGCCTCTTCAATCTCCATTGTGAACTGGATACACTTGTGTTGATTGTTGAGATGACTTAGGAATTTGACCAGTTCGTCTTTGCCATGTCGCCAGACGACGAATGTGTCATCAACAAATCTGAACCAAGCAACGGGTTTCAAAGGATACGTATCTAGTGCTTTGGTTTCAAAGTGTTCCATGAAGATATTAGATGTTATTTGGGAGAGGGGTGAACCCATTGCCTGACCCTCTTTTTGTTCATAGAATTTCCCTTGCCATTTGAAGTACGTAGATGTGAGGCATAACTTCATAAGTTCTACGATCTCATCGCTTGTCATGCGTGTTCTGTTTTTAAGTGTATCATCATCACGCAAGATATCTCCTATAATCTTACTAGCATCATCAATTGGTACATTAGTGAATAATGATACCACATCAAAACTGACCAATAAGTCACCTGGTTCTATGGGTATTTGCCCTGCCTTTTCAAGAAAATGTTGCGAGTTCTTGATGTAGGAAGTGCCTTTCCCTGATAAGGGTTTCAATATATCCGCTAGGTGTTTCGCTAAATTGTAGCATGGTGAATTGATTGAGCTGACAATAGGTCTAAGTGGCATGTTTTCTTTGTGAATCTTCGGTAGACCATATATACGAGGAGACAATTATTGAATCATCATTCTTGAGTGAATTCAACGCTTCTCTCTCTTCTCGAGATATATTTGGTTGAGGAACTTTGGCTTTCTTGAGAACCCTGAGAACATCACTTCGCACTAGGTTGGCTTCACCTTCACATTAGTCTTTTAAGCCGTGTTCGGTCGCCGCTATTAACTCTTTGACCGGAATGCTCGTTGGAGTTGGTGAGAAATTCATGCCTTTGCTTAAGATAGCATTTTCAGATTCACTAAGTTCCCTACTACTTTCATTGCGGACTGTATTTTGAGGAAAGTCACTCTTATTTCGCCAATCCCGCCTTAGGATGTTGACCGGCAGGTTTTCTTGTTTTAGACGGGCAAATTTCTGAAGATGTTCTTGCTTAGGGAGGACAGTTTTTATGGTCTACTTAGCTCAGCAATGCTTTGCTGTCTTCGATAGCGCATTGTATCGGAGAGGTGCCTGGCTTTTATCAGAGCCCAAACCCATAAAAGCCTGTAGCAAACTCTGCCAGGCTCCGCTCAATTGTACACAGCGCTCCGATACCACAATTTGACCAAATATCGATCGAATCTATTTTACGACATGCTTGAATTAACAACCACTTGAAACCTAATTGCACTATTGACTTTCTATTGACCGCAAAACACGACCCAGACATGCTTATTTAATGACCACTTGAGGAGTTGATAAGTGGGTCGTTATGTACTTACTGAACACAAAGGAAATTGATTATGGTTTTAACATCAACCGTGTTTTTAATCCTGCTGCTCTGCTGAACGCTCCGATAGATATCAGCAAACTCGTGTACTGTTCGCTTGTTCCTATCGAACGCTCTAGCGTACATGAACCATTATCGAAGACAGCAAAGCATTGCTGAGCTAAGTAGACCATAAAAACTGTCCTCCCTTAACACGTGAGTATGTTTTGTCGGCTGCTATCTTGGCCACACGTGATATAAAATATTAAAGTTTCGACTGTTGGTGTGTGCACACTATGTGCAAATTTCATAATGGAGAAAATCGCATTTAAAGTTATAATGTTGAAAACATTGCTGCCCTAAGCAATCTTTTCAAGATCTTCAACCACCTATGCTCTTCTACCAATCAGTTTAAGCCTCACCCCAATACCACTCTCCGAAATCTCAATAGCCTTTCATTTGATCCACCTTTTTGAAGGCTTACGCTCGGGCCACAGGTCTTTTTGTGGGGGACTGCTCTATAATCCGAAGGTTCTATAATCCGAAGGTTCGCTAGTCCGAAGGTTCGCTAGTCCGAACACGTGTTCATAGCATTCGTTAGTCCGAATTTTAAAAGAGGTTCTCTAGTCCGAAAAAAAATTGAAAAGAGGTTCTTTATTCCGACGGTTCCTTATTTCGAAGGTTCTATAGTCCGAATTTTAAAAACGGTTCTCTAGTCCGAATATGAAAATAGTCCCTATAGCCCGAATTTTAAAAAGAGTTCTATAGTCCGAATATAGAAATAGGCTCTATATTCCGAATTCTAAAAAGGGTTCTATAGTCCGAATATAGAAATAGGCTCAATAATCCGAATTCAAAAAGGGTTCTCTAGTCAGAAATTGTAAAACGGTTCTATAGTCCGAAACGGATACCGTGTTCTTTAGTCCGAATTAGTAAAAAGGTTCTATAGTCCGAATTTTTAAAACATTAACATATACTGCGCCCTATGGTAAACGGTATGACGCTACTGCTGTTAAAATGGCGCACACCACCAAATCACGATGCAATGACGATGTAATGTAGATGGATTCCGGTAAAAACAAAAATCTTTTTAGAGATATTTTGACCTTTCTGTGGAAAAAAGAGAGGCATGTTATAGCTTAAATTTTTGAGACCTACACATGAACACATCGCCCAAAAAGTTGCATAATACAATTTTTGAATAAAGTAGGCCCTCGGATTGAAAAAACGGGTTTTCAGGGTAGAGAACGGGTCGAAAATGATGATCCTTTAATCACAAGACTACCAGTACATTGAAACATTTTATACCCCGGGCAGGCCACCCCCCCCCCCCCAATCGCAAGATAAAACTATACTTTAACTATTCTGTAAACTAATTTGTTTAAATGACTAAAATTTATTTAAATGAAACAGCCGCAGCATTTACATGGCGGGATGGCGCTATGAAAATTTGAACTCGACAATGCCCGAATACATCGTAAAGTATTAGTATATAATATTATAATGGAATGAAAAACGGATAAAAATGAAGAAAATATCACCAGAATAAAGGTGAACGTCAATGTATGCTACGAAAAATATCCAGAAAAACCAACCATGTTGAACTTCAGCGGATTTGTATTTAACAATTGATGATTTGACACTGAAACAAATGATTAAAATAAAATTCGGACTATAGAACCCGTTTACCAATTCGGACTAAAGAACACGGTATCCGTTTCGGACTATAGAACCGTTTTGCAATTTCGGACTAGAGAACCTTTTTTCAAATTCGGATTAGAGAAGCTATTTCTATATTCGGACTAGAGAACCTTTTTTTAAATTCGGACTATAGAGCCTATTTTCATATTCGGACTAGAGAACCGTTTTTAAAATTCGGATTAAAGAACCTCTTTTAATATTCGGATTAGGGAACCTTTTTAAAATTCGGACTATAGAACCTTCGAAATAAAGAACCGTCGGAATAAAGAACCTTCGTAATAAAGAACCGTCGGATTAAAGAACCTTCGGAATAAAGAACCGTCGGAATAAAGAACCGTCGGACTATAGAGCTTCCACCTTTTCGTGTATGTTAGGCCAGTCAAACTAAAAAATCAAAAAACTCCCAACGCTAATTGCAACATAATCCATTTTGCATGCGTCAAGATTCTTGGACTAAAATGATATGCTGAAAGGGTGCGGAAATTTGATAATTATTCATTGGGAAACATTTTCAATTTATCGGCCCATTGCCCATCATTCATCGCATGTAAAACAGTCTTACCTTTGTTGAGATATTTCAGCTTGCCAAACGCCCGCGTGTGTTTAAAGCCGTCTGGATCATCTTTTTCATGTTTGTCGTATGTTTTCCTCATCTCAGCCATAGTTGAAAAGTGGACCACTTTGTCGGCAATTTCATCGGATAAAGGCCTTCCAAGAAATGTGGCAATTTTCTTCACTTCTCCCAGGTGGTCCTGCAGTAAAGCATTTTATACCTTTAGATCATATTTTATTTTTCATCTTCTATGTATCCTGTAATGGATATATATATATATATATATATAATAATAATATAATATGTCCACTATCAAAAGTGAAGAGTGCTCAATGCCGAAGCAGAGCGAATAATATAATATAAATACACGTATTTTTACATTTAGTTACTACTCTGAGTTTCACGCCGCTCTAGCCGAGCAACGATCATCAGGTAACTGATGTGTTCAACCCTACACATTGATTATTTTTTTTTCTTTGCACGGCTTGGTGCTTTCTTTCTCTTGTTGCCATGACGGCATGTTGAAATCAGTTCGTTGCGCTTATTGATTATACCCTCCTTAAGATTGATTATTTCTAGTTTTTCTTCTACACATAAATTGCCTTGCCCTGATTCCCTTTTCATGGTGTTGGATTGTTTCAGAATTTCCCAGTATATTGAATAAGTTTTGTTTTTCTTTTTTAGACCCCATATGTATTTGGATAACTCAGTCTCTTTCTCGTATTTCTCATTTCTTAGAGATTTGGTATGGTTATTGTATCTTGTCTTGAAAGGGCCGCTTGCTAGGCCTACGTATGATACAGACAATTCTCCTGAATTTACTGTCGCCTTATACACAACATCATCGACCACGCACTTTCCACGTAATGGGCATTTATCCTTCTGTCTACAATTGCAAGTTTTTGCCTGAGGCTCTGGTTTAGATTTCTTCATAACACCAGCATTGTGAGATTTTATTATTTGCTTCATGTTCTTCATACTACTGAAGCTGAGCTTGGGCGTGCTTCTGTTAAAAAATCTTTGCAAGTTTGTGCCCCCGGGCGTCACTTCCTCAATCTCATCGACAATGGTGTTAAAGAAATTCTAAACAAGAGCCTCAGCAAAAACTTGCAATTGTAGACAGAAGGATAAATGCCCATTTGGGCGTCACTTCCTCAATCTCCATCGACAGGTGTTTTCCACTAAAAGGGGAAATTCTGAAACAATCAAACTGAAAAGGGAATCAGGGCAATGCAATTTATGTGTAGAAGAAAAACTAGAAATAATCAATCTTAAGGAGGGTATAATCAATAAGCGCAACGAACTGATTTCAACATGCCGTCATGGCAACAAGAGAAAGAAAGCACCAGCCGTGCAAAGAAGAAAAATAATCAATGTGTAGGGTTGAACACATCAGTTACCTGATGATCGTTGCTCGGCTAGAGCGGCGTGAAACTCAGAGTAGTAACTAAATGTAAAAATACGTGTATTTATATTATATATATATATATACCTACAAATTCACTGTATTACATTTAGTGTTTTTATGCCTATGTAAAAATACTTTACCTTATGAAGATCTTCATATTTTACAAACAGAAAGTTGTCATCATTGAGTCGCTTCTCGTAGCCTAAGACATGCTCAAACCACGTTCCCATCATAACTGGATAAACAAGTGAAACGAATTTACTTTTCAAATTTACAGACAGCGGAAGCCAACGGACACACCCCTTAAATTTGTCATGCTAGAAGAAAAAAGCAATAATTGCCCCGTGCATCGTCCATTTCAGGTCCAAAAACATCGTGTTTTAGGCCCAAATAGGGCAAAATCGCAAAATTGCAAAACTGGCGTATAAAGTAGTAAAGCATACCTTCACTTGGGGCTAAAATTTTCTTAAATTTGAAAATAAAGGGTCTGAAATTGAAAAAACAAAAGTTCCGGTAAAACCGACACCCCCATAAATATTATTGTTTCCGCTAACACTGTTCATAATTATTTTATGTTACAGTTAAGTTGTGAAATTTATTGTGGAATTTACTCACTTGAAAAAAAAAAAAGCAAAATGAAGACCTGAGCGCAAGACGACCGTAAGTCCATATTTGGCATTTTGAGATAAGATCGTTTAAACTTTTTGAAATAAGATAATTTGGAAACCAAAAGAACCATAATATTGATACTTCTCAGGTATAGGCAAGAAGAATCATTTTTATGTCAACCAAGTAAATATCTACAATATTTATATAATATTGAATGGCTTTGAGTGTGATACAAGAATATATTTTTCTATCGAGTGCAATGTATTCTTGTATCACACGAAAAAAAGCCATCAATATTATTATTACATGTATTATTTATATCATGCTTTTGCTATGAAAAATTAATCTTACCGAGCCACCGGGTTTAACCAATGTATATTGTAATGTACGCTTACCATTTGACCTTCTTGTTTTCTGCTTTTTACTCTCCAAAGACAATATCGGAATATTATATATTATAGATTTATTTGTAGATGTTAATTATATTTCCTATAAGATTATCATCATCCAGTATTGCCGCGAATTAAGTTTGTGATTTTACTTGTTTATACAGTACGAAATCTCCTGTGAGCCGTTACGGTGTCTGTATTGTTGTGCTGTTGTATCTTGACACGCGTTGGTTCTGTCACCATGGAAAAGCGCGATGCGTACTAGATACGCGTACAATATTAAAAAGTATTGTATTGCATCCGGGTATTTTGCAAATATTGTACAATATACAATTTTATTGTATCGCTCAAAAGCCTGATATAAATAATAATGATCGATATTGATTGATTTATAATGTTTGGACTTACGGTCTTCTTGCGCTCGTCTTGAAACAAAACCTTATAACTCAAAACAGAATGCAGATGTTGGAAATATTTAATCATATTGGTAATCTATGTGCAAAGACGAGCAATTTGACACTTTGTTTGTTGAATTTGAAGGTTATTCTCACCCATAGTGGGTAGGAGAACATGAAAACTAATATGAGATACTGTATTAGGATCACATATTAAGTATCATGTGAGAGTATACTCTTGTACTCCAGAAGACAGGATCACATATTAAATATTTGACACCATAAAATGTAAAAACTAGTAATTTGATAAGTTAAAATAAGATTTTTAACGGAATAAATCTAAATAATATGATTATGCAGTTTATTCCGTTAAATATTTACCCCATAATTTCCCTCATTCTTCAGGCCCTGCCCTCTATCGGGTGCTAATTTAAAGTTTAAGCTTGATTGCTATTGTTTCTTTGTAAGCCTGCGGCGCAACCTTGGACAAAACATTGTCCTTGAGATAACGACCCGTAGCCACCCCCAGCCAGCCCCATACCTCATTTCAATTTTTAACATACCCATATCCTGCTTTATATATTCCATAGTGTCGCACACTTTAATATGTGATCCTGTCTTCTGGAGTACAAGAGTATACTCTCACATGATACTTAATATGTGATCTTAATACAGTATCTCATATTATTTTTCATGTTCTCCTACCCACTATGGGTGTTATTCTAACATTTGACCTCAAATTATATATTTTCTTAATCGTTGTGATGAGACGAGTAATTTGACATTTCTCTTGACGACATTGGACAATTGTAACAAAGGTATAGTGGGAGTTTCGATAAAAAATAGCGACAAAATATTTCACCTCCCTCCCCCTCGCGTCTGTTCAAACCTTTTGAATTCTCCCCATGTTTTCCCTTTTTTCTCAATTTGATTCCCCCTCATGTTTGGTTGAGGTAAAATACACGTACCTTGGTCATTCAGAAGAGCTATTTTGATGTAGTTGTTGAAGTCTTGCATTTCCGGAGGCAATAATGGAAGAGAAAATGAAGCGTTGGAACAGAAAACATCCTTTGGATTTCTTCCAAAATATATTACCTGATATACAAAGATTGCATTAATTCATATCCATGCGAATTTTTTCTTTCAAAGAAAATTGTATTGAAAACACAATGATCGTTTGTTTTTTGTATAAAGCTTGATTGAACTGACAGACATAGAAATAAATGGGAGCCAGAGGCTAATTAAATTGATCATACGTGTCTGTTATGGATAGAATTCAATATGTAATTGTGTGTCATTTTGACTGTCTGTTTGCAAAGTCAAGCATTTTCAGTCTTCTCTTTCAGTAACTATTTTGTGGATACTTCGAAGATTACCGCGTACCGATATCATTATAATGATTTTTTTACATGAATGACGGCGTGTCCAGAGTAATGTGTTCATTAATTGGCTGGTAGCAATTTAAGTTGGTGTTATATCAAGTGTTAACAAATGCATCAAAAAAGCTGAAAAAAGAATAGTTTAAACTAGCTGCGTTGTCTGGACGATTTGTTATATCAACTTATGTGACAAAGATGTAATGGTTTTGCTACCTTCTAAACTCCTCCACACAAGTTTGGAAAGTCTTTTCAAGCATCTATATCTCAGATTATTTGTAAAATGTTCATATCGTGTTGCATATCAAAGGATAGCTACTTTATTCCCCTTTACATTGATACTTCATTTGAAACAGTTACCTTTTTCACGGCTGAGTACACATCTTGTGAATGTAGTGGGGTCTCAAACATCATGTGCCAAATTGGCCATTATTCTGTGCAACAAGCTGCAATCCCATATCCTCATAATCTTGACCTAATGCAATCCTCCAAGATGACAACGCCCCCCCCCCCACAAAGTCAGGGTAGTCAACGACTACCTACAAAATATGGGAGAAGGTAGAATGAAATAACCTGCCATCAGCAAAGACCACAACCCGACTGAACTCTTGTGGGATCAGCTTGATCATGCTGCCATGTCAAAGCAGCCAATGGAACCACATTGAATGACCTGCGACGAATCCCACAGCAACGTGCGAACAGGCTGGTGAGTAGAATAAGGAGGTACCTGGCTGTTTTGGATGCGTATGATTTTTTCACCCGCTATTGAGGTTTGGTGTCTAGTGTTGTTTGAACACAGATAAATGGTCGATTTGGCATATTCTGTTTGAGACCACACTACATTCACAAGAGGTTAATTGATTAAAAGATGTTATTGTTTCAAATGCAGTGTCAAAGTAGCTATCCATTGATATCAACACGATATGAACATATGTCCCACTTGTTCAATAACGCGTTAATCGTGACTAACGCGACGAGCAAAAACAGTCGGGTAAAAATGCCTCGTACTTCTGTTGACTAAATGGTTGGTTCCAATCCAATCGTCCAATAATTGCTCAGCATGCAAAAATTAGGGGGAAATGCCGCATGCTTTCGTTGGGCGAAATTATTTATTATGAGTTTAACTAACTCGCAAAATTACCCATTCGTTATAGTAACCAAATATATAAAAGCGTTTACCCAACAATCGTTCAACCAACATTTTCGCTGTGTATGCCTATTATGTCATGTTTTTGATATACGGGTATTCCCTGTACATCAGCTGATCATACCTTAGCCTTCTTTTTCCACACATCTGGAGGCATATGTCGTTCGTGCATGTGTGTGCCAATAATTCTAGGTGAGTCCCAGCCATCTATTATCTCATATCCTGCTGGAGACGCTGCTATTTTCTGTGAATTACCTCGCATAGTTGCCAGATCAATGTTAGCAAGGGTTATGGCTAATGATGTTGTCATGTAGCTGCCGCTACGATCAATTTTCGTTGGATCCCCACTGTTAACGATCAGTTTGATGATCTCAGATATCCAGTGAGTGCCTAAATAAACAAGAACATGAACACACGTAATTTATAGGAGCTTTGCTAGAGGGGGACGTTGGCAGAGTGCCCCCTGACAAAAAAAGTGGTAAGTTACTTTTTTTGAGATGTTTATAAGAAACCCTATAGTGTTCTGTATTATTCAATCCAAGAAAAAGTTGCTATTCCTAAAGCAAATTCCCATGCATGTACTCTTACCGGATTTGGGATAAGCCACAAAGAATATGTCGTCTTCACGTACTTGCCATGTTTTCAAGGCATCTAGGGTGCTTGCCTTGACTATTGGTGGAAATGATATACCATCGTAAACATGCAAACCAGGCATAGGAGTTGGTCGACGAAAATCACGATTTAATGCCGATCCCGCCATGGCTTCACCGCGGGCTCCCAGTTTATCTCTGGTGTGATGTGTGCTATTTTAGATAAAATAAATAATGTACGGTTCTGTCGACGTTAATACTGACCACGTTGAGTTAGAAACAGAGTTCAAAGTTTCATCACACAACTTAACATATCAGGGTTAAGAGCCAGAAAGCTTTAACTCACAATGCGTCACATAAGGATTTCTGGCTCTCAACCCTCGATATAACGTACATGACGTAGGTGCCCTGTACACATTTGTAACGCTTTAAATGCCCTTTGGAATTTTTATTAGCTTCGAATATTTGGGTCTATATATAATTGTGATGACAGTAATCAGAATTTCACAATTAAAATGGACTATTAGTGTAAATGCAATGAATTATGTTCCTACGTACTTTGACCATGTTAACAAATACAATCCTTTGGGGGCTTCAGTATGTTTAGGGGCTAAATTGAAACATGAAAAAAGACATATGTGTCTATGTTGATATTTGTGACTTATTTTATAGGTCTATGTGAACATCGATTTCTCTGTGTGGACATCGGATGTCCACATAGAAACAGTCGTGCTTAAGGCTATATACTCTTTTTGGTTGAAAGTTTTGGCGGGAAATAATCCCGCCAAAACATTAAAGTAATCTTTTCCCACAACTAAATATCATAGTCAGGAAATTAATAATGCATCTGGTAGCTTAGATCATAACTTTCATTATACTTAGTTGCAATTATCCCAGATAATTCTTGATTTGTTTTTACAGAGTCTTGAATTATCGATGTTTTTGATCAAAAAACATCACTCGGTGTATTTTGAAACTCGAGGCATTAACTTTTCTCAAATTAGCCCCAAATCATAATTTATTATATGCACGTGTAGCAAACACCAATGGGAATTATTGGACGTTGTTTGCGGAGCCTAAATTTGGTTTGATTTTATTTCACAATAATTCTAAGGTGAGAATTTTGACCTGACATTTCCTTTTTGTATTTCCAATTTAAATTCATTGATATGTGATATTTTGAATAAATAAAGAGTACGCTTACCTTTCTGCAACACTTCCCGGTATCATTAAGCATCTGCTGATAACCAACATTTTAGCTGAAAACAGTCCCAGTCCATTTTTGAATAAAATATGGTTCAAAAGTGCGTACACTACGCGTATATACTGGCACAGCGAGGTAATGAAGAGAGCTATTTACGGTGGGGTATCTATTGTAAGCTATTAGGGTAGGCCTATAATATATCTTCCCGCAAGTGACAAGATGTGTCAATCAGGTGCATACATAAGGGCGGTATATTCAAACGCTATTGTCTGGATCATTGAGTATCGATTGCGCACGTATACATGCAACACGGTCCTCCCCAGGTTTTGACATGAATTACAAATGACGTAGTGAATGACCCAGCGCTTTCATTTTATTATTACTAAATTAATCGTCGTTTACCACGAGTCCTAAGAGTCGTGCCAGTTCAATTCATCAAAATTAATTTGTATTAAATGAAAAACAAACAGACAAGTAGAGTCATATGTCTTTCTATGACCGTATTCCTACCAAAATCTGATTTTCAATACACTAGAAACGTGTTGGTATGTATATCTTTGAAAATCGCCGAATGTTAACCACAGTCACCGTGGCACAGTAGGCATCTTTAGCATTCATAGTGCAATTGGCAGTGGTTCGAACCCCGGTGAGTTTTTTATTCTTTGTACTAATGCGCTGTGCCGTTTTTCAAACACGCCCCTGAATGAAACTGATGGGCAAGTACCCTTAAATTAATTTTAAGTCAAGTGGCGACATTTTGATAAAAGTCGGGTTTCTTCAGACATTTTGAGAATAGAAAACTTTTCCTCTAAGCAAAGGTTACATTGTCCAGATTCGCGTCTCTTGGTGTTTAATCGTTTCTTAAATTATGGCCCCCGTAACAACGATCTGATATCTTAGCCTTTGGCGTCGGAGAATATTTCATTTAAAGGCAACGACTATCATCGGACTACAAGTGAAATTGGATCAAACGTTTTAATAATATTGTGTGTTGCCTTTTGAAATTAAACACACCTCACAGTAAAGGATATGGCACATTTACAGCGTACATGTTCAATGAACATTGTTCATAAAGCCTACCTTGTGGATGTCCTGGTCTAGCGTGACTGACCCCATGGGGATATAGTAAGATTAACAGTGGACTTCGGTTGTATATATAAATGCGCATATATAAATGCGCACGTGACATCTACAAGTCGCCATACCGTATTAAACGATATAAGGTACCCGGATGTACATAAACTCCCCGTGCAAAAGTATAGGGAAAATGACAGGTCGCAAGGAAAATTGCTTTTGCAAAATAGTGGCATTGATTGCAAAGGGTAAAATAACTTGACCCGAAAGATAAACTCTTTATTAACGTTTTCCATCACGGAAAAAAAAATTAACTACGGAAAAGCTAGATATAGCTGATTTACAAACTTATATTTCATAATTTCCGTGCTAAATGGGCGTGCCAATTGGCCATATCTATGACGTAGTGCTGGTTTCATACTATCATGCTGCTTGCCGCCGACCGGCGTGACACACGCGCATTCTAGACAAACAGACACAATCAAGACTTGTGAATGGCTGATAAGTCATGCCTCTTGTCGCAACGGCATGAAAGTATGAAAGGGGACAAGGTCAGAACTGTGCAGGCGGCGGATGACATGATCGAGCCGGCAACTTGTGAAACCGCCCGGCCGTATGGCATTTTCCAATATAGAGGGTATTCATTACTACGTCATTGGTGTGATTGCTCATGCATACAATTCCTCCACATAGGCTGTTTAGCTTATTCATGAAAGTGGCCTCTTGACATGATATAACAGCAACCTTTATGTCATTAGTGAGGCCCACTTACAATGTTCAACACAAAGTGAACAATGCTATAACTTGGAGGACAAACAAACGAACACCGCCAAATTCGACTGACGTGTGTACAACGTGGGAAGCTATGGGGAAATTGAAGACTCGCTCTCTGATCATGCATGTGTTTATGGTTCGGTTAGCGGTTACTTAGCAACTCTCGTTCCGCTTGGGTTTATTGCATACACTCTATAGTCGGTTAATTTTGTGGGGTTCATTATCGAACCCCAACGGTTTTAGCTTGTATTTATATTATTTATCAACATAGGCCTATTTGTTTGTGATATTTCAAGCGTTTTAAAATTTCAAAATAATCCCATTAAATTACACGGTTGACGATGAAAATTTACTGAATTTAGAGAATGCAATGCGGCCACCACCTGGAACTGTGGTCGCAATTTCAGTGATTGACAGTGAGGTAACACGAACATGGCACTGGCCATCTGGTCACGTGCGCATTTATATATGCGCATTTATATAGACAACCGAAGTCCACTGATTAAAGGCAGTACAGCCATTGTATTGGCAGGGTATTATTATCATAGTATGTACTACTCATGTTCCATTTGTGATGCGATCAAGCAAAATCAGTCGGAACTCGGAAATATGAAATTTTGAGCTTTTTATCGGATAGGAAAAATCATCTACAAAGCTGCATTTTACAGAAAACCCCATTAAAATTGAATAACCCGTTCCAAAGGTATGAGCAATCAAAGTGTTTCCAAAACAATAGGAAACAAAAGGAAATATTTCCTTTGTTTGGCTATATCTCAAAATCAATATTTGCGAGTTCCGACTGATTTTGCTTGATCGCATCACATATTATGTGACACTCTCCTGAACTGATTATTGAGAACATGTGTCAAATAATAAAATAATCAAATAATAAAAGTGGGAGTATCGTCGTCATTCATGATGTAATTTTCTACCCCCTAAAGCTGAATTTTTGCATTCGATCACTTTTTAAGAAAAGCGTCAGCGTAAAAAAGAGATGCTAGATGTCTTTAGTTTTTTCACACTGCGCTAAAGCGCATAACTGAAATACACGGGTAACATCATTCATTATTATAGTGTTTGAATATGATTTTATTTTACATTGCTTTTACAGTGACTCAGAAGATTATAAAATAAGATTTAAGCTTACTCTTAAGTAAATTACGATAAATACTTGACAATCACTACTCTTACATATTAGCTTAAAATCACATTTCACATAATACGTTTGAATATAGCTTGTGCTAAGAACCTTAGTCTCGATCCCAGCCGATTTGTGCGTCTTCTTCACATCTTTTTAATATTTAATTATATTTTATTGGTTTTCAACCCTGCCTGTATTTCCATCTCACAGGAGCGAGATGCTGACCATCTCGCTGAGAGTGATGTGCTGGTAACCTCTCCTCTCCAGGGTTATCATTTCTGCGTGTTCTTCTGCTTTGTTTATGGCCCTGCTGCATTTGATTGAGCGACTTGCTGATGAAGCCGCTGAGAGTGAAGTGCTGGCAACCTCTCCTCTCCAGCAGGGCCCCCGCCGGTCGGGTTTGTTATTTTCGCGTTTTGATTCTGCGGGCCAAATCCACGCTTTTAAATCAAATGTTTCAATAATTATATATATATGTATCGATGTAAATTTGTTAATGATATTTAATTTGTATATTGTGAAATTGCTCTCTGGCGTGTTTTGCTCGGGAAAAATTGTTTTGGCTGGCTTGGGTGGACGATCGTTTGTCATGTGCTGGTCGACGGTTGTCTACCTTGGTCTGTCGGGGTGATTTCTGTGGGCTTCAAATTTCCTGGGGATTCGGGTAGTGATTTGGATTTTAGTGTGTTGTTTATAATTATCATGCTTTTGTTCATTATATGATATGCTATTCTGTTTCTCTTATCAAGTGTATTTGCTTTATAATGTTTTTAAATGTGTTTACTATAATTATTTTGTATTGGTTGTATTATGCCTAATTGAATATGTTCTTTTGTAGTTTTTGCATAATGTATTAGTAAGTTTAGTTCTCTGTTCAGCGCATTGAGGCCTGGCATAATGCGCTTTATAAATTTCTTAATTTATTTATTTAAACAAACCTGGTGACGGAGGATCACAAACCGGCTGAGACCGAGACAATGAGAACCTGTGCTTAATTGAACATAGTCCGGCTTTTAAGTTGTATTCTTAAGCGTCTTTTAAGTTGTATTCTTAAGACCTTGGGAAAGTTTCTGCAATCTTACTGGTTCTTAGCCGTGTTATATGACACGATATAACATGGTTAAGTGCGTGCGAGTTGACGCGATACGCGTACGCGCTATTTGAACCAATTGAAGGCGCATAACAACAACGGTATTGATCGATTAGGTAATTCCTTGTAAAATGTAGGAATTATTCAGCGTTGTAAGCAATACACCTGTGCAAAATTTAGTGTATTTCCTATAAAAGAATGTAGGATTATTCCAATATATTGCACAGTACAGCTGGACGATGGTGATAAAGGATCCACGTGTTATGATACCTTTGCGCTGTAAATTACACGCATGCAGTTTTCATCTATTTTCAGTAGTACCAATGTCACACCAAAACGAATCAAGCTCTTTTGAAATTTAGTCAAAGAATAAATAGGAGACTTGTGTGTCATTGTTTTCACTTATAAAAATTAGATACATTGTTGACTATATTTAAAAAAAATCAAACAAGGTATAAATCATTCTGGGACACCCTGTATTTATAATATGTGAATAATATAATAATATTAAAAACAGGCTGCGTCAAAGTGATTGGTAAGTGATCTGTTTAGATGTTTAGAGGAAAGCCTGCCTCTTAGAAATGCAACATTAGATACTCCTGAAATGTCCAGTATGTGAAGTGACTTAAAATTGTTATACAATTATTCTACACGTTTTGTGTATCTTATGTTGAATTTCCATGTGTCAGACTCATCCATTATCAGTGAAAACTGATGGGTACCAAGCATTTTGATACAGCTTGTATGTGCTAAATTTAAACTGATTTACCTTTATCAGTATACACATAAGGTGAGAGGTGATATAGAGTTACGTTGAATATTTTTTTGGCACTTAAGATAATGAATATCATCGAAGATAACTTTTTGCTACCAATCAAATATTTTCTGCATATCAGAAAACAAGATACATAATACAACACATATCATAGAAATACAGTATAATAGTATAATGTTTTGTAACTCTGCTTTTCTTTTACATGAATAATCTATTTCAAAACACGTTTTGCTAATCAAATGGGTTTGAGTGCAGTGCCGATATATATCGCTACCTGACATATCACGATAATAATTTCAATTGTTATATAATAATCTAACATACACGAACGCACCCCCCACACACCCCCCCCCATGTACCTACTCACACCCCGCTTACTATACGAGTACGAGTATATAGAAATATGACACTTTTGGGCAGGTTATCAGTATTGAGGTTTTTACATATCTTATATATTGAGATATTTTGCTTCACAACGCACTGCAGTGTCGACGCCCTATACGATAAATATAAATTTAATACTCCGTCGGTGAGCGACGGGCGAGTGGTATTTCACCGAACGCAAGAAAAGGAGTTCTATCTGATTGGCTAGCAATCGATCGCTTAGGTCGCTCAGTAGTCAACTACAAACTCAAAATGGAGCAATGTATTCAATTCGATTGATATTCTGTTATTGACGTAGATAAAGAGAGTGACAGTGTGTCAATAATGTACATTGTATTGTACCTGGATTTACATGCATTCCTTTATATAATTATTTTCTCAAAGAGTTGAATATAATCACAATTTTTACTTTGGATTTCAAATTTTTTACTTTAAAAATGCAGTAAAAGATATCCACAGCAAGCTGCAAGGCCCCGCTAATTAGTGTACTGCTTTTCGAGTGAGTGTACTGGAAACAAAACCCTAGTTTTACCTGAAAACAATTTTTTTTCTTGTAATAGAAACATCATATGGGGTACTAGAGCATTCACAAATCGTAATGTGTAGAATGTAGAAACGCTGTGCGGTATCTCATATGATAGTCATGGTATGCGTAGCCTGAGTCGCTCGGCCTATCTCGAACAAAATCGCGATGCGTAGCTGTTAAAAAACAAGAGGATTCGCTGTACTATCACGGCAATTTTTAACACGAAGATATAGGGATGATAACGATGTGCAACGCCGTTTTCCCCAGTGAAATCGGACATTCCTAAGCGAAGATATTGAGTTCGTAAGTTATGGTATTATATAATTGGAAATTGAGATATCGGCCTTTAAAAATATTATCGACAATGTTGAGAGAAGGAATTACCTTGAAAAATGTCTCAAAAATCTACTACGTATCAGAAAAAATATACATAATACAACACTTAACTTTCATAGAAATACAGTATAATGGTATAATAGTATAATATTTTGCAACTCTACTTTTCTTTATCATGAATAATATAAAGTTATATTAATAATATTATTATAAATATATTACCTTAATCAAGTGCGAATAACTATTTTATTTACAAGGGCATTTTCAGGTAGCCTCTCCATCATTATCAGGTGGACTTGGGTGCAGTGCCGCATATCTCTGCCTGACATCTTATGATAATAATTTAAATTGCAAAGAACATAATAATCTAACATTATAGACACACCAAACAACTGTTCATACAAACTCACGATATAACGACGTTTCTGATTGGATTTGGGCCCTTTTTTGCTGGTCATACATTCCGTTTATGACCAGTACGCAGGGCGTAAACAAGCTGCGTCACGCAGCTTTGGAACCCAATTAACACGATCCACGATTTGCTAGTGTTGCGTACACGCGCATGTCACCGCGACCATCTCACGCGGAGCGCAAAAGATGACGCGTATCACGTGTTGACTCCCGGCCGTTGACCTCATGAGCCGAGCTGCTTCCTGCATGTAGGCCTACTCATTTTCTTTCAATTTATGAAGGAAAACGGTATGAAATGTTATTTAAACTTGTAAACCCTTATTATTTTCATCTGTATTGAATTGCTAAGAATGTTGGGTATGTATGAACGGGCATAAACAGCGATCATGCCCTCAATCCTATGAATGAACCCCTAATTTATACACGACACCCACCATACGAGTGTATAAAATAAAATAACAGTATTACACTATAATTACTTGCATATACTAGTACTTTCATGTGAATAATATGATTGTATGATATACAGCTGGTGTCAAAATGATAGGTACTCATCAGTTTTGATGTTTATTAGAAAGCCTGCCTCTTAGAAATGCAACATTAGATACTCTTGAAATGTCTTTTTAGTATATATCTTGTTATACAATTAATCTTCACAATATTTGCATCTTATGTTGAATTTCGATGTGTCAAACTCATCCATTATCAATGAAAACGGATGGGTACCAATAATTTTGATACCGCTTACGTATGAGTTACGTTGAATTTTGTTTGTGCATTTCAGATAATAAATACTATCGAAGATAACTTTTTGCTATCAACGAAATATTTTTCTGCATAATAATACAAGACATATCATAGAAATACAGTATAATGGTATAATACATGTAATATAATATTTTGCAACTCTACTTTTCTTTTACATGAATAATATAAAGTGATATTACCTTAATTCAGTACGTTCAACTAGTTTATTTACAAGGGCATTTTCAAGTAACCTGTTACAAAAACCACAATCAACAGACACACATATTTCAAAACTGTTTTAACGCTCCATCATAATCAGGTGAACCTGTCTGTGAGTGCAGTGGCGAAATATACAGCTTGTTTATACCTTTAGCAGCAAAAAACTAAAGGTGAAGCGATACAGAGTTATATCAAACTTTTTTTGCATTTCAGATAATTAATATTATATCACTCACACATAAATTCCCGCACAGTTCATTTGATGATTTCCATTTACAATTTTTACCATAATCCTCTCCGTGTGATAGTTTTTACCATCATAGTGCTGCGTCGTAGTGCGCCTGCGCCAGGCAGCACGCCGACTCTTAGACTCGCCGATTTAGTTATGGTTATGGGTGGACCCCAAAAAGTGAAGCAAAACATGGTAATACGTTGATGAAAAAAATTTCCTACCTTAAGTAGTATTTGTAAGTTATGTATGAGTGGTATAAAACAAATATTAATTCATATAATGTTCGAAATATAATCACTCGTAAAAGATGTATTGATCCAATCCACTCGCCGTTCCAGCTCATGGAACGGAACAATCCATCTTCCATTTCGTGATTATATTTTGAACATCACACTCATAGACCAGTCTACCAGTGAAATATGTTTCTGGATATCAGTAAACCATATACATAATACAACACATACAATATAATGGCATAATAGTATAATATTTTGCAAGTCTACTTTTCTTTTACGTAAATAATATAAAGTCATATACCTTAATCACATAACTAATTTATTTACAAGGAGGTTATCATGTAACCTGTTAAAAACCACAAGCAACAGACACATCTATTTCAAAAGAAACACGTTTTGCAAACTCTCCGTCATAATCTGGTGGACTTGAGTGCAGTGCCGCATTATACAGCTTGTGTGTACTTTTATCAGTAAACACCAAAGGTGAGGTGATATGCTAAACTTTTGTTTTTGCATTTAAGATAATAAATACCATCGGAGATCACCTTTTGCTACCAATCAAATATGTTTCTGCAAATCAAAAAACAAGATACATAATACAACACATATCATAGAACTCCAGTGTAATGGTAAAACTCATAATAATACATGAATAATAAAGTGATGTTACCTTAATCAAGTATGAATTAATTAAAAACACGTTTTGCTAAATCTCCATCATAATCAGGTGGAATTGAGTGCCGAAATATCTCTGCCTGACATTTCATGATAGTGTTATTTAAACTGACTAGAACATAATAATCTAACATTGTACACACCAAACAACAAGGTCCCCCAGAAACATTCAATCCACCAACCATGGGAACGGTAGGGACGGTGAGAGAGCAGAGAGTGCTAAGAATATCTGGGTTAGGACAGGCTTCATAAAGGAATTGACCTTAGGAATACAAGGTCCCTTCTGATCGATTGTGCGAACTAGAGAATAAATTATACAACATAAAATGGGACATCACTGGCACAGAGAACCGTGGCGCTAGTGGTGTAGGAGTCATCATAATAAAAAGACCTCACAGCTAATGTCTTCTAAAAGCTATAAGTACACATCTGATAGATTGTCACAGATGATCATCAAGTTATCAAACCAACAAAAACTGAACATCATCCAGATCTAAATACCAACCACAACTAACAAAGATAACGCAGTTGATGAAGTATATGGAAAAAATTCAACGACCTGCTCAACCAAGACAAAGCAATTAGCCATGCAATCATATTGGGGAGAGCAGGAGAGCAGTTAGTTGGCATTTTTTTCATTTGAACATTTTTACCAGGACCTCTACAGCATGAAGGCTCACAAAGTCACAACCAGTGATACCAATATACCACACATCAACGCAGATAAATTAGCATATACTCTGAAAGACATGAAGAAAGGAAACGCACCGAGAGAGGATGAGATACGGACTGATGTGTTGAAGGAGGGAGGTGAAGTTGTAATTAGTACGCTAGCTGATCTCTTCATACAGTGTATCCGAAAAGCAGAATACCAGACAATTAGGGGAGCACGGTAGCCGAGTGGCTCCTGCTCATAACCGGAAGATTGCGGGTTCGAGCCCCAGAGGCACCATCATATTGTGTCCTTGAGTAAGGCACTTTATCCAGATTACTCCTCTCCACCCAGGTATGTAAATGAGTACCAGCATTCCTAAATGCTGGGAAGGTAACAGACTCGCTGTTTTCACGGTGGAGTGTAGCCTAATCGCTAGATTTCACGGTGGAGTGTAGCCTAATCGCTAACGAAAGAGAGATGGGCACTCCGTCCTGTAAAAATGCAGGTTCGACTCCTTTTTTTCAATTATCATTAATCTTCACGAGAAAGGTAACATCACAGATCTAGGAAATTATCGTCCAATCGTCTTCTATCAAATGTTTATAAGCTTTTCACGAAAATCATCACCGACAGGCTCACTGCTACCTTGATTTTAATCAGCCCCGGATTTAGAACTCTCTACCACAGATCACCTATATGTAGTTAACCAGATCATAGAGAAGGCAAATGAATACCAGCAACTATTGTGTTTGGCTTTCAAAGACTATGAGAAGGCTTACATGTTGGTAGTTATACAGCGACTTTCACATGTATCAAAGAGCTTTACATTTATTCCGCTATCGTAGGAATATGTCAGCTGGCATTCATTTGGACGGCGCTCAGTGGTCAATTATTCCTAACAGCCCCCCCCTCCCATTTTAACCCTGGATAGAGAAAGGCAAGTAAGGTAAAGCGCTTGCCCAAGAGCAAAACACGATGGTACCGTCAGGGCTCGAACTTATCCCGCTAGTGCTGCGCACCGTGTCCTATCGACAGCACCCGTGCCTTTTCGACAGTATGGATATTCCAGACACTGTTTGACCAGGGAATCGAGAGCACACATGTAATTGTCAACATAATCAAGGACATACTTTATGCAGTAAAGGAACAGTTACACTCTGAGAGCAACAAAACTTGTCAAATCAGCTCTGGAAGCTATCATACAAAATCTTGACTAGGAAAAGAGAGGGATCAACATCAATGGGGAGAAGATGAGCCTCATGAGATTTGCAGATGATATGGTAATCTTTGTAGAAAACCCTTATGATCTAGAGTCTATGCTGCAAGCACTCAACAATGGAAGTAACCAACTGGGCTGAAGATCAACATGAGGACGACCAAAAGCATGTTCGACAGATTCGTAATCGAAAAATAAAATTTGGAAATAAGGTGATGAAGCCCAACATACCACTATATCACTATGTCAACCAGTGTGTCCTCTCAGTTATGGTGTTTGCCTTTAGCTATGACTCAGGGAGTGAGGTTGAGAGTAGCTCAACACAGTATAGAAACGAACCTGCTTGGAATCACAAAAAGAGCCAGGAAAACAAATGAGTGGATCAAAAACATGACACAGGTCACCGATATCATCCAGACTGTGAAACAAAAGAAGTGGTCTTGGGCTGGTCACTGAACTAGAACATCAGATGGACGATGGACCAAACTGGTTACAGAATAGATACCTAGAAATAATACTAGGCACCCATGAAGACAGAAAGCTAGATAGAGGGATGAAATTACAAACATTTTTGATGTAACCTGGATGAGAAAGATGTGGGATAAATCAGAGTGACATCACCATGGAGATGCCTTCAACCTGCAGTGGTCAGGATGATGATGATGATGATGATGATGATAATGATGATGAAACATGGGGGACATTCTCTCTCCAGCTTCAGTGCCGTCGGTACATCTCGTTTCTCGTCTCCACCAACTTTTCAACAGATGGTTGTTTCTGTCCGCCCATATAGTGTGGGTTGCCCTTATCAGTAAATAAAATGCATACTGTAGGGATATATATAGCGCGACTTAGATCCTCCAAGTGCGACGATATAAACACAACGTGACGAACACTGTAAAACGGGCCAGGAAGTATGGAGAGGGGTTCGATTTTAGAAGGAGCAGATTTGAAATACCCGAGCAATAAATCTCTACCTGCAACGACTGTCATGGATTGGCAATCATACAGTTATTCATACTCACTTACGACACGAGGGTGGAACCCCGGCGGTGGAACCCTGGCCGTATAGTGGTGAACGACAAGTGCGTCGACCTCTATTTAAACATGCACTTAAGACTTGGTTGATGAAACCTCTGGATCCAACTTCTGCTGAGTGCGAGAGCATCCGAACCCATTGATGAGTTCCGTATTATGAGCCTTTCAACAATTTATTATTTGATAAGCCTCTGAAGACCTAGGCCGTAACCTAAAACTCTGTAGACATTATAGATTAAAGGAATATAGATTTGCGGTAGCAATGTGTGTACATCTATAGTTGGAAAGCTTCCTGTTTATTTCATGGCTTGCTGTCAATTTCTGGGCACTCGCAGTGATACATTAAACCTCTTCATTTATATGTTACATTCAGCGTCATTTGAAGTACCGGGAATGCTTCTTTCAGTCTGGATATTCATGTTCTGCACTCTAGAGATGGCTTGTAGTTGTGTACTTTGAGTATTAGGTGCCTGCATTCGTGCCATTTCTGGCTGATTTTCAGCCGGCGAAACCTGTGCCTCTTTACGACGCTTGGCAATAAGAGCAGCGATAGTGTAAAGGTACGGGTTGAGTGCAGAATTTATGGGTAAAATAACCGTCACAGACCAAGCAAATACAGAGGGAGGTAAGGTCAGTACACCAACATTAGATACTCTTGAAATGTCTTTTTAGTATATATCTTGTTATACAATTAATCTTCACAATATTTGCATCTTATGTTGAATTTCGATGTGTCAAACTCATCCATTATCAATGAAAACGGATGGGTACCAATAATTTTGATACCGCTTACGTATGAGTTACGTTGAATTTTGTTTGTGCATTTCAGATAATAAATACTATCGAAGATAACTTTTTGCTATCAACGAAATATTTTTCTGCATAATAATACAACGCATATCATAGAAATACAGTATAATGGTATAATACATGTAATATAATATTTTGCAACTCTACTTTTCTTTTACATGAATAATATAAAGTGATATTACCTTAATTCAGTACGTTAAACTAGTTTATTTACAAGGGCATTTTCAAGTAACCTGTTACAAAAACCACAATCAACAGACACACATATTTCAAAACTGTTTTAACGCTCCATCATAATCAGGTGAACCTGTCTGTGAGTGCAGTGGCGAAATATACAGCTTGTTTATACCTTTAGCAGCAAAAAACTAAAGGTGAAGCGATACAGAGTTATATCAAACTTTTTTTGCATTTCAGATAATTAATATTATATCACTCACACATAAATTCCCGCACAGTTCATTTGTTGATTTCCATTTACAATTTTTACCATAATCCTCTCCGTGTGATAGTTTTTACCATCATAGTGCTGCGTCGTAGTGCGCCTGCGCCAGGCAGCACGCCGACTCTTAAACTCGCCGATTTAGTTATGGTTATGGGTGGACCCCAAAAAGTGAAGCAAAACATGGTAATACGTTGATGAAAAAAATTTCCTACCTTAAGTAGTATTTGTAAGTTATGTATGAGTGGTATAAAACAAATATTAATTCATATAATCAGTTCGAAATATAATCACTGTAAAAGATGTATTGATCCAATCCACTCGCCGTTCCAGCTCATGGAACGGAACAATCCATCTTCCATTTCGTGATTATATTTTGAACATCACACTCATAGACCAGTCTACCAGTGAAATATGTTTCTGGATATCAGTAAACCATATACATAATACAACACATACAATATAATGGCATAATAGTATAATATTTTGCAAGTCTACTTTTCTTTTACGTAAATAATATAAAGTCATATACCTTAATCACATAACTAATTTATTTACAAGGAGGTTATCATGTACCCTGTTAAAAACCACAAGCAACAGACACATCTATTTCAAAAGAAACACGTTTTGCAAACTCTCCGTCATAATCTGGTGGACTTGAGTGCAGTGCCGCATTATACAGCTTGTGTGTACTTTTATCAGTAAACACCAAAGGTGAGGTGATATGCTAAACTTTTGTTTTTGCATTTAAGATAATAAATACCATCGGAGATCACCTTTTGCTACCAATCAAATATGTTTCTGCAAATCAAAAAACAAGATACATAATACAACACATATCATAGAACTCCAGTGTAATGGTAAAACTCATAATAATACATGAATAATAAAGTGATGTTACCTTAATCAAGTATGAATTAATTAAAAACACGTTTTGCTAAATCTCCATCATAATCAGGTGGAATTGAGTGCCGAAATATCTCTGCCTGACAATTCATGATAGTGTTATTTAAACTGACTAGAACATAATAATCTAACATTGTACACACCAAACAACAAGGTCCCCCAGAAACATTCAATCCACCAACCATGGGAACGGTAGGGACGGTGAGAGAGCAGAGAGTGCTAAGAATATCTGGGTTAGGACAGGCTTCATAAAGGAATTGACCTTAGGAATACAAGGTCCCTTCTGATCGATTGTGCGAACTAGAGAATAAATTATACAACATAAAATGGGACATCACTGGCACAGAGAACCGTGGCGCTAGTGGTGTAGGAGTCATCATAATAAAAAGACCTCACAGCTAATGTCTTCTAAAAGCTATAAGTACACATCTGATAGATTGTCACAGATGATCATCAAGTTATCAAACCAACAAAAACTGAACATCATCCAGATCTAAATACCAACCACAACTAACAAAGATAACGCAGTTGATGAAGTATATGGAAAAAAT
Organism: Amphiura filiformis; assembly: GCF_039555335.1. NCBI lineage: Eukaryota > Metazoa > Echinodermata > Ophiuroidea > Amphilepidida > Amphiuridae > Amphiura > Amphiura filiformis. Next base: position 47,844,535 of record NC_092629.1, on the reverse strand, counting down.
TCAACAACCTGCTCAACCAAGACAAAGCAATTAGCCATGCAATCATATTGGGGAGAGCAGGAGAGCAGTTAGTTGGCATTTTTTTCATTTGAACATTTTTACCAGGACCTCTACAGCATGAAGGCTCACAAAGTCACAACCAGTGATACCAATATACCACACATCAACGCAGATAAATTAGCATATACTCTGAAAGACATGAAGAAAGGAAACGCACCGAGAGAGGATGAGATACGGACTGATGTGTTGAAGGAGGGAGGTGAAGTTGTAATTAGTACGCTAGCTGATCTCTTCATACAGTGTATCCGAAAAAGCAGAATACCAGACAATTAGGGGAGCACGGTAGCCGAGTGGCTCCTGCTCATAACCGGAAGATTGCGGGTTCGAGCCCCAGAGGCACCATCATATTGTGTCCTTGAGTAAGGCACTTTATCCAGATTACTCCTCTCCACCCAGGTATGTAAATGAGTACCAGCATTCCTAAATGCTGGGAAGGTAACAGACTCGCTGTTTTCACGGTGGAGTGTAGCCTAATCGCTAGATTTCACGGTGGAGTGTAGCCTAATCGCTAACGAAAGAGAGATGGGCACTCCGTCCTGTAAAAATGCAGGTTCGACTCCTTTTTTTCAATTATCATTAATCTTCACGAGAAAGGTAACATCACAGATCTAGGAAATTATCGTCCAATCGTCAGTCAGAATTAATAGGTAAATTTTCACGGGAAAATTTTCTGGACACGTGACACCCATGGGCGCAGACATATTAGCATTATGGAATGTGACCCCGAGCACAGCGGGTGTTCTTCCAATGTATTTGAATAGGAAGAATTCTTCCTTTGAGGCAAAATAAGTTACTTGTCGCAAGTTAATAATGTTATGGTAAGAGTTTCCGTAGATAAATATTTGTTTCCGTAGATAGATATTTTTGAAATTACGTTTTGATGATATTGTGAAAAAATTAAGATAACATAATATTCAATAAATTTGCAATGCACAAATTTCTATCAAAATTGCGGTCAAAAATATTATTCCAATTCAAAATTACTAAGACTTGAATAGCGAGGTCACCGTCGGGGGTCAGAGATCAGGCTCGAGCTTACACTCACATTGATACGCATTGGTCACGTGTCCAGAAAATTTTCCCGTGAAAATTTACCTATTAATGTTGACTGATCGTCTTCTATCAAATGTTTATAAGCTTTTCACGAAAATCATCACCGACAGGCTCACTGCTACCTTGATTTTAATCAGCCCCGGATTTAGAACTCTCTACCACAGATCACCTATATGTAGTTAACCAGATCATAGAGAAGGCAAATGAATACCAGCAACTATTGTGTTTGGCTTTCAAAGACTATGAGAAGGCTTACATGTTGGTAATTATACAGCGACTTTCACATGTATCAAAGAGCTTTACATTTATTCCGCTATCGTAGGAATATGTCAGCTGGCATTCATTTGGACGGCGCTCAGTGGTCAATTATTCCTAACAGCCCCCCCCCCCCCCATTTTAACCCTGGATAGAGAAAGGCAAGTAAGGTAAAGCGCTTGCCCAAGAGCAAAACACGATGGTACCGTCAGGGCTCGAACTTATCCCGCTAGTGCTGCGCACCGTGTCCTATCGACAGCACCCGTGCCTTTTCGACAGTATGGATATTCCAGACACTGTTTGACCAGGGAATCGAGAGCACACATGTCATTGTCAACATAATCAAGGACATACTTTATGCAGTAAAGGAACAGTTACACTCTGAGAGCAACAAAACTTGTCAAATCAGCTCTGGAAGCTATCATACAAAATCTTGACTAGGAAAAGAGAGGGATCAACATCCATGGGGAGAGGATGAGCCTCATGAGATTTGCAGATGATATGGTAATCTTTGTAGAAAACCCTTATGATCTAGAGTCTATGCTGCAAGCACTCAACAATGGAAGTAACCAACTGGGCTGAAGATCAACATGAGGACGACCAAAAGCATGTTCGACAGATTCGTAATCGAAAAATAAAATTTGGAAATAAGGTGATGAAGCCCAACATACCACTATATCACTATGTCAACCAGTGTGTCCTCTCAGTTATGGTGTTTGCCTTTAGCTATGACTCAGGGAGTGAGGTTGAGAGTAGCTCAACACAGTATAGAAACGAACCTGCTTGGAATCACAAAAAGAGCCAGGAAAACAAATGAGTGGATCAAAAACATGACACAGGTCACCGATATCATCCAGACTGTGAAACAAAAGAAGTGGTCTTGGGCTGGTCACTGAACTAGAACATCAGATGGACGATGGACCAAACTGGTTACAGAATAGATACCTAGAAATAATACTAGGCACCCATGAAGACAGAAAGCTAGATAGAGGGATGAAATTACAAACATTTTTGATGTAACCTGGATGAGAAAGATGTGGGATAAATCAGAGTGACATCACCATGGAGATGCCTTCAACCTGCAGTGGTCAGGATGATGATGATGATGATGATAATGATGATGAAACATGGGGGACATTCTCTCTCCAGCTTCAGTGCCGTCGGTACATCTCGTTTCTCGTCTCCACCAACTTTTCAACAGATGGCTGTTTCTGTCCGCCCATATAGTGTGGGTTGCCCTTATCAGTAAATAAAATGCATACTGTAGGGATATATATAGCGCGACTTAGATCCTCCAAGTGCGACGATATAAACACAACGTGACGAACACTGTAAAACGGGCCAGGAAGTATGGAGAGGGGTTCGATTTTAGAAGGAGCAGATTTGAAATACCCGAGCAATAAATCTCTACCTGCAACGACTGTCATGGATTGGCAATCATACAGTTATTCATACTCACTTACGACACGAGGGTGGAACCCCGGCGGTGGAACCCTGGCCGTATAGTGGTGAACGACAAGTGCGTCGACCTCTACTTAAACATGCACTTAAGACTTGGTTGATGAAACCTCTGGATCCAACTTCTGCTGAGTGCGAGAGCATCCGAACCCATTGATGAGTTCCGTATTATGTGCCTTTCAACAATTTATTATTTGATAAGCCTCTGGCTTGCTGTCAATTTCTGGGCACTCGCAGTGATACATTAAACCTCTTCATTTATATGTTACATTCGGCGTCATTTGAAGTACCGGGAATGCTTCTTTCAGTCTGGATATTCATGTTCTGCACTCTAGAGATGGCTTGTAGTTGTGTACTTTGAGTATTAGGTGCCTGCATTCGTGCCATTTCTGGCTGATTTTCAGCCGGCGAAACCTGTGCCTCTTTACGACGCTTGGCAATAAGAGCAGCGATAGTGTAAAGGTACGGGTTGAGTGCAGAATTTATGGGTAAAATAACCGTCACAGACCAAGCAAATACAGAGGGAGGTAAGGTCAGTACACCAACTTGCACACAGATTCCGAGCACAATAACCGGCGCCCAACAAAAGAAGTCTGTCAGAACAATTGCTGCAACTTTTGTGGTCATTCTGATCTGCTCTTTGACATCTTTGTTAAGCCCGGCGCGTTTTGATGACTTGTACACAAATCTTACAATTTCTCCATAACACAGTAGTATGACAAAGTAACAGATGCCGTTAAGACCTAGAAACACTGCTGATGAATAATACAATCCCGGAAAATGACCCAGAGATTTAGAATCGACCGCGTACTTCGGATGCCTAAATCCATCAATATAAAAATATATATCTGACTGGTTCTTCATGAACATTTCCAACTGAGCAAGCGGAAGGCCAATGCACACATGGGAGTTGTCATAAAATTTATAACTTGCTCCAGCTAAAACAGAGGGGACTGTTGCTAATGAGATAGAGACCATCCATAGTAATGTAACTATTACAGCTGATACCGTCTTTCTCAACTTGCGCCGGGAATAAGGAAATCGAATGTTAATGAATCTGTCAATGCTTATCAATGTGACAAAAAACACAGAAGCTTCACTTGATATTATTGATATTGCACCAGCAAGTTTGCAGGTAATACCAGATCGCCAGGTCTCGGCTTGCATCGGAAAATATTCACCGAAGTAAATGTCAGCAGATGCGATAATTAGCATATAGATACCCATGAGAAAATCAGACATTGCAAGATTGTTGAGCAGGAATGTTTGAACTTTGTTCTTTTCGTTTTTCGTTTTCGATCGGGTCAAAACAAATATATTTCCACCAATAGCATTCAAACCAATAAGCCACATCATGACCACCAAACCCTTATCTGACATTAATCTATCGCATGTCAAATATGGGGATCTGTCATCCACAGCAGTACAATTTATATCATTTGATAAGTAGCATTCACAGACTTCTGTTTGGCTTACAACTATTTCAACTTGCTTTGGGAGTCCAATAAACGTTTGCTTATCTATCATAGTCAAACTGTTTTCTCGTAAGCCGAAAAGGACAAGTTGATTTAAGTTGTTGATATTTGGAATATTTGTTAACTTGTTTCCAGACAATTCTAGTAAACGTAAATTTACCGTGTCCTTGAAAATGTAAAGATCTAAGACATAAATTTGATTGAAGTCCAAATACAACCGTTTTAAGTTTGTCAAGCCCTCAAATATTCTGTGATTCATCAGTGTAAAATTGTTGAAACCTAAATGAAGATATGTGATATTCTTCATTTTCCAAAATAAATCATGACTTATATATGTTAACTTATTTCTGGCCACCACAAGCATCTGTAAGTCAGTGAGTGCACGAAACAATTGCCTTGGCAGATGCTGCAACATGTTATTATACAGAAACAGATGAGTCAGCTTACTGGTTTCTTTCAACCAATCTAGCGCGGTAAGCTGGTTGTAACTCAGATATAGTGTTGTCAGCCTACTGGTTGCCTTCAGCACGTTCACATCTAGTGAAGTTATATGGTTTTCATCAAGATCCAGGCTTTGAAGGTTTTCCAAACTGCTGAACAAGCCATTTGGCAGACTTGCCAAATAATTAACCCAAAGACTTAAAATACGTAGGCTAGTTAAATCTTTAAACACGTGCACATCAAGCGTAATTATCTGATTGTGCTTCAGTTCCAGTTCTTCGAGGGATTGCAAACCTGCAAATGCTTTGGAATGTATTCGAGATAATCTGTTATATGCTATATCAAGTTTATCTAAACGTTTTAGAAAGATAAAGGCATTCTCAGTTATCTCTACTATGTTCTGTCTTGAGAGATCCAACGTAATAACATCATCGGGATAGATTATCAGAGATGTGTGGCTTGCTTGAAAATTGTCATCATGGCACTTGAAATTTACATATCCTTTCCCAAGTGTGGCATTGCAACTGGTTGGAAACTTCTCAAATGAGCATATTTGACCAGGTGAAAAGTAACAGGAAACGGTGTAATTAAATTCAGTCGTACTGCAATGGTTTATCTCACTTATTTCGGAAACTGGTTGTTTCTGTTTTTCATGTGAATTTTCTTGACACTTGGACAGAGACAGGTTTGAGGTTGTATCGCTGAAGAGGATACTAATATTACCTTGCAGAAATAGCTGGAGCTTTGCGTGTGAGAACACAATGAAGCAACGTTCATATGCTTCAATAACCGCATATCTATTTTGACAATTCAGCAGATCACCTTCTTTACCTACGAACAGAAATGCACCAAGAGACATTGGTTTGGGTATTTGTATCATAGTTCCTGACTCAGGAGGTGTTGTTAATTGGACGGTACAAGTTTCACCACCAGCATTACCGGTTAGAGTGGACGAGTTATACCCATCGTTGCCGTCAATAACCGTGAGAAGGCATGTGTCTGTGCTGTTTTGGGTAGTAGTAACATTCCAAAGAGGAACCACTTCTAACTCGGCGTTGACATTCAATTCCAAATTGCGTGAGATTAGTGTAAATACCAAAAGAATGGTGGCAAGTTTATGATTGCGTTCCATATTTTCTATCTTGGTCTTTACTTTTAAGAATATATTGAGTAGCATTGAGTACGCTCGATTATTCTATTTAGTACAATTACAAAAAGAAGAAGAAGAAAAGAAAAAGCTCAGTGATTTATAGTGCGAATCGCACAGGCATAAACCAACCAGTCTCAGTACACTTTAAAGGAATTCGCTGACCATTTTGGCCCAATACGCACCATAATAATAAACCATTCAGCAAATTTAGGGACTTATAGCTATGAAGTGCATACCATATAAGCCTACATACTACTGATAATAAACCACCGCAGATGATCAGCTCTTCGAGTTCTGGTATGTGTAACCGAGATAAATATACAGTTAGTTTCTTGCCCAGGTGAATTAAAAGTTACTTCAATTATTCACGACAACAAGCAGAGGCTGTGCGAACTTGTCAAGCACCAATACCATTACCGATTGATCTATTGTGACTTACAAACAATTACATATGTACACGTGACCCACTTCATCTATAAATATAGTTATATGGATTTAAAACATGAACAAGTAAACGTTTTAAATGTTTTTAGTATTTATCCACTTTTCGAGTTTTACTTTATTACTAAAGATTGCTAAAAGATATTAACAGCGCACAAACATGACTGATTTAGGCATTCGAGTCCATGATCGCTTATGCACATAAAATTTCAAAACAATAAAAGGTTAATCAGGTTGCGAGTCTTGCTTGGCAGCGTTGAACAATATCTGTGTCCATGGAGAACAGTCTGATGAAGAATATCTGCATTATTCGGTTTGTTGTTTCGTGTCATTTATGTTCGCAGTACATCCGCTTATCACTGCTCGCTCATAGGGTTTTGTATACGATTTTTTCACTAGGTGCAAATCTCTATTTGCTAAGAAATAATGCCACTTGTTTGAGCCAAATTATTGATATCCGTTAAAATTACAAGATTCAATAACCCCCATTCAGCATTATAGAGTGTGACCTCATATGGTAGAGTATGTGGTAGAGTATGATATATTGTATTAAACACATACAAAGGTACACACATTACAATGTACATGCATCCTGGAGCTTAACACCTTTACACTCACAGGTGAGCATGTCATCTATAAAATGTGACTTCTCTTCCTATTAAAATTTGGTCTATGGCAAAAAACGAGTTATTGGCGAGAAATTTTTATGGTGATAAGCTCTGACGAATTCTGCTGGACAAACATTCGAATAACAGAAGTTAAACAAATAACATTAGTAATTCCTGTTTGAGGCAAACTAATTTTACAATCTTTGTTCCTCTTTACCGTCTTTAAATTGTGGAACAGATGCAGTCATGCGCAGTGGAGGACAAAAAAATCGCAGCCATTCTCGATCATGGTAACACCTAGCTGTTCATACACGCTGTCCAGCGCATCATGGGAGATCAGCATCTGAGATTGAATGAATAAGACATTAAAGAATTGTTAAAATGGCTGTAATTAAATGGCTCGGAAGAAGTGTAGTTCTAAGAATTGATATTAAAGACCCATTCAGTGATCCCAGTGTAAAAGTAAAAAAATTAAAATTGTTTATAAATTGTTCAAAAGTGAAGGATAAGTCATTCAATTGTCATTTGGAATTTTTGAAATGACAAATTTGGCAAAAAAACGAAGAAAACAATTGTGCTGACGAAGTTAAAGCCCCATTCAAATAAATGTAGCTAATTACAGATTCGTGTAAAATGTCTTATTTTATCTTAAATACGCGGCTTTCGGCTGAACCACTCGCAGGCTATGTTAGCACATCTATGACAATGACAAAGGTAGCAAAATCAGAATTTTGCTGATTTTTACGATCATTCGGATGAGCAAATCACTGAATGGGCCTTTAATGCAAAGTTATTAATTTATGCTAAAATTATTTCAAAGGTAACATAATTAGCAACAATAAAAATGTCGAAAAAATCAATTGGGCACAAGTTGCATTTTTAATTTGTCCTGCAATCCAAATAAAAAAGATCAATGTTTAATGTTAGAACAATTTTTAAATAAGAATTGGTATTACAAATAAAGTTTTTGCATATTAATTAAAATTTGTTTTCGTCATTTTATATCATTAAGCGCATAACTTCTTACATTGGGTAAATCTACACCAGACACTAATCTTAATAGGTTAATAAATGTTTTGTGTTTGATTCCAGAGATGTGTTGTCTGCAATAGAAACAGTATGAAGAAAAGAATGATCGCGCGTTACTGAATCAATCAAAATGAGGCGGAGCCGGGATTCGATCCAAGACCTTTGGACCTAGAAGCGTCAAACCACTCGACCACGAATCAACGATCCGTGAAATGCGTGAATTAATCCTTGATAAATTAATGCTGCTATTATCCCGATCACGACAAAATTTGCAACATTAACTAAAACAACAGTAACAACAACCACAACAACAACAACAACAACAGCAGCAACAAGAAACAACAGAAAGAAAGAAAGACTTTTGGTGGAAAAGGGGCTCGTTGCCCCTTTTCTTTTCCTTAGCTCTTTTTTTGGTCAGATAGGCACTTTTTTTCTTTCATTTTTTGTCAGGGGCATTCTGCCCCATCCCCCACACCGCTGGCTACGCTACTGCCACCACCAGGAGTCATCTGAGGTCAACAAAACATGGTCAAAATGAAAACCATTAAAAGTAACATTTTGCATGGTCATTTCAGCTATGGTATAGAACAATTTGCTCTACCTATATCCCCCTCTCCAGAAGTATTTAATTATATTTGTACTTGCTCAAGTAGCATTCGATGCAAATTTTGGTACACAATTTGATGCGGTTTTTTTATGAGCATTTAAGTGCCTAGCACGGCCTAAAATGAGGCTGTAGCTGCCTTTCCAGCCTTCTCCATAGACTATACATGTAAAATGAAAAGGTTGAAGTTGAAGGTCTTCATCGGTGTTGTCTGAGATTCCGCGAGAGTATTGATAGCAGATCATTTGCTAAATGAAAGTTCAATCATGACGTTCTACAAACGAAATTCTGTTCTTGTTTTGTTTCCTTATGTATATTTAGCAAGTTGCATTTTTTGTTTTTTTGTAGTACATGCTTTGCTGCATCTTGATTACATACTTCTAGTATTTTTATGCATAAATATTGTAAAGTGAAAAATATCTAACCCTAATCCTACAAAGGGGTTTCTCATCAAAGCAAGCGTGTTTACACAAAAGGATTTAAGCAAGCTAATCGTTCATCCATCCTTTGCGCTTATTTTAGTGATAAAACTAAAACATCCAACCCAGAGGTAGGACCAACCATCAAATATAACCTTAGGGGTGGGTGGGGTGGTAGTGAGACGCACCATAGGGTTATTTTTCACTCAAATGTATGATTTTCATTTTGCTCTTGTAAAATTTATGCAAGAGATATCGACGTTTCACTTTTTGTCATATTTAGGAGAAAATCCGGTGCAAATGATATGGTCATAATGTTCGGAATTTTGCCTATACTTGTGTACATACGTCGGCCAAATAATGATTATCTAAATATAAATAACTATGCAGGAAAAATTATTTTTAGAACAAAATTCGGCCAAATAACGAAGGTTCAAACCGGGTACTTTTTTGCAATTTTTGTTTGAATGTTCAGAAATGGTGTCAATACTCCAGGACATGTCGTTGTCTGTATTCCATAGTGGCGTATAGTGGGGCGCCGCGAATAAACAACTTTTTGAGAAAATCGGGTTTGAAGAAATGCCAATTTAAAATCGAGTTGTGTAAATCAGACATTCATTATATTTTGTAAATGATGTGAAATTTCTGTAGTAAACAAAATAGATTTTATTGTTATATATTTTTCAAAAGAAATAAATACATACTATTGCTGGCAAACTGAAAATAAAACTATACGTCACTATAGAAAACAAACAAAACGTAATACCCTTACCTAAAGTTAACCGTACGCCACCTCGGTCTGACTCTGTGTGATGAAGAACATCGAAAAGACGAACTCAAACACATTGAAAAAGCGTTGAACAAGAATGGCTATCCCTCAAACCTCATTCACAAGGCAATCAAGAAACAGACAGGAGAACGATCAGAAGAATTGGTGGACGATGAACACAAAGGCGTTACCTTCATGCCATATATCAAAGGTGTATCAGACAAAATCTGTCGGTTTCTAAACCGATCAGGGGTCAAAACATTCTACTCTAGGTCGGTCAAATTAAGAGACATCCTAAGCCACCCAAAAGATCCTCTGCCCAAGGATCGTGCACCATGTGTGTACTCTATACCTTGCAGTTGTGGTGAGCAATACATAGGCCAAACCAAACGACCACTAAAGGTCAGAATATCTGAACACCGAAGAGCCACAAGACAAAAGAAAGAAGAAGGCTCGGCATTAGCTGAACATGTTTGCAAAGAAGGCCATGAACCTCTGTGGGACGAAACAACAAAACTGGCACAAGTTTCTCACTTGGGGATGAGGTTGACCCGTGAAGCGTTGGAAATCAGAGTTAATGAAACTTCTACTATCAATAGAAATGACGGCAAAGGCATCAGTCGTATGTGGCGCTCTCTATTTTCAAACAACCAATCACAGAGCCGCTAATCTTATCACATCGTATGTGGCGCTCTCTATTTTCAAACAACCAATCACAGAGCCGCTAATCTGTACCACGTCCGCAATTAAGTGATATAAACGCTCATCGTGCATACAATCAATCAATCGGTCCATGAGTGGCCAAACGGTTCCTGGTAAGCCGTATACTTCTATTACAGTATATGCAGTCTACATGTTCTCTGTTGACAAGGGGCAGTCTTCATTGAACAGCTCTTCCTCAGAGCCAACAAACCTTTAATTTAGCAGATAAGCGAGGTCTGCTTGTTTTCTGTTGACAAGGGGCAGTCTTCAGTGAACGGCTCTTTTCAGAGCCACCAAAAACTTACAAAATCAGCAGATAGGCGAGATCTGCATGTCTCTGTTGACAAGGGGCAGTCTTCAGCAAACGGCTCTTTTCAGAGCCACCAAAATCTTACAAATTCAGCAGATAGGCGAGATCTGCTTGTTTCTGTAGACAAGGGGCAGTCTTCAGCAAACGGCTCTTTTCAGAGCCACCAAAACCTTTATATTAGCAGATAGGCGAGATCTGCTAGTTCTCTGTAGACAAGGGGCAGTCTTCAGTGAACGGCTCTTTTCAGAGCCACCAAAACCTTTATATTAGCAGATAGGCGAGATCTGCTAGTTCTCTGTAGACAAGGGGCAGTCTTCAGTGAACGACTCTTTTCAGAGTCATCAGTAGACAAGGGGCGGTCTACATGTCTCATTCTTAGGTACTTTGTACTGAAGAAGTCAGAGCTACTCCTTGACAGTTCTAAACTTGTCCGACGGCGAACCCGCTAAAAACCCACTAATTGTTAATGGATACAGCTTCATTGGTCTTAAGATTTACCGTGGTCTTTAAACCAAAAATAGATATAATTGTACTTGTAGAATCGCGATGTTACCGTTACCATGGATACGTGTAGAATCAGAATATATCTGACTGTCTGACATTTTCGCTTGGACAATAAAGTACAGTGCAGCACTAATGGTGCATAGTTTGTCTCACAGTGTTGGACATAGTTTTAAAAACAAGCATCTGCGCTTCATACTTAGTATAGTCTACATAAAATTGCAGAAGACAAGTTAAACGGAAGAAAATATTTTGTCTACATCGCAGCTATAGCTTTCTCTACTGACACTTGGGCTATATGTGTTCATTACACAATGATTCATTTTCGAATTTGAAGGAATCCTGTATTTCCTAATATGCTATTCCCCTAAAAGCAGCCTAGCTAAAAACTACTCATGGCAGCTACTCCTTTGTAGTTTGGTTCTTCCAATCATGTGACAATTCGTATAGGTGTTAATGGATGCAGGATGAAATTTCAAGGTTAGAATTTCTTTCTTGCATAAAATATGGTAACAATAGAGGTAATAATTATAGATCTTTTACATGGAGCTACCTGCGTCTGAAGTATTTCACTTCATAAATTCATACGAATTTTACTATTTACATGTTACACACTAAAAACAAGTAAATTAACACCATTTGAGTAACACTTTTTAACATAATTATAGCACTGTTATTAACATATAATTTGGTTAAACTTGTAACATTTAATAATTATTTAACTTACAATTTTTTAACACTTGTGTTACAATTGCAAACTATTTTTAACACTTTCACCTTTATAATGTTAACACTTGAACTTGAACATGGTAACATACCTTCACTACATGTAGGATGTTCAAGTGTCAAAATTTCAATCACAGCTTAGAGTGTAAAAATATGCAAATAGTGTGCAAGTGTAACACAAGTGTTGAAAGTTTTGACATTAAGTGTTAATGTGTTAAATGTTCAAATTTTAACACAATTATGTGTAAATACTGTTGTTGTGCATTTAAAAGATATTGCTCAAATAGTGCTAATATATAAAAATAATAATACTACTTGTTTTAGAGTGTATACTGGCAAGAAAGGCAATGTCTCCTTTTTTAGTAAAATATAATAATAATAAATAAAATAAAATAGTTTCCATTTTAAATAGTTTCAACTTTTAATTAATTAATTAATTAATTATTAATATTTGATTCATTACTTAATTAGTTAGTTAACCAATCAATTTTTAATTAATTAATTAATTACATTACATTAATTAATTAATTGTTGGCTTGTTTGAAAACACACTATATAATTTGTAGTCCCTTATAGCATGTGAACTAAAATGTTTGAGACAGACAAAAACTAAATTGTATTTCAATTGTGTTAATAAACATGTTAGTACTTGTTCAGTGTTTTTCCCATGTACTAGGTGTGTACATTAGCTGATCTAGATAGATTTTAGAAATCAAGTGGAAAATATGACCTACTTTCTCATCTTGTTTTGGAGCTTATCTCGTGATAGCGTTGCCTGGATATAAAATAAGAATATACATTGAACAAAAGAGGGTTTCTACATCGATAAGACTAATTTGATTTTCGCTTTTTAATGGTTTTAAATCATTGAATTCTATCCCATAGTCTCTCTTATTCCCATTATTTCTCTTTGCATGACTCTCTTTTTCTATTATTCCTCTCTCTCACTCTCTCTCTATTTTGCCCACGCTTTATCTGCCTCTATCAGTCTCTCAGCCGCTATATCTCTCTATTTCTCCCTTTAACTATCTACCTCTATGTCCATCATAGCTTCATTTTTCCTCTCTCGCTTCTCCCTCTTTTCTCCCGCGAAACCGTAGAAGTGGAGACATGGCCAAAAATTGTATCCCCACAACGCCCTAACCATACGTCTTGAATTATTTTGATGCCACAGCTCGATAGAGCGCCCCCTTTTTCTACACAAACTCGGGACATGTGCTCGTGACCCCATAATGTGGTCATTTTGGGGGTCCCCACTTTTAAAACAATCTTCTATCACCAAACATCTCTTTATACGCAAGTAAAACGACGAGATGTGGGGACCCCTACCTATAGCCCCACTCTGTAAAACAGCGTTTTATCACTTTTCTTGATGTCCCCACTTTTATTTCGTGTCCCCACTTTGTGACTGAAAATCCTGCAAATGTCCCCACATTTCGAGTTTCGTGGGACCTCTCTCTATCATCTCCGATAGAGGAGGAGGAAAGAGAGAAACAATTGAAGCTATGATGGACATAGAGGTAGATAGTGAAAGGGGAAAGAAAGAGAGAGAGAGAGAGATAGAGGCTGAGAGAGAAAGATAGAAGCATATGTAAAACCAATGTCCATTTTTCTCATTTTGAGACATAGGCAAATATAACCGGTCAAATATGATAAGAAATACTTTTGATTATATTGTCAAAAATTTGCCTTGGTATTTTTAAAGTAGGGTAGATGTTATTGGACTTAGGCCAAAAGAAAGACTTATTTGATAGTGTATATATCCCCTCCATGGTGTAGGGTCGGTTGGGTTTTTTTAAAAATACATTTGTAATAACTTTTCAAAAGTCATAACCAAAACATTTAAACCTAATTAGCATAATAAATGCTTCAAATAGGTATGAATTGGGATATGGATCTACCAGAGATGGTAACAAGTCATTTTTTGCAACTCAAGTCTAAGTCACAAGTCATTTTGGAAGTCAAGTCAAAATAATCAAATCTGATTTCAAATAGTTTTGGTGAAGTTGATCAAAATTAAAATAAATGAAAACACGGGTCTTAGATATTTTATCTAGTTTTTAAAAATTGATAAAAAAATTGACTCAAGAATGGCAAGATAAATTATCACGCAGAGTCAACTTAGCAGAAAATGATGTCGACATGGCAGGATAATTTATCAGGACCAAGTCGACTTACCAAAACAGATGTCGACGTGGAACGCCAAGTCGACAAAAATGTAAGTCCACTATAAAGTATCACCCCTATCTAAAATTCATAAACACTTAAGAAACGTCCTGCAATCTTATTGGTTCAGAGTCGCGTGCTATGTCACTATATCACACACTTTAGCGTGTGCGTGTCAACGCGGTACTCGTACTCGCTTTTTAAACCAATCGGAGGTGCATAGCAACAACTGGATTGATCGATTCTAAGCCCTAGGTAATTCCTTGTAAATGCTGTGATTAGAATTTGACGTTATATATTAATTTTGATTGAAGTCTTTAAGAATGAGATTAAAGGTATTGCTTCAGCCGATGGCGTGTATCCTCCCCTCCCTTCAAACCCACACAGATGGCTGCATACTACTATTCCATCTTCCAAATGGGAGTTAAAACAACAAAACCGAAGGGCACAGAAGGCATATATCGCTTCTTCCATGTCCTTATACATGTATGCGTCCGAGATGACTACGGTACTTCTACTTACTTCTACTTCTACGTGATAATCAGCAGAGTCCAAAAGTCTGGATTTGATGCCGATGACTGGTGTAGGCACATGTGTGGAAACCAAAGGTGCAGGTGCGGTATTATACAGGTGCGAGTAAAAAAGGCGCCAAGGCTTAGATGTGACTTGCAACCGCTCCCTTGAAGACCTCTGGTGAAGGCGAGGTCAAGATGTTATCAGGGAGGGTATTCCACCAGGCGACAGTCCTTGGGAAGAATGAGTATTGGTAGACTTGTACCCTTGCTGGAATGATCTGGTACTTGCTTGGATGGAATGACCGGGTGGCACTAGGCTGCATCGCTGTTAAGTAGTTGTTGGGATTGATGGCGATGAGTTGATTGTGGATCTTGTACATCATCTGCAAACTGGCTGCCTGTCTTCGCTTCTCAAGAGATGTCCATTCCAGTTCCGAGATCATGGTAGTCACACTCTCTCTTTGATGGTCATTACCGAGGACAAATCTGGCAGCGCGACGTTGTATGTTTTCAACCTGAGTGATGAGTTTCTTGGTATGAGGGTTCCACATGGTGCAGCAGTATTCCAGGTGTGGTCGGACTAAGGTAAAATACGCCTGTTGTTTCAGCTTTTGAGGACTGGCTCTGAGATTCCTACGAATGAGGCCGAGCATTCTATTGGCACGAGTGGTGATGTTGTTAATGTGCTTCTGCCAGGAGAGGGTGTTTGTCATTGTCCAGCCCAGGTACGGATACTCAGATACTACGGATAGAACACTTCCTCCAAGATGGTAATTGGTTTCGATGACATTCCGACGCAGGGTGATTCTCATGGTGTGACATTTATCTGTATTGAATTGCATCTGCCATTTGGACGACCAGTGATGGAGTGTAGTAAGATCTTCTTGGAGAGCTTGTGAGTCACTGACGGATGATATGGATCTATAAATCAGACAGTCGTCTGCGAACAAACGAATCTTGGATGATATACCAGATGGAAGGTCATATATGAAAGCCAAGAATAACAGTGGCCCAAGGACGGTTCCCTGTGGGACGCCTGAAGTGACCGGAGCCCACGCTGAAGACTGACCGTCTATCACTACTCTCTGATGTCGCTTGGTTAAGAAATTGCTTATCCAATCAAGAAGAGAACCTCTGATGCCATAGTGATCCAATTTCAGCAGGAGTCGTTGGTGGGGTACACGATCAAATGTTTTGGAAAAAACTAAAACTATGGCATCAACTTGTTCACGGTTGTCGAAGGATTTGGCTAAGTCTTGCGATGTTATGATAAACTGGGATTCACAGGATCGACCAGGCCGAAATCCATGTTGGGCATCGTTCAGGATGCTGTGGGTGTCGAAGTTATCCATGACTTGGGAGAAAATAATGTGCTCGATCAATTTGCTACAAATAGATCTTATTGACACAGGCCTGTAGTTGGATGGAGTATTGCGCTCACCTTTCTTATATATAGGAGAGATGTTGGCTACCGTCCAGTCATGTGGAACTGTTCCCGTATCTAGTGACTGTTGGAAGATCACCTGGAGGATGGGCGCAATTTCAACGGCTGTGTCTTTCAAGATGCGAGCTGGTATTGCATCTGGCCCAGTTGCTTTGTCAGTCTTTAAGGATTGAAGGAGCTTGAGGACACCCTCTGAAGAAACTGTACTGTTCATTACATCTGGGTAAGGAGGTTCACCCAGTTTAGGAATGTCACTAGTATTTTCTGTGGTAAACACAGAACAAAACTGCTCATTGAATATGTTAGCTTTTCCTTTACTGTCAAATATCACCTTTGACCCACTTTTTAGTGAGGTGATGTTGGTGCTGTCCTGTTTCTTGGATTTAATGAAGCGCCAGAATGATTTATTTGATTTATCACCATCGAACATACTATTTTGGTATGTCCAGTAATTTTGACGCTGTTTCTTTTGGGTTGCTTTCTGGAATTCTTTGTATTCCTTCACATCTTGAGCACGCTGAGACTTCTTGGCTTTGTTGTAAAGTCGTTGCTTTTTCTTGCACATTCTTCGGACTTCACGTGTGATCCATGGACTCTTGTGATCAGAACAGGAGGTCTTGGAAGGGATGTGGTTGTCCATAACACTCTTCAACTCATCAGTGAACATGTCCCAGTTTTCTTGAACTGATCGAGGGAAGGGGTCACTATCGAGGAAGTAATGTTGGAAGTCTGTCATCTCCGACTGAATGCTAGTCATATCCGCTTTCCCGAAGAGAAAAACTTTCCTCTTGACTTTCTTGTTGATTCTCGGTTTGGTGTTAGATAGATAGATAGATTTTATTTGGCAATTCAAAAAAACATTATACGATACATCAGAACAGAATAAATGCATTAAAATACATGACACAACATATTTATAAAACAACACAATGCCAAGGATAGCCAAGAAAGCCCTAAAAGGGCTTATTTCCATTGGGGTCCTATTAATAATAAAAACATTAAATACATAAAAAATTATTGCACATTTGGTGAAACAACTGCATATGACAAAATTGCATAATTATGATAAAACAGATTGAAGATAAAAAGTGGCTTTTAACTGCCTTTTGAACTGTGAATGTGTTGTGGATTGTTTAACATCAATTGGAAGCAAATTCCATTCCTGCGCACCAGTAAAAAAGAAGGTATTGCACTTTTGGCCCTTGGCTTTTGGTACCAAAAAATTTGTTGCACTGCCCCTGGTAAAGTAATTGTGAGTCTGAGAAAATTTCACAAAATGAGAATTTAGGTACTCTGGTGCAATATCATTGTAGATTTTAAAAACATGATTGAGTTTGAGTTGTTTAACTCTGTCTTCAACTTTCAACATATTCACCTTCTTAAATTGTTCAACACCAATATGGGACCTGGGCTCAAGCTTCAATATGAAGCGAATCAGTTTGTTTTGCATTACTTGCAGCTTCTTTTTCAGCTTTACAGAAAGTGAAGAAAACCATGAAGAGCAACAATAATCAAAATGACATTGTATAAGGGCAGTGCAAAGGGTTTTCCGGGTTTGTTCATTCAAAAAGTGACCTTGCCTATATAAGAAACTTAGTCTACTACACACTTTTTTGATTACTGACTTTGCAATACTTTCACCACTTAGATCTTCATCAAGAGTAATCCCAAGGTACTTGACAGAGTTGGTGGGATTAATAATTTTACCATCACAAGAAACTTCAAATTTGTCCACCCTGCTCAGTCTGATTTTAGAACCAAAAAGAATAGATTCTGTTTTGCCAAGATGTAGTGACAATTTGTTGTCAATCAGCCACTGTCTGCAAGACTCAAGTTCTCTACTTAAGGTATCGGAAATTACTTTAGGGTCTTTATGGGATGTGAATAGCGCACTGTCGTCAGCATATAACAAAAGATTACAGTTAACACTTGATGACATATCGTTAACATAACACAGGAAGAGCAGTGGGCCTAATATACTACCCTGAGGCACGCCACATGATATATTCATGGGTTTGGATTCAACTTGATTTACACTAACAATCTGTTGTCTATCAGATAAGTATGATTGGAACCATTTAACAGAGTCAATGTGAATACCCAAAGCCTGCAATTTGTTACAAAGTATATCATGGTCTACTGTATCGAATGCCTTTTGGGGTCTAGCAGCACCATGCCCGTATATTTACCATCAGCCATCTGTGATCTAATAAAATCGGTGAGGTAAATTAGCCATGTATCAGTAGAATATGAGCCTCTGAAACCAGATTGCAGGTTATAAATCAAATTGTTATCAGACAAGTACATTTCAAGTTGGTTGTACACTGCTTTTTCAAGAATTTTTGAAACAATGGGTAATATGCTTACCGGTCTATAATTGCCTACATCAGATCTACTATTCTTCTTGAATAAAGGCCTTACTCTAGCAAATTTCATATCAGTTGGAACGGTGTTGCTGGAGATTGATAAGTTGACAATGAAAGCAATTTGATCTTTAATTACTGCTGCACCATCTTTTAAGAATTTTGCTGGAATACCATCAAGACCAGTACTTTTGTTAGGCTTCAGCTTGCGTAGCTCTTTGTACACAAAATCAATAGTTACAGGTGATAGTTTAAAACTATTTGGAGAGACATTCTTATTTTTGTAGTAGTTTGTAAACACATCGGATACAGTACCAAACTTATTTTGGCAGGAGGCAATTTGTTAACCAATGTTGAAGCTACAGCTGTATAAAATTCATTGATATAGTTTGCCACTTTGTTTGAATCAAAACAGGTTTCATCATCAATATCAATAACCACTTTGGTCTCACTTTTAGTTTTGTTACTGTACCCAAGTGTTTTCAACTGTTGCCACAGTTTTTTAGAGTCATGTTTGTGTTCTTCAATTTTACTACTATAGTGCTCTGCTTTTGCATCTTACATCCCTCTGAATCTTATTTCTCATCCGACAATATTCCTTGTACAGGTCAGTTTTTGTTGTATCTTTTCTGAACTTATACAATAAGTGGTCCCTGTACCTGATATTTTCAAGGATTTTATTGTTTATCCATGGCTCAGTCCTGTTTTTTAATCTAATCTCCTTAATAGGTGCCACAGTGTCAAGAATCTGCAGGAAGATTGTTGTAAAATTACTCCACGCTTGATTAACATCACTACAGTAAACGCTAGACCAATCAGCAGATGACAATGCTGCAAGCAGATTCCCAACACTGTAGTTCCTAAGAGACCTGATTTTGATAACTTTATGACTACGACCAATTTGACTTTTCAATACCTTACGTGTACAGAATATTAGAAGGTGATCACTCAAACCAACACACACTGTTCCTGACTGACAAATCTTATTTTCATTATTGCAAATGACATGATAAGGGTACTGCTGGTATCAGTTATACGAGTAGAAGTCTTGATTAATTGTTTGAAGTTGAACAAGTCAAGAATGCTTTTATAGTTCTTAAACAAGCTACAGTTCTGTTCAAAGAAGTTGACATTGATATCACCTAGGATCATGATTTCACAATCAGATCTTATATTTGAGATACTACTTTCAAAGTGACCCCAGAATTCAATGTCCTCATCAGGTGGCCTATAGCATACACCAATGACAATAGGTTTAGACTTTGGTAACAATAAATCAAACCAGATTGTTTCAATACGATTGTCATGTAAGTCTTGTCTGGGGTTAAAAGCAAAGTCATTCCTTATGTACACGCAGACTCCTCCCCATTACGATCCCTGTCGAGCCGAAGCACAGTATAACCACTGATTGCAATTTCTGCATCCGTGATGGAATCGTCAAGCCACGTCTCGGAGATACCAATTACTGCAGCTCTAGTTTTTTGTGCAATGATATTTATCTCTGGAATCTTTTTAAACAGAGATCTTACATTTAGATGGATCATATGAATACCCTTACGATGAAACTGATCAAATTGTTTCTGTTGAAACTGGTTAAATTTATTGTAATCTGTCTTAGAACCGGTTGGGTTTTGACTACGTTGAGGGCCTGGGTGTGGATGGACGTCACCACACTTCATTAATGACAGTACCAGTAATGAAGAACCATAGTTCAATCGTGAAGGACCAGATAAATGTGTCTTAATTAACAGTTTTCTTTCTCTATGGTTTCCTGGGAGAAACTTGGACCAGGAATCAGTTGAACTTGATGTTGAAAAGTTTGAAATTGAAGAATGATGGACAACAAGATGTCCACAAAGTTGCATTTCATCATTAGAATATTGCACACTGATTTCCACAGGTAGTAGGCTTATAAGGATGACATAGTAAGCCATAGCTAGCATAATTCCATTGATGGCCATCATAATATATTGAGGCCAGTGTTCAAGTAGCAATACAGTACAAGGTGATTAAGGTAGCAAGCAAGTCAAGAGTTGAATAAATCAATGACAGTCAATATTCACTGGAGCATGGGTCTAGGGTGTTGTACACTCTCCTGTGTGTAAAGCCCTGCAAGGTTGCAAAATATCCTACCTTGATAGTTGTTGAAAAATGAGTTGTAAAAGATGACAAAATATGCAGTTGAGACACCAACGAAAATCACACAAATAACACAAAGTTATAAAACAAGCAATCTACATCATATTGTGGTAGATATTGCTGTAGAGGGTGGTTCATAAATGTAATAAATCTCCTGCCAGTGGAGCAGCCATACAGCGCTCACACTCAGTGTTGCCAGTTTTTGGTAAAACTGACAGCCTCGTTGTCGCTTAACCCGGCTACAGCCTTACAGGAATCAACAAAGTTGGGATGCGATGTGAGTACCAGGTCCAGAATGTTTTTAGTGGCTCCTGATATCCGCGTAGGCTCTGTAACCTTTTGATCCAGGAAAAATTCATTGCAGATATTGAGAAGGAGGGGACATTTTGATGGTTCAATTGCGTACTTTTTCACTTCCCTTTCTGACCAATCAATATCTGCGAGATTAAAATCTCCTGCCAGGATGACAATGGCATTTTTGAATTTGGATTGGATTTCAGACAGCGTAATGGCAAGTTGGTCAAGATTGGCTGATGGTGAGCGTGGAGGTTGGTAGAAGGAACCAATGATAAGTGGCTGGTGACCTTGAATGTGGATTTCAGCCCACAAAATTTCGGCATCACTAGAGATATTACATTCTGATGCAATAAGATCGTCATTTATCATAATAAAAACTCCGCCTTTGCGAGCATGGGTTCTATCTCTTCTAAGAGTAGTAAAGCCAGGAGGTGTGATCTCCGCGGTGAATATAGAACTATTTAAATGCGACTCTGTACCAAAGATAACATCTGGTCTGTGCATGTCTATGAGTGATTCAAGCTGTGGCATCTTTTCATAAAGGCCACCGCAGTTTATCACCAGGGCTTTCAACTTCCGATGTTTAATTATACCTTTTCCTTTCTTCTGTTTAGAATTCAGGGTTGGAGAGGAGGTTGCAAGGGGTGAGCCTATTTCCTCAGGTTGCGACAGCTCAGCTGAATCGTCAAGGCTGCTGAAGGAGTTGGCTAATGGTACTCCCGATAAAGAGTGGAATACAGATGGGCTAAGATTCGGAAGTCCGCATTTGCAACATATCCAAGAAATACTTGAATGTGCGTGTATTTCGTACATTTCAACTGGCATACTCATACAGTCTATGTGGTACCAGCCGTCGCATTGGTCACATTGCAGGCAGTTCTGGCCCCACTTGGCTGGTTTTTGACAGACTAGACAAGGGTACTTAATAGGGCGTGGCCCAGGATTGATCTCTGTGTCTCCAGCAAGGAGCAATAGGACTAGGAAGTAATCGGCTTTATCAGTGATGTTAAATTGCGGTTTAAGTTTCATAGGTTTGTAGCTAAGAGCACTAGTAGCGTAAAGATCTTTATTGCACATTGTTGCACATTGACACAGCTTTTGTTACGGATACTGTTTGAGCACAATCGTTATAGTTCAGCCCAAAGCACTTGATCCAATAAGTGATAAAGTTTGGGCAAGAAACATCCTGGATATAGCTAGGATTGTATTTGGAATTGTTGCCTGGATTCCCATAGCTTTCACAGTATGATTGGCCCTGGAAGCCATTAATGGATACATTGAGTGAGCATAGGACCAATAGGCTCATTGACAGGGTGACCTTGAATGAGTAGGCCATCTTATATCAGAAGAGAACTCAATAATTATAAAGATGACCTGCAAGCAGTCTAATCTCACTCTGTATCACGACACAAATAAGTAATGAAAGTCAAAGTTATTGACCATGAACAGTGGCCAAGGTGTGGTAATCAAAGGATTTGGGATGGGGGTGAGAAACTTGTACGGTCTCACCGTGAAAAACAGCTCCCGCCTCAGCAGTCAGTACAAGGGTGCAGAATTCCTCATACATCCGGAAACCATCTTGAAGCTTAAGTGGTAAAGTGAGCAGTCAAGTCGAACCTACATCAAAATGAGGTTTCCACAAACGATCCCAGTAACAGAAGTCGCCAGAGGGTAGTAGAAACACTAATGATCCACGGTCAAGTCCACAAAAATGAATAAAAGGTGAAAAATGCTGAAAAAAGTGACAAAAATCAGAGAGCTTGCACGGGACACCTCCGATGTCCACACATGCGCATACACCAGTAAGGTTCCAGGCATGACGAATTTTACTGGCTCACGCGTAAGCGCGCTTGCCTTTTTCTCATACGATACTGCAAAACTGTGGATTCGTCACGGATTCACAACGACTGGCCTCCGCTACCAAGGTATATACATGTATATGAAGAGTTATTGAAATTAATATACAGGGTGTATCAAAATTCAGTATACAGTTTGAAAAATGCCGCTAGATTAAAAAGTATGAGGTCTGTGGTCAAAATTCTCTAGTTGATAACTTAATCAACATCTTGTCCTGCTATAGCTGAAAAATCACTGGCATGTGACCAATAATAAGGATTTGGTGGCTACTTTTGTGAACCGAGTACAAAAAGCAGTTGCGCGAAGTCAATAAAAATCAAAACAACATACAAATAACAAAAAAAGTATCACCACTTTCTTAACTGTTTACAGTTATTGACAGTTTTAGTCTTGGTCTTCCACATGCTCACGATTCTTCTGTATGCAGATTTCGGCTCTTCTCAACATGGCGTTCACACCACTCCTAATGAGAGGTCTGTCCTGCCTGAGAATGTCAACTTGTGCAATTATGCGTCTCTAAAGTTCATCAAGGTCTGCAGGAGGACTTGTGAAAACATTTAATGCAAACGCTGCTTCATCACCAATGATGAACTCTTCCAGGAAACGTAGGGGATGGGCAAGAAGCCACTGACAGAACACAGTGCGACGTTGGTAATGTGCTTGCTGAAGTTGATGTCTCCTTATCGTCTAGCTTCGTCTGATAGGGATGAAATCGCAAGTCATAAACGAGTTATTCTGTTAAAGGTTGCAGATGGTATTCCAAGTCCATTTCGACGGCAGCTAATCTGACCTCCTGCTTGCCCCACCTGCAGAGTGTTACGGACTGCTAGGATATAAACAGCAGATCTTCCAGTTCGGGGGCAACCACAATGTTCTCTGTTCAAATTACGACTCGTTCCAGTTATCTGATACTTCGTAACGTTTTTGTAAATAGCGCCACGTGAAGGGGGACGTGAATTTGGGTACTGCTGACGGAATCTCCGAAGCACTTCTGCTGGACTCTGGGTGCGATGGTACATTGTCTTGTCTTGTCACTGCAACAAGGAAGGCCCTTTGCTCCGGCGTTTACTGTGGAGTATCCATTTTAATGTTGCTATTCTCCTTGTCAAGTAAAACCTAGCATATGTAAGGAGATAGTTGCCCAGATTTACCAAAAGTCACGTGTTATGTAACTCACACATGCACAGGATTAGAACCCTAACAATGAGGACAAATGATCTGTACACCTGCATGTTTCTCTTTGCTGCACAACAATAACAAGCACCGGGCATTTAAACCCAATTGACTTCGCGCAACTGCTTTTTGTACTCGGATCACAAAAGTAGCCACCAAATCCTTATTAATGGTCACACGCCAGTGATTTTTCAGCTGTAGGAAGACAAGATGTTGATATAATTATCAACAAGAGAATTTTGACCAAAGACCTCATACTTTTTAATCTAGCGGCATTTTTCAAACTGTATACTTAATTTTGATACACCCTGTACATATCAACGATTTTTTTAAATGTTAGTAATGAAGAGTTTTGCTACAGTTTGTATGGATATCTCCTGTTATAACCATGATAACTCTTGTAACTCGTGTAATTAATAGTCTTCCGAATAATGGTCCGACTAAACCTTGCCTGGGAAATGTTTCGAAGAGGGTTGCGTCTTCAGCTGCTGATCTTGAGAAAGGCGCTATAACTGACAATTGCGCAGATAGCATACTCTTTCCTTACACGTGCTATTAGCACAATTTTGTCATTATACAAATAGCACCGTTATTTTCATTGGTGTGCTATTTGTGTTATTGACATTGATATTTTTTGAGGACTTAGAAAAAAACCATTAGAGGGATGATATTAGCAATATTGTGCTATTCTTAAAATGGTTTAGCGCGTTATTAGCGCAATTATGGTATTTTTGAACTCTCCTAGTACACTTGGAGGGGTGATATTAGCGCTATTGTGCTATTCTTAAATTGGTTTAAGCCTTATGAGATATTAGAAAGAGGCATCTTACACTCACATTAATTTTACCATAAATTTCTTGATTTTTCACTCCCGAAGGGTCACTTGTATTAACGCGGTTTTCGGACCTTTTTTCTTGCTATAAACATTCTAATTCTTCCATGATTTTCTTGGTTTTAAACAACGCGGTTCTCGAAACAACATTGGGCCAATCAGTAGGTAAACGGTAATTTAACTGATTGGCACAATATTGTTAACAAAGTATGTTTAAAGGGTAGTTTAACCTCCGACCGAGAAATTAGAATTAATTTTCCCATATTTGGCATAATATCGTTAACAAAACGTGTTTAAAGGGTAGTTTACCCCCCGACCGAGAAATTAGAAAGAGACATCTCACACTCACATTAATTTTATCATAAATTTTCGTGATTTTCAACTGATTGGCGCAATATTGTTTTAAAAAAACGTGTTTAGAGGGTAATTTGAGCCCACACCGAGAAATTAGAACGAGGCATCTCACACTCACATTAATTTCCCCATCATTTTTTTTTTATTTTTCACTCCCTGAATGGTCACTTGTATTAGCGCGGGTTTCGGACCTTTTTTGTCGCTATAAACATCCTCCTGCTTCTAATTCTCCCATGATATTCTTGGTTTTAAGGGGGAACTACACCCCTGCCCAATTTTGTGCCAATTTTTGTATTTTTCTCAAAAATTATAGCGCATTGATGACAAGTAAGATATGTATATTATAGGGGCAAGGACTACAACTACTGCACTTAAAATTTGATTTCAGCACAGACAATAGTTGTGGTGTTACAGTCAAAAATGAGGGAAAACCACTATTTGATCAATAAATCAATAACTACTTGCCTTGAGTACTTGTCACCAATGCGCTATAATTTTTGAGAAAAATGCAAAAATAGTCACAAAATTGGCCAGGGGTGTAGTACCCCCTTAAACAACGGTGTTCTCGAAACAATATTGGGCCAATCAATAAACGGTAATTTCACTGATTGGCGCGTTAAAAGGGTAGTTTAACCCCCGACCGAGTAACAGGGTAAGGCATCTCACACTCACATTCAGCATGGTACTATTAACTAGAAATAACAGTGGTGTTATTCATGCCAAAAAAATGGACAATACAATTGCAATGTAGCACAAAGGTGTGAAATTCTGGTAAAAATAACAAAATCACGCTAATTGCAGGTGGGGGTTACATACATGCAGCTTAAACCATTTTAGGAATACCACAATAGCGCTAATATCGCCCCTCCATGTGTACTAGGAGAATTCAAAAATAGCATAATTGCGCTAATAACGCGCTTTAAACCATTTTAAGAATAGCACAATAGCGCTAATATCACCCCTCTAGGTGTACTTGGAGTATTCAATATATCACAATTGCACGAATAATATATAAAACCATTGAAGTATAGGACAATAGCGCCAATAGCACGCTATACGACCTAAACCATTTTAAGAATAGCGCAGTATGCACGACAGTTGCAGTATGTTATGCTATCTGAAATAAAATGTGCTATAATTCTGTTACAAAAGTAACAGGTGTAGCATGAATAGCACACACTAGCGCGATAGTTGCAGTATATTAATTGTGCTATCTGAAATAAAAGTAAATGCGTATTTTAGCACATGAAGCTGCTATTCTGTGATATTTATAGGCAAAGTAAAATAAATAACATGTATATCATCCCTGCCTCACCGATTTTTGGAGATTTCCAAATATTTTTGTTATTTTTCCTATTTGCTTCCTTACATTGTTTTTAAGATATGTTCAGATGTTCTTGGTTATCATTTATAAACACATTGCAAACTCTTTCTTCAAGCTAGGGGTAGGGCTTTGGGGAAATAACAAAAATATTAGGGGCCCTTCTCGATTTTATGACGTGTTGACAAACACTTTGCAATTGCAATTTTTTACACAGAATTGAATGGTAAAAAAATAACATAATAAGAAATAATAAGGACCTCCCTCGCAGATTTAAAAAAAATTACGGACGGTATACATGTTATTTTTGTTACTTGGCCTAACATTAGCACTACAGTTTTAAGTAAAAATAGCAATAAGTTGTATGAAAATTGCAGTGGAAAATGATACACTAACAAATTAGCATTTCATTTGCTATTCAGCAATATTGTGGCAATTGTCAGAAACAGCGCCTTGTACCTGATCTTTGGGTCTATTTGCAACGCATGCCTAAATCTAGCAATTTTTACATGTGATCTAGTAGTTCGCGGTTTCCGGACTCTGAAGCTTTAGACTGTCGGGTCTTTAGAGTCACATGATTCGAAGCTTGCCTACATTCTTATATTGCTTACTTACAAGACTTGATATACGATCAGCTGTGGGAAACTGAAGACGAAAGAGACGATGAACTACACGCGGACTCATGAAACTCTGTCTCCATAAAAATGCACAATGCCATATCGTACTTTGCTCGTTTATTTGTGTGCAGTCCAATATGATGAAATTGAAAATTGAAAAAGAACTCTTGAGGCCCGTCTTTAGGCCATAATGTAGCCCGCTAGGCATTATTGATCGAAACCACTCTTGCGACACAACTTTATATTGCATTTGAATATCGCGCAATCAGTTAGCAGCCTGGACAACCGATTCTTTTGTTTAGCAAGGCTCACTCAGTCATTTAATGTGGCAATACAAACGATCGAATTTGGTGTTGAAACGAGCTAAATTTTGAGTTACACCTTTTCAATGTAAAATTAATTTTCTCGGCCAAATGAAATGCAATCATTTTCATTTTTTTTTAGTAAATGTCAGGTCAAATTGTAGTGCTTGATACTTATTTTTTTTTTCAAATCCTAGTGTTAAACTTAGGCGTGAAATTCAGTCATTTCGTGTAAGATTGTCGATTTTGATAGGCTTAAACTCTGCCCGCGAGCCTTTTTTTTGGATCAACCTTTTAGCTTTTCAAAGTAATATAGTACGCTAATGAAGGATTTTTCCCAACTTTCTAACGCACATCACCGTGAGCGATATATCATAGTTTTGTCAGAATTTACGTTTTGATTTCACCATTTTTTCACCGGCTGAAATTTTCAAAATCAACGCGTGAAATATAAGGCTAATAATACTAGCATTGTGGATCGATATCCCTGGGTTTAATAGGAATACCGGCATGATACAGTGTTGCCAGAACTTCAATATAGCAACGAAATTCCCAGGCCTAATAGCGCTCCTATACTGATCATGTTTATAGCACGATGAGGATATTTCATCATCACGTGAGTGATTCGGACCAATGTGTTGAAATTTGCTTCTCCTCAAAACAACTTTGCCCGAAGGCTTACATGCAATTGGGCAATATTTTAAACAAAACTTTCTTTTACAAAACATTATATTACGCTGTATGTTTTATGATCAAGCAAACTGTTTGGAACACACTTCCAAAGAAATAACCTTCGTAACGCCCCGGCGTAACGCCCCAGACTTTCGTTATTTAAACGCCAGAAATAGATTGTCCTTATAAGAACCATCAGAGATTGTGGCTTATAAGAACCGTTCATTATCATTGTTAACTTAAACAGGTTTTTGTTTTTAAACATCTTTATGAATTGATTGTTTTTATGTTTGTTTGTAAATTTCGTGCTTTACGCGCTTTGAGTTCCTCATCAGAGATTGTGCCTTATAAGAACCATTCATTTTCATTGTTAACTTAAACAGGTTTTTGTTTTTAACAAAAACCTGTTCAAGCAATTATTTATAATTGCTTGCCTAAAAACAGAATAACTTGGATGTTAATACTTGACGTAGTGTTTCAATTGTCATGAAGGTGACTGGGTATGGTGCCTTTTGTTTGTGTTTGTTTGAAACTGCTTTTGGAAACCCACCGAAAGTCATAGGCCCTAATGAAGCAGCCAAAACAATACCAGGTTAAACATGGAAGATTATAAAAACTTATTAAATAACCGTAAGGAAAAAAAAAACATTTGTGGCAACAATAAGCCTTGCATTGAAAGTCATGGTTAAAGTGTGTTGATTACCACACCAAAGTTTCCCTACATACACCCCCACTACCCACCTCACACACCTCTGCACCCACCCCACCCTATAGGCCTACATGTACATGATATTACATAATAATATATAGCATAGCTATACATTTAGGTATAGCGCTTAATTATGACAAATATGGTTAGGCCTATATATAGGCCTACATGTCAAATTAAAAACAAACCCGAACACTGATGAATCTCTACAGAAACCCGAACACAAGTCTGATGGGTGTAATGAAAATGGCAACCCGCGATGGGGGGGGGCGGGGGTAGGTCATACAAAATTCACATAAAGATAGGAGGGACAGAAGATTAAAATCCCCTATAATAACACGCTAATTTTTCTAGGTTTGGACCGTGGATTTTCATGAACCTCAAGCGTGCGTCTCTTAATACGGACTAACCTAGGTAAACAAACACACAGACAGACAAAATGGTTTTCATAATCATGGAATGCATATAAATTGAAATTGCAGGCTATCACGGGAGCAAATTTTTAAAATTCACCTCATTTACCAATTGGGGATTTGGGGATTTGGGCTACCAAATCGCTAGTCGGGCAATCTTCATGATCTTTGCTTTTCAATGGAAAATTGCCCTGGATGACAACAATGAAAATATCGACTATTTCTGCTGGTTGCGCACGAGATAAAAGCACCGAGTTTGACATTTTCAGAGCATGAAGGGAAAAAGGGTAAAATAAAAACGGAAATTCTGACAAAACTATAATATATAGACCCACACGATGTGCTTTACAGAGGTGGGAAATATCTTTCTTTAGCAAACTATAAATTAGTTTGAGACGCTAAAAAATCAATTCCGTAAAAAGCTCGCAGGCGAACTCAAGGCCTATAAAAATCAAAAATATCACACTAAAAGATACAATTTGATGCTTAATTTTAACACCAGGATTTTTAAAAAAAATGTATATCCAAGTACGAAGTTTTTAACTGACATTACTGAAGAAAAAAAATATTGCTTTATATTTGACCGAGAAAATTAATTTCATAGCAAAAAGGTGTATCTCTGAATTGTGCTGATTTTAACATGTATCGATCGACTTTTAGCGCGACTAAGCATTTCTAAAGAATCGGTTGTCCAGGTAGGTGACTGCAATACCAGTCAACACACTACCATGATCACGACTACATGCTTGGGAAGAGAAACCGTGTACAACTACAAAAATGGGTTGTTTTATTCATATGCAGTAAGCAAATATAACCATTCTTTTTTAATTTAGACGTTCAGAAAATGCTCTTTTCAGTGATATTTTCATTTACAGCAAACATAAGTTTACTTCATTCTGAATCACCCTGTAGACGACATGCAGGAACTAAAGAAATTTAGCGCTTACAAACTAAACCACAGCCACTGACTAAAAATTCATTACTTTTAAATGCACTTCGATGAAGCAAGCTTAAAACAGTTACTAGGACCTGTGTGGTTAGATCTGGCCTAGCCTAAAATGCGCTACAATTAGGTATGCTTCAAAACAGTACCCATTAGCATTTCCATGACATCATGTCCACCGGTACATTTACAACCTAACATTGGATCAATTTGCCGTATCATTTTTACTTTAAATTCTGAAAGTTTATGCCTATCTTCTTTGACACTAAATATTTAGAGAATAAACGATAGATATTATGTTTTTACTATCATCTACCGTGTGATAGAAGACATGCGGGTCCAATATTTTGAGTAGTGGATGCCGGCGCAGCCGGTAACCACTACGATAGCTGTGGTGCGCACCTCCACAAGCGTGTTGCGTAACGACGCGGACTATTCAGCGCTTGTAAACATGCTAAACCACAGACACTGAAAAAGAATATACTTTAACGGCTATTGTGTACTCCTTTATGTACGATGTGTCCTTCCACGCTAGCAAAACGGTTACCCCGGGTGGTTATACAAAGGCACGCAAGGCAGTAGAACAAAGCGACGCGGGGCTGAAATTGTGCCGATTTCCATTCAAAGGCTGAAAATGCGAGCTAGAACACTTCCAATTGTGGGAGCAACCAATTTCAACATGTTCTATCTAAGTCTGGAGACTTAGAGATGTCGAATTTGGAAAGGACGCCATTCCTGGGTACGCCCCTGCGTGACTGGGAGACTCCGGAGTGATTGATAAAAGCCCCAAATAGGCTGATTTTGCGTGTTTAAATTAAATAAACACCCAAATAAAGCAGGCCTGGATACGCTAGTGTGGGGTCCCGAGTTACAAAAATAAAATATCCTTTTATTCTCGACTCATTATAGGCCCTAATCAAGCAACAGTGACCTCATTCATATTTGCGGTTCTTACGTGTGAGGTCGCCCGTATTAAAATTATGAAATTCTATGAACGATTTCTACCACACAGAATACACATTATTTAATGCATGAATTCGTCAGCGAAGTAGTTACATAACTCTTTAGTAACTGGATCACGCACCATTTGGGATTGGTACAGGCTGAGTAAAAAAGTGCAATAGAGAAAGGAACCCATTTTAATTCAAGAACCAGTTGAACCTTTTAATTTAGGTTTTAAAACATCTTATATGGTCATAAGCAAGATTAGACCTACCAATTGCATTGTGTACCCACCACTGATCTTTTAATTGGTAGAATTCAGTCTAAACTATTATTAACATCATTCTAATTGTTTCTTTTTATGAATAAGATATTAAGGTATATATTTCAGCCCCCCATAAAAAATAAAGTTCTTTTAAATTAACTGCTGATTTAGCACTTAATTTCTTAACGAGGCACTCATATTGGCCTGTAATGCGTAACAACCGAGCTCATGTAGCCTCACTTATTTTTAATTTTCTAAGAGAATTTGAAGATAATTCCTAACAAATAGGGTATCATATAAAAGCTAAGATTCTCAGCAATATCCCTGAGGCAAAGATTAAGTTGTGTAAGGATCTATTTTTTGTGAATGAAGTTTTTGATATTGAGTACTGTTATGTAATGGTTTCCCAAGAAAGTGAATGAATGTTTGTTAAACTCACCCCTGGATGTGAAAAGTGTAAAAAATTCAGTTAAAACTCTATCGTATGAAATGAACAAATGATATAGTTCAAGATAATCATCTTTAGGATGACAAAAAAAATGCACAAGGAGCTCAGAGGAGATGATTTCCATGATCATTCCACTTTTTAAGGTTGACTTTAACAGTGATTACAAGCTTGGGTTCTGCTTAAATTAACCCCTGTAGTAGCAGTATTTTTCTAATGTTGTTCTTCAAACTTTTACATACTAATGAACATGTGATTGGCAGTAAGTACTGAAAAAACAAAGTAGATAGCTCTTTCCAATACTTTTTGACACCATTTTTACAAAGATCAGTCCATTTTTAAAGATGCTTGTTCAGAGATATTTAACAATGGACCAATTGACAAAGCATGTAATGCCCTTTGATTTCTATAGTCAACATGGTTAACATGTAGTATTGTAGGCCTACATTATATTTCATTATATTTCCTAGGTTAAATGCTGTCATTATGATTTTTTAAAATGACATTTAAGCTTCAATGTCAATTCTAGGGTTTCATGTTAGCAAACACATAGATTTCTTCATATAGATATAGGTGGAAAAGCTAAAATTGCAGTGTGCATCTTAGTGTATCTGCATACAAGGTCACGCTTGCACAATCACAATAGGCATATACAAAAGAATTTGACCATTTCTTTTGTGCTTACCTACACACAAGCAGTGTGTGCTATTTCTTCTTACTTCTGGTTGTTACACATTTGGTAGGTCTGATCTTGCTTATGACCATATATGATATATTATAATTTTATATATAATTAGCATTGACCGTTTTGTTTTTATGACACATTTTATAGCGATACCCACTTTTAATGTTTGTCCAAGAGACATCTCAAATTTGAATGTCAACCCACTCTGTGTATGGTAGATTTGGAACAACTGTCATTCTCTTATCCTCATTGGCATTGAAATAAAATGGAGCACCCAAAGTTTTATTGCCCGTAGTCTTGTTTAAGGAGAAGAAACATTATTTCTTGTTATTTTCATTTTACCTTTACTTTTTTCTATCAAAAACATACACATTTGTAGGCGGATTTTTCGATTGTCAAAAGGAAATCGTCGGGTGCATTTACGGATGTTAAAGCCAGGGTGTATTACATAGTGACGGATGTTGATCGCAAATTTATCAAAAAATGAGCATCGGGAAAACGTTGAGTAGGCAAATTGTATTAGGCATAGATTATAAACTATCCATTAATGTTTAGCAATTCATGTGGGTTTTTTTAAAGTAAGATATTATCAAAATGTTAAAATATAGTAAAATCGTACATCTCACACTTGTAATAGATTGCCAAAGTTATCCGTCACTATGTCTTGCGCAATTTTTTTGAGAGCTTAACATCACCACCAAGCTTAACATCACCACCAAATCAAAGGCGGCGGAAGTGGGGGACGGGAGGACACATCCCCCAAATTTTGGCAAGGGGAGCGCCCCCCCCCTAAAAATCATAATAGAAAAAAATAAAGCAACAATTGCCCCGTGCATCTTACTTTATAGCACGAAAAACAATATGTTCTGGATCCAAATGGGGTATAATAGTGTACAGAATACTAAATAATACTTCTAAAATGGAATTATGTGTTTCAGAGTACAGATATTATCTACATTCTACAATCACTTATTTGGCACCACAGAGTTTAGGCTATAATTCTTGCTACAAAAACGAGGTTATTCTTAAAAACGTTTGCGCTAAAGGCGTATTTTTGGTTTTTTTTGCACAACTTTAGCAATGCTCCCGAAGGTTTTTGAAAGCGTATGCGGTAATTAACGCTTGCGTGTGAAAGACGTTCTTGTACACAACACGCACGTTGCGGATAGAACCTCGTTTTGAGATGACTGTGTAAAGGGTCGATAATAAAACAACAACAATACATATAATGCGACATATAGATAATAATAGAATAGTTTAATTGTATTTTGATAAATATAGTATATGATAATAATCGAGCACTATTTTAGCTGTTTTGGTTGACTATAATATTTTACATAGCGACATATATCTTATAATATTATAATGATAAATATAGTATAATAATGATAATTATGTACACTTTATAATATATATTTTTTTAAATAATAATACTAATGTGGAATTCTGTGCTTCAGAGTACAAATATCACCTAGGCCTATGCTCACCCATTCACGTATGTTTCATGTAATCCTTTATGAATATTTCTATAAATGTTTCTAACAAAACGTTACATCATTTTTAATTATAGTCTTTTTTATTCTACCAACAGCTATCACACTAATACACATTATATGTTTTAGCTATTTTAACTTTGATTTTATTTTCTTTATCAACTGTTTATCTTTTTCTGCCTTTCTGTGGTAATTTTTATTCTATAAAGATTGTATTTGTGTGCAAATTGAGGGCGCTTTTTACATATATTTCAAATTTAATTTAGCCCAAACATATAAGTTGTTGCTTTAATTTCATGATAAGAAGTAGTTTGAAAATTCCCTTGCTATATGTTACTCATTTTAATGAGGTCTTAATTGCATTATAAAAGTGTCTAGACTACCGCTGGTAAAAATATAATCAAGATTTAATATTAATAGCACCATCAGTGTTCATCGGTGTTGCTTAAAAACGAATACATTTCTACATGAAGACCTGAGCGCAAGAAGACCGTAAGTCCACTTGGCTCCTCAACATATATACACTAAAGTTACGTGTAGTTTCTTAGGGTTTTATAATGTTTAATACATGTTCAAGGGTGAAAACATAATGAAAGGTTGTGAAAGATTTGTTTTGGCCCCTGAATATGTATAAAACATTACCAAACTATACGAAACACCACGTAACTTTAGTGTATACATGTTGAGGGGCCAAGTGGACTTACGGTCTTCTTGCGCTCAGGTCTTCAATATTTCAAATTTAATTTAGCCCAATAATATGAGTTGTTGCTTTCATTTCATGATAAGAAGTAGTAAATTCCCTCGCTATATGTTACTCATATTTTTATGATGTCTTAATTACAGGGTGAGTCAAAAAACTGCAATAGAGCAAAGAATCGATATTTATGTAAGAACCAAATCGAAGATTCTATAAATGCTAAACTCAATGGCCACCTTCTGTGAAAATATGAAGTGAATCGCAACTACCGTTTAATTTTGATGAGTCCTTTTGTTGCGATACCCAATTCCGTTATTTGTTCACGAGGTACCATGTATTTTGAATGAGAGCACACAGTGCACAAAGGCATCTGACTTTAACTTAAATAAGGTTGATTTTTGCGTTATTTTAATTTCTCTTTTTTCTGTTCAAACAAACTTTCTAACATTACTTTAAGTCCTTGATACCTCACTCGACTCCAACTCCAGTTTTTTAATCCCAATATGTCCAACTTACTAGATATTTTATAATTCACTCCATTTCAATTTGCACGCATTTCATTTTGACATTTGAAAAACCCGCCTGCAAATTTGTATGTTTTTGATAGAGAGTAAACATCTTTAAAGTAAAGGTAAAATTTCTCTTGCTCCCTTTCACTGTCTACCTTTAATGTCCATCATAGCCTCATTTTCTCTTTCTTTGTCTCTCTTCTCCCTCTTTCTCATCTCCGAGTTCAGATATAAAACCAATATCCATTTCTTTCAATTCGAAATATAAGCAAATATAACTGGTAAAAATTTTTAAGAAATACTTACACAGGGGCTATTTTATTGTGTTTCCTGGCACGTGCGTGCAGTGAGATTAAAAATCCGTGCAGTGACAATTAAACATTCCTGTTTAAAATATGCTTAACCTTTCTTACGGTCACTTTCAGGAAAAATGTCAATTGTTCGTGCATTCCTTTTCTTAAAAAACTCATTTCATCAGGATCGATGTATATAGAAATAGTTTGGGAACCGCAAAAAGAAAGAAAAGAAAAGTAGAACATGAGAAAAATGGAGAGAATGGGAAAGGAGATAAGAGAACAATTAGGAGCAGGGTGGTAAATAATAGGTAAAAAAGGTGGGCAAATGTACATCTAGTGAATTAATTTGCCTACCCAGTAATGTCAACCTTCCCATTACACTCACATATACACTCACAACCTCCACATTACCCCAAAATGTCCACCAGTAAATACTTGTGACCAAACAAATATTGCCACCATAGAATAATCGTTAAATCATAGAGACACATTATGATATCTCTTGAAACCAACTCTTGCTGTCAAAAGTTTTATCTTTTCATAACATTTGCCATATTTATTTCATTGAAGTTTAATTACAACTACGAAGCAGGGATACATGTCACACAATAGTTAGAAAGCTAAAATTATTAAAATTATTTTGAGAAATTTCCACACAAAACTGTCAGAATTCGTGGACCATATTCATTTTTCTTTATATTATCTGAACTAAAGTCCAGTTCAGACACATCCCACGACACCCATGACACAGCACAAAATCAAATATAAATTTTACTACTGTAGTTACACTACAGATCATAATAAAAACGTCTGTAGAGTTTGAGTCCTTCTTTACTGAAAAGCAAGTTGCAAGAAAGTTACGTGTTACTTTATATTATCAGATATTAATTCCGGTTCAGAAAACATCCCATGACGCAGGTAGCTACGAAATTAAATATAAATTTTACCACTGTACCGCTGCAGATAAAGCTTTTAAAGTTTGATTTTTTCTATGGAAAACAAGGACAAAAAATTAGGCTACATTTTGCCTTATATTATCTGAAATTAATTGCAGTTCAAAGCACATCTCATGTAGCTATAAAATTGAATATAATTTTTCAATAAAGCTTTTAGCTTGGTTCCACCTTTAGTGAAAAACGTGCTAAATATTGTCATGTGCAAATGACATTTAAAAATGTATCCGCCTACACCTTATTGAAATCTGGTATATCATGTATATAAGATGTCATATAAAATCATGTTTGGAAAGTTAAATGTGCGTGTATGGTGGGGGGGGTAAATTCTTAATATAGCGTTCTGAAAGAAAACAACTTGTATGAGGCATATCTACATGAGTTTGTCCATAATAAAAATGTTACCTTGGAGTGGACATCTCCAGTGATCTAAAGTGGAATCAACATATCTTTCGCGTTGCTGCAAAGGCCAACCGCACCCTTGGATTTGTTCGTAGAAACTTGAAACCATGTAGCAGGCGCATCAAGCGATTAGCATATACATCATTCTTGAGTATAGAACCGCTATATGGGACCCATATACTCAAATTGTCATTGATAAGCTCGAATCTATCAGAGGAGAGCTGTTAGGTTCATTATGAATGATTATGACCGTTACAGCAGTGTGGCTGATATGATGTCCAATCTTGCAATCCCGGTACAAAAACTACTTCGCCCGGTCACTCGGTTCTCACGCCGCTCAAATACCAATAGCTACATACCAGTTCAAGCCATTTATTCCGATAACGACAAGAGACTGGAACTCACTACCTCAACACATCACCAACATCAATGACAGCAACCTCTTCAAGCCATACTGCAGTTACTGTCCGTTTTCCTATACACAATACACAGTGCTCTTTCCCATTGACGCGTGACCTCTACAAATAGCCCTACGTTAAAAGTATGGGGATATGACTAGTTAACGTCGCTGTGTGAAAAATAACCGGCCAATATTAAAAGTACTCTTCTAAAGTTCTAGAAAATATAGTTTTTAACATGTCCTAAATTTTTAGCTAATTTAGATGTTTGGAAATATTCGTACTTTGGTGTTTTAGTTAATGTTATAGGTAATAGTACATTGCCTAGTTAACGTCGCTGTGTGAAAAATAACCGGCCAATATTAAAAGTACTCTTCTAAAATTCTAGACAATATAGTTTTGTAACATGTCCTAAATTTTTAGCTAATTTAGATGTTTGGAAATATTCGTACTTTGGCGTTTTAGGAAGGATATGTAAACGACAGATAACACCAAAAATATGAAGAAATTATTTCCAAACCGTGTTAAGTCAACAATCATTATGTTGCTCATTTTCAAGAATGCTGGTTTACAAAAAGCAGGCAATTGTCTCATTTCGTGAACAAAGCTACACATACCATTGTTTCCTTTCGTTTCCTTTATAATCGGTTACCCAACTGAAGCTATAATACCAGCTTTATTGCGATATCGCACATGAAAACAGACACTTGTGCACAACCAGAGAAGATCCGATTTAATCAGTTGAGCTGTTTCAGTGAGTGTTATCTTGGTTTAATAGCTTTTAATGGGGTTAAGTCCTGCAAAGGTCGAGATGAATTCTACTGTAGACATGACTGCATCATGCAAGCAATATTAAACCTCTACCTCAAATAACTCATCTCATCATAGCGCACCACCAACCTATCCGCGTTACCCCTCCACCAAGGGGAATTGGATAGAAAACCTACAAGACAAGACAAGACATGCGTAGGCCTATATCGCCATGGTCGGGTTACGTACATGTAGGTCTATTCATGCTATTTGCATGCTTGTCGTGGGTCGACCTGGCTAAAAATCCCGTGCCTTTGCGGGCCGAATGTGGCAACCCAAAATGTACGGTCGACCTGGGAGAAACCGATTTACGATAACATAGGTGGTCTATCGTGTGCGATACGCTATTTTGGGTCGACCTGGGATTTTTTTCTCCCAGCTTGACCCAAAACGCGTCAGTATCAGACAATCAATTGCTGATTAAAGCAGAATTCACGGACTCGTCTCGTAGCACTTTAACCGACCATGTAGCTCTCTGCCGATCACACATTTTGTTCATTACATGTTGACATTATTTGTGTATTTCATTGACATGACAGTTAGCTTGAAGCTTTAAAGTTGACGAAAATTGTGCATCTTCAACCGTTGAAAATTAAATGCAGCATGCAGTCTGTACGCTGCCATCTTATTCTTCTAGTAGTAAGTTCCCCCCTTTTGAGGAGCACCTCATGTTTGAGCACAGATCCTGGGTTTGATTGAGCAACAAACAATCCCTATAAAAGGGCTAGTTAGCTGCCTCTGTATAAAATTGCATATTAATTATAGCAAATATCAGAGAAAAAGATTATAAGAGCTGTGCCATTATAATGCCTCAAGGGATAATTCAATATTCGTTAGGACTAAAAAAAAGGGGGAAGGAGCAATTTTGGGCAGGTTGAAAAAATAAAGAAAAAAAATTGCAGCGAAGAAAAATAATCCGAGACCCAATGTTTTTGGTTTTGTTTTATTCATTTGTTGTTTTTTTATTTGTTTATTTATTTATTTATTTACGTATGTATTTATGTATTTATGTATTTATCTATGCAGCTAGTTTTGCAAGCTTAATGCTTGCTATGCAGTGTACGCAGTTTGCAAGTGCTTGCACAACCTTTCGCAAGCACTTGCATGTATCCGCAAGCTTAATGCTTGCAGTGTTTGCAGTGTGCACAGTGCCTGCGCAAGGTTGTGCAAGCTTCTTTGTTACTTGCGCAAGCTTGCAGCAAGCGTGTAAATGCTTTTTTTGGTGATTGAATTTTCGTAAGGGTACATAGACAATAACTTTCAGTGTGGTTTTAGTCCCAGCAAGTATTACGATTTACTGTTACACTTGATTTGGTAATATGTTACAATGGCAAGGCCAAAATTTAGGTGTCATGGTCGGCAATAATTCTTCCCAATAATATGCAGATTAGATCCGCATTCCGTTCAAATTACTCATCCGGTGTATTTTGATTGATACCAAATTTGCATTTAATACAGGTGTAACAAACCAAAACACCATTTTCGCAAGCTACAATTTGTCACTTATTCGCTGACAAAGATCGGTGTACCAGATGTAAAAACTCATCTTCTTCATTAGAGGTTTGCCTGATAATGGTTGTTATAAGACCCCTTAAATGAAGTACCTTGATCAAAATTATGTGCATAAAATTAGAGAATAAAAGATAGGATTTTGTCTTTTGCCTATCCAATATCGTGGAATGGATGGGCTGGCCAATATTTTGAGTAGTTGATGCCGGCGCAGCCGGTATCCACTACGAAAACCAATCGAAACCCAATCAAATTACGTGAATTCTTTATAAGACGCACCCATTGAATAAGAAATTACGTTATATGTACAAAATGGAAGCTAAAACTCAATATGAATGCTGTTATCTTATATTAAATACATCATAACAATACATTATTTAGAGAATAAAAGATAGGATTTTGTCTTTTGCCTATCCAATATCGTGTCATAATGGATGGGTTAGCCAATATTTTGAGTATTTTGCGTTTGCTTTACCTTCAAATTTATTTTCGTTGCTAAGGACTTCTAACCCGGATATTTTCTGTCTTAACTCTTTAATCATTCTAATTTTTAGCCAGACAAGTAATTTCAACCTTTATCTATCGATTAGTTTTTGTCCAAAATATTGAACTTAAAATTCAAAGCTTTAATAATGGTTTAAATTGGTTACCCAGATTCGGCCTATCGACGAAAATTAAGTAAACAACTTCATAACAATACCGCGTGACTTGACACTATGAACGAGTACACATGCGCGCCATTCATCTGCGTTCAGTGAAATACTCGCGCGCAGTTTAACACTGGGTCGCATGAACCTTCTCAATGTTGTGTCGTAGGGCCTACTGTTTACTGGTATTTTTCCGTCTTGTAAAATACCCTTTTCATTCCGGCAGGTTTTTGTCTTAACCAACCAAAAATCTTGAATTTTTATTATGAGGATAATAAGCAATGTTTTTAATCATATGCAAATTCCTGATTTATGAACTCTCACCAGTTTTAAAATATAGCAGTTTTTGTTACTTTTTTATCTCAATTTATGACAAAATTTGTGTTATGTGCCCATATCATTTTCCTTGCAAAGCTACGGTATTTTTTCGTGAACATATATGGAATGTTGAAAGCCTTTCTTGTAGTTATTTATAAAATATATAGCTATTAGGAATTGTAGAGAGAAATTTGGAAGCTTTTAAAACTGCAACCCAAACCAAGCCAATTTGAAATTTCGTTGTGTGCGTATTCATAGCGTACAGTTTAATAGTAGCGCGTCAAAGTTGAATGGCCCTCCACAGGGGCTATTTTAACGTGCCTCCCGACACGTTCGTGCAGTAAAATTAAAGATCCGTGCAGTGACAATTGAAAATCCGTGCTTAAAATATGTAGTAGAGATGCTCAGTAGAGGTAAAACGGTCACTTATCAGATTTTCGCGCACTTTTGAGCGCACCAGCAACCCCTTGTTTGAAATCCACATTATTTTGATAGGTTCAGATGCATATAAAAATACTGAAGGAACCGCTATTTTGGAGCAGGCGCGGACACGCCCTCACCCACCCTAAAAAAGGGGGAGAGAAAATGAGAGAAACGTGGAAAAAATGCGACAGAATAGACAACATAAAATGGCGGATTCAGGTTTTTTAAAGGGGGAGCAGGATTGTATATAACTGGTAGACGTAACTTGGTGGGTAGATGGCCATCTTACCGACCAAGTAAACTTAACCTGCCCATTACCCCAAAATACCCACCCAGTAAATATTTGGACACCCAGTAAATATTTGGGTCTAAACAAATATGGGCACCAGACAACAATCGTTCAATTATAGTATCATTGTGCTATCGCTTGAAATCAATTATTGCTATTACTATTGCTAAGTTTTATCTTTTCATAAGATTTATCAATTTTATTTATTTGAAGATTAATTACAACTTCGGAGCCGGGATAAATATCACTCAGTACACAATAGGAGGCTAAAAATATTTTGAGAAATTTCCAAACAAACCTGAAAGAATTCGGGAATCCATAAATGAACCCATAATTTTTACCATATACAGGGTGTCCCAAAAGAGAGGCCCCTCATTGCACCCTCTGTTTCTCCTATTTCTGAAAACTTTAATCGTTAGCTTTAATAAACCAAAACAAATATTTCAATCGGCTCACAACTTTTGAAGATATGCCCTTTTGAATACAAGTACCCCTTTTTGGACTCTGTCCACGGATAGCAAACACAGCTCATGCTGTGGGGTGGCATGCACGATCACCAGACCTCACACCACTTGATTTGTTTTCCCTTGTGGCAAAATCCAAGATCTTCGCAAACGTATTACTGAATGCATTCGCAAGTATCCGGCGCACAAGGATGGTACGCAACAAGGATGGTACGCAACGCAATTGATGCAATGAGGACCAGGGCTAAAACCTGTATTCGCCAAGGAGGCAACCAGGTAGAGGGCAGAGCAGCACAGTAAACTCACTTCAGAAGAACCAAAGACAAACCAAACAGCCTTTTATGGCTACCTTTTATCCTAAAATGAGAAATGACTTATGTTGTAAATTAAAAAAAAGCAAGAATCAACAAAGTAAGAAAGTAAGAAACATAATAAAACAAAAAGGCCAAGAACAATAAGTAATTGCAAGTAAAGCAAAAGAAGTCCCATTCGGCATCCATTTTACCCACATATTAATGACACTATTAACAAAATCCATTGCCTACAAACCCATCGGTAAAGCCCATTCCATAAAAAAAGTTATTTTATAAAGTTATCATTGAGGAATGTTTGATATTCATACATCCTTTTCAATCTTTGAAGTAGCCAAACCTTCTCCGTGGACAGAGTGAAAAACGGGTACATTTCTTTAAAAGAGCATATCTTCAAAAGTTGTGAGCCGATTGATATAATTGTTTTGGTTCATTAAAGCTAACAACTCAAGGTTTCATTACATACCAAAATATATTTGATCAATTTTTCAGAAATTTTCTGTATTATCTGAAATTAAGCCCAGCTTAGAGCACATCCCACGACACAGGTAACTACAAAAACAATATAAATTTTACTATTGTTACGCTACTGTTACACAGATTATATTGGCCTATAATTAAATCTTTTGTATAGTTTAAATACTTCTTTGGTGAAAGGCAAGTACATGAAACTTATGGTTTGCTTTACATGATCGGAATTAAGTCAACTTGTGAGAACATCTTATGACGCAGGTAGCTGCATGCATCATTATCACTATACAGATAAAAGCTTTTAGAGTTTGATTCCTTCTTCAATGAAATGCAAGTACAAAAACTTAAGTTTTTGACTCATATTATCTGTAATTAAGTCCAGTTCATAGCACTTAGCTTTTACCCCCTAAGAGTCTGAAAATTGTGCAAACATGCAAAACATGGTTGTCAAAATCGTACAACAAATATTCCTTTTTTATAGAGAAGGTGCCAGCCCCGATCTGCTTTTGACCGGTAAATAAACAACACAACAAACAATATTTTGACGACCGATTAAATTTTATTTTGAACATTTTGTTGAATGGACATCACTAAAGTGGTGAACCCATAAAGTACAAGCCTAATTTAGTAGACTACTATATTCATTTTGCTCAATATATTGAGTGATTAAATTAATGGAAGTGAACATAAACATATTGAAATGCTGTGTCAACAGAAAAATGGGTCTCATCTATTCTCCATAATATTATTAGATAAAATGATTGATATATTTTTATCATTTATTTCAAAAGATTGTAAGGCTTAAAATGAATAACCTTCATCAATTACTATATACATAAAAACTTACGTATTTGGTAGAAAATAAAAGCTCAATATGAATGTTATTTAAATACATCATAACAATAAATTATTTCATGATATGTTTACAATTCATCTGTTATACGATACCGGTATAGATCATCTCGCAAACTACATGATATGAATTTCAATCAAGCGATCAGTA
Source organism: Amphiura filiformis (assembly GCF_039555335.1). Lineage (NCBI taxonomy): Eukaryota > Metazoa > Echinodermata > Ophiuroidea > Amphilepidida > Amphiuridae > Amphiura > Amphiura filiformis. The sequence continues at coordinate 47,801,087 of NC_092629.1, read as the reverse complement.
TTGATGCATTTTAACCATAAGATATCTTGACGCATGCAAGATTTGTGCATTTTACTTTGTATTAAAATACAAAGTGTTTAAAATGCTGCATGCATATAATCGCCGTTTCTAAGCAAAAAGCAAAAACAGTGCATAGACATCGGAGACAGATTGGTGTTCAGAAAGTTAACTGTTTAGTATTTAGGCCAAAACATTTTGATATTTAGATCCGAAAAACACTTCATTATCATATGATTATGTGTTTAGATGTTTAGCATGTAAACATTAAGGTTTCACTTTCTAAACACAAATCTGTTGCCAATTTCTAAACGCTGTTTTTGCAGTGGGGCGTAGATCCTGGTGGGCGAAAAATATGTTCGCTTTAAGTAAATTTTTCCTCATGCACTTTAATAATAGTAACTGTTTTCAACTGTGGCGATTTAGTCGTTCGCAGCGTCCTGCGAATGGTATAAGGAGCTTTGGCAAAAAATATTACATTCATCATTTCAAAGCGAGCGTGTAGAGGTTTCAAACATGTCCTGTGGTTCTTGAGTCATGTTGCAAAGAGGGCTGATATCATATATCACCTTTTTAAAATATACATAACCCAATAACAATAAATCAAGCAAGTTTCAAAGTATATAATTTGTGGCCTGAACTTCTGCAAAGCATCAATGTGTTATATTGATTTAGATAATGGAAATCACCTTTTTGGTTGCCTCGACCAACGATATTTAGTTAACTCTTAAGGGATCTGGAATGAGCGTTTTGAGCGATTCGACAGTATTTTTTATGGAACATGAGAGCACCTCAGACGTATCGAATTGCATTTTGAATACGAAGCATGTCTTTCTGATATCAAATAATTTTCATTTTTGAAAATCACGATATAATACAAATTTTATGACAAATTATAAAAATTTGATATTTTTCAAATTTTGATATATAACAGCTAGTCCTCGAAGTAAATTTTTATAAATCTAATGACATATTCTTAGAGTGTATGTAGCTGGGAGGAAAAGTCGACGATCAATTGAAAATTTTGACCTTTCATATTGAAGATATGGATTGTTTTCCCAAAAAGACCTAATTTTTTTTTGGTGTTTTGGGAACAAAATCCATATCTTCAATACGAAAGGTCAAAATTTTCAATTGATCGTCGGCTTTTCCTCCCACCTACATACACGTTAAGTATTAATCATCAGATTTATAAAGTTTACTTCGAGTACTGTTAAATATCAAAAATATCAATTTTTAATGATTTGCCATTAAATGTGTATTACATTGCGAATTTCAAAAAATCAAAATCATTTGATATCAGAATGATATTCTTCGTATTCAGAATGCAATTCGATATGTCTGAAGTGCTCTAATGTCCCACAATAAATACTCTCCAAACGTTCATACCCCTTCCCTTAAGTCTCCTCCAAATTTGTTTCTTTTGTCTCTTTGCTTCTTCTGTTTCCCTGTACCTCTTTTATCTCCTGTTGACTCCCTTTTGCACTTTTTTTGAATCTTTTTCAAGCTTCTTCACTTTCCACAAACTAGACAAGACACACGGTTATAATCAGGGGCAAATTAAGGATTTGAAAGGGAAAGGGGCTGAAATTCACATACAGGCGTCAATATTGGGGGAGAACTGTATGGACCCTCCCCTGGCAAAATATTGGGGATTTATCCCCATCCCCGGGATCTACGCCAATGACCCCCCACACACACACACACACCATAACTCTTAACGCTTTGCTAACGCGAGTGTGTACTATGTCCGTCCGGAAACTTTCCGTTTGCCGGCGTGCAGTGACTTTTTCCCACTAAAATAGCCACTGGCCCTCCAACTGGTGTAAATCGGATGCGGGGTTGTGATACAATGGTCATGTGAAACAAAATACGCACGTGTGCCAACTATTAAATTCGTTGATTGTAGATCATCCGTCTCAATATGAACATTGATATTGTACAGAAATTTCAAATTTTCAATCAAGCGGTTAACGTTGATGCATTTTAACCATAATTAAATTAGAGTCACGCGGTAGCATGACCAGCAAGTTTTAAAAAAAACGACTGATAAAGAAGAATAAACAGATGCACCGCGGGACTATATTTACACGAAACAAAACGCTATTGTTCTATGATATTTTTCGCTGTGTACAAAATTTATCTATATAAAACCATGCTAAATCTTAATTACTGTCCAAAGTGTAATATTTTAATAACTCGTTAATTCAAAAAGTTACACCAATCTTACAGTCAATCCGATAGTTTGATTATAAAGAAACATTCTTGCTTTATTTCACGCGGTATTTCATAGCCAAAATTACTAGTGGAAAATGTATTGTCATAAATCAAGAATAACACCATCTCGAACATCCATTGCTATAGTGATATTATATTTTTTTTCATCAGACAAACATGTTTGATTTTTTATTCATATTTATGCCTAGGCCTACTTTCACCATCCAGAAGCTTTATAAATAAAAATTCCCTTTAAAAGGGAAGGCCAGCCTCAATGTAGAAGAGGTCTTGTAAATAGTTTGGGTCACCGTGAAAGGCATTTTTTAGGATCACGCTTACATCCATGTTACATGACAGTTCACCAAACCATCAATGCTGAGAACATGCACACTGAAAAAACCACAAACCGCGACATTTGGATATCCAACTAGATTGCCCAGCAGGGCTACAAAGAATCACATACCACGAAATATGGATATCCAACAAGCTTAAACTATAAATTAGCTCCCGATAGAGGGCAGGGATTGATAAGGGAAATTAAAATCACAAACCGCGAAAGATCGCTGACAACCACCGCTTAATAGGGGCATCCAACTAGAACCACAAACCGCGAAATTTGGATATCCAACCAGATTGCTAGCAGGCTTATCGATTATAAAGAACCACAAACCGCGAAATATGGATATCCAACAAATTAAGACCACAATCCGCGAAAGATCGCCAACAACTGCCGCTCATATTGATATCCCCGCAGGGCAATAAAGAACCACAAACCGCGAAATGACAACCGCCGCTTAATAGGGATATCCAACTAGATTGCCCCGTAGGGCTACAAAGAACCACAAACCGCGAAATTTGGATATCCAACTAGATTGCCCGTAGGCCTATAGATTATAAAGAACCACAAGCCGCGAAATATGGATATCCAACAAATTAAGACCACAAAACGCGAAAGATCGCCAACAACTGCCGCTCAATATTGATATCCAACTAGATTGCCAAGCAGGTTAATAAAGAACCACAGACCGCAAAATTTGGATATCCAATTAGATTGCCCCGCAGGGCTACAAAGAATCACACACCCCGAAATATGGATATCCAACAAGCTTAAACTATAAATTAGCTCCCGATAGAGGGCAGGGCTTGATAAGGGAAATTAAAACCACAAACCACGAAAGATCACAGATAACAGCCACTTAATAGGCATATCCAACTAGGTTGGCCCGCAGGGCTACAAAGAACCACAAACCGCGAAATTTGGATATCCAACTAGATTGCCCGCAGGCCTAATAGATTATAAAGAACCACAAACCGCGAAATATGGATATCCAACAAATTAAGACCACAAACCGCGAACAACAACTGCCGCTCAATATTGATATCCAACTATATTGCCCCGCAGGGCTATAAAGAACCACAAGCCGCGAAATTTGGATATGCAACTAGATTGTCCCACAGGGCTACAAAGAACTACAAACCACGAAATATGGATATTCAGCAAGCTTAAACTATAAGTTAGCTCCCGATAGAGGGCAGGGCTTGATGCTTGGGCAGGGCTTGATCGCCGACAACCGCCGCTTAATAGGAATATCCAACTAGGTTGTCCCGAAGGGCTACAAAGAACCACAAACCGCGAAATTTGGATAGCCAAGTAGATTGCCCCGCAGGGCTACAAAGAACCACAAACATTAAAATATTTGCGCATTTACCACCTCCAACTTGAATTAAATCGGACTTACTCTCTGTGTCTCTCTGGCATTGTCAACATTGGTTGCGTGTTGTTCATATTTACATTTTCTTTTAACATTTACGTTGCCTTGAATAATTAAAGTATATCAAAATATATATTGATCATTGTGTACACCTCAGTCACGCGTGACGAGCAAGTTTTAAAAATAAACGACTGATAAAGTTTTGTTTAATTATTTATTGTCATAAATCAAGAACTACAACTTCAAACATCTATTTTTCGTTTTATTCGTTTTATGGAGCACTTATGGATCACTAACCTGATGACTTTCCAAGATTGGAGCTGCTTGGCTACATTCATAAAAAGAAAAGAAATCTACCAAAAAAACGTTGACAACGTAAAGAAATCAGCAAGTTTAAAAAACCCACCTCGGCTCACTTTTTGAAACTTGGTCCCATTTTGAATACCAAAAGCAAATCAGTGTTTTTATTTTATTTCAACAGAATACAGCGTTTCCAACAAGATTACAAGCCTACTACACTTCTGGAAATGTTTTAAATTTATATAAATATGACAAAGTTTAAAATCAATACCTTTTACAAATGGGACCAAATTTCAAAAAGTGAGCCGAGGTGGGTTTTTTTTAACTTGCTGATTTCTTTACGTTGTCAACGTTTTTTGGTAGATATGTGACCCGGCAGCACAAACGAGCCGTAAATTCCCTAAGTTGTATTCTGAGTTACGGGGTAAGATGTATACGAAGGTCGTATTCATCGGTAACTTAAGCTGGCCGACATCCGTCTCATTTTGATAGTCAAAAACTAATCAATAATCCTATTGTTGAAGTGGATAATAAGCTTCTACCTTATAAGGTTAGATGGCTATAGAACTTTTAATAGCTCTGGTCTTTGTTTGCTTTTGCTAAATCCTGTTCAAGTGGTGGGTAACCAGGCATTGTATTTTGTACAGGTAGGCATAACCAACAATTAACAATGAGAGAACTTTCTTAAACCTCGTTGACTTGGGGATGATTTGAAATGACCGCCAATTATGGCTGTTTGATATTTATTGCCAGCAATGTGGAAAAAGAGACACATGTAAAAACGTAAAAGCTATAATTTTGTTGAAGGAGCAAAGTTTAACAAACCATAACTCGCTTCTGGATATCGTTTGAAGTCAAATGATATACCATTTTTAAGTTTATGATGTTTATTTTTAAACACGAAATAAAACAAAATTGACCGGGGAGGAATTTACGGCTCATTCGCCGTGGACGGTCACATATATCTTAACGCATAAAGAGTTATGCATAGGTTACATTACTGTTTTGTATATCGTCACCCTCATAACCAAAGTGCCTAAGTCATTATTACATGTTTCTCATTTGCAATTTTGATTTTCTGAGTAATAAACCCATAATTAATAAAAATTTCCAGCCGCATTCTTCATTAACTTGTGGAATTCACCTCCTTTGATGTTTTCCACAAGTTGATGAAGAATGCGGCTGGAAATTTTATTAATTATGGGTTCATTACTCAGAAAACCAAACTTGCAAATGAGGAACATGTAATAATGACTTAGACACTTTGGTTATGAGGGTGACGATATAGTGCTTAAAAATGCTGCATACAAGCTTTGAGATCGGCGTTTCTTATAGAGATGTATACAGCACAATGACAAGTTTCTAAAAGTGTTTTTAGAAGAAAATGAAATAACGAGGGTAGACGAGGTATTGTTGGTCGAAGCAATTTAAAAATCGATTTTCATTATCTAGATCAATATATTATTAAAAATTAACACCTTGATGTTTTGCAAAAGTTAATTCTACAAATCGTATACTTTGCAAACTTGCTTAATTTATTGTTGTTAATGAGTTATGTACGTTTTACAAATTAAAGTGATGTTGTTTCAGGCCTCTTTACAACGTAACTCAAGAACCGCAGCACCTATAAAAGTATATCTGTGATATTTTAATTCTCCTACACGCTCGCTATGAATTGAGCAATGCAGTTTTTGCCAAAGCTCACTACCATTCGTAAGATGCTGTGAACTACCAAATCACAACAGTTTAAAATAATTAATAACCTTAAGAAGCCTGACTACCTTTATTGAAGCCTGAATACCTTTTAGAAATAGCCGAATATAGGAGGGATTTCAAAACAAAAAAAATTAAATGTGACGACATTGTATCATCCGATGTATAAAGGAATATGAGCAATTTAAATGTAAAATATGAAATTAAGGTGTTTTGGAACTTAATCATTAACTTACCAAAACGGTTTCCATTATCGAACAAAAGCAAAATTCAGTTTTCAATCTCATTATATGAGACATTCTCAGAGCTTTATTTTGCTGAAACCCCCATCATAATTAGACTTACGGTTCTAGAGATATGGTCATTTTAGTGTTGCTCAGAACAAGAAAATACAAAGGAAGTTTAATAATATTGTTGATATATAACGATATATAACGATTCATGATACCCAATCACGTTTAACATTTGAGGGATGGGGTATGAACGTTTGGACAGTATTTATTTTGGGACATTAGAGCACATCAGACATATCGAATTGCATTCTGAATACGAAGAATGTCCTTTTGATATCAAATAATTTTGATTTTTTGAAATTCGCAATGTAATACACATTTTATGGCAAATCATTAAAAATAGATATTTTTGATTTTTAACAGTACTTGAAGTAAACTTTATAAATCTGATGATTTATACTTAAAGTGTATGTAGGTGGAATGAAAAGCCGACGATCAATTGACAATGTTGACCTTTCGTATTGAAGATATGGATTTTTTTCTCCTAAAACACCAAAAAAAAAGGTCTTTTGGGGAAAAAATCCATATCTTCAATACGAAAGGTCAACATTGTCAATTGATCGTCGGCTTTCCTCCCAGCTACATACACTTTAAGAATATATCATTAGATTTATAAAATTTATTTCGAGGACTGTTATATATCAAAAATTTGAAAAATATCAAATTTTAATAATTTGTCATAAAATTTGTATTATATCGTGAATTTCAAAAATGAAAATCATTTGATATCAGAAAGACATGCTTCGTATTCAGAATGCAATTCGATACGTCTGAGGTGCTCTCATGTTCCACAAAAAATACTGTCGAAACGCCATAAACGCTCATTCTAGATCCCTTAACGTAATACCTTTTTTGTTAGCTTGTTTATTACACCCAAGAAGTTTAAATAGGAAGGAGAAGCAATAGATTGCGTAACGCCTTGTCCCTTTGATGGCGATTTGATTTGCCGCTAGGCTATTCATAAAAGTGGTACCATTGTTTCGAACAAAAGAGTTCTGCCATTAAATTGGTCACTGACCCGATGAGCCTATTAACGCTTTTCCTGTTAGGTGATTATGTCACTTGTCTGTCCTCATTTTCCTTTTGCCTATTTTTCTTCCTCTTCTTTTTCCATCGGTTTTTTCCTTTTATTTCTTCCATTTACTTCCTTTTCCCTCTGTTTTCCGTTTTCACACACTAGACAAGTCACACGGCCATTCAGGGGCGGATCCAGTTTTTGACAATTTTACGGCAAATGCAGCTCTATTGGTCATTCTGGGGGTTGGGATGGATGCTATAGTTATCCCTCCCCCTCGGAGTAGAAACATTTTGCACACATTTGATCGCTTAAAATTCTTCAAATGTGTTTAGAGGGGTGGATTAAGAGGTCTAAGATACTATTAGAGTACGATTTAGCAATTATAACAAAACAAAGATTCAGATTACTATGATGCAATTTTATCAGTTTCGCCGTCGAGCAATGATTAAAGGAGGAAAAAGGAAAAGTGATCCCACCCGGGAATTGAACCCAGGACCTCATGGCTTCATGATTAGGCAGACTGGGAATTCAACCTATAAGCGGTCACTTAGCCCTACTTCCAAGTCAATTCACTTGCAAGTCATCCCGATGTGGCTCGGACTTTGACAAGCATAAATAATGCCGTCGTCACTGTAGAGGGACATAACATGAAAAACAGCGGCTTTTTTCGACGGGAATAAGCAAACTATGCTGCAATTTTATCAGTTTCGCCGTCGAGCAATGATTAAATGAGGAAAGAGGAAAAGTGATCCCGTCAGGAATTGAACCCAGGACCTCTGGTTTACGAGACCAGCGCCTTAACCACTTGGCCATGGGAGCTTCATGATTAGGCAGACTGGGAATTCAACCTATAAGCGGTCACTTAGCCCTACTTCCTCCGTGCAAGTCATCCCGATGTGGCTCGGGATTTGACAAGCATAAATAATGCCGTCCTCACTGTAGAGGGACATAACATGAAAAACAGCGGCTTTTTTCGACGGGAATAAGCAAACTATGATGCAATTTTATCAGTTTCGCCGTCGAGCAATGATTAAAGGAGGAAAGAGGAAAAGTGATCCCGCTCGGGAATTGAAAGCCGCTGTTTTTCATGTTATGTCCCTCTAGCATCATAATTTGCTTATTCCCGTCGAAAAAAGCCGCTGTTTTTCATGCAAAGATTCAGATAGTAAACTTACCTGTTAACCTTTCTTCCTGCTCGATCTCCTTGGTTTTGTTCCAGTTTTACATATGTACCATACACACAACAACAGGAAATGAGGTTTCCACATGAAGTATGGGCCAAACTCCTCAGCAAAGAATTTCTCTCTCTCTATCTGTCCCTGCTTCTTTCTAGTTCTCACATATCTCGATTATAGAGTATTTGCAACAACGGTTTGGATTTGATCACCCTCTGATAATGGGTATAAAGTAAAAGTACATCCAATGGAAGCAAACTTAAGTAAGCAATACGGATAAAATACTTGGCGTAGCGGAACGATGTTTCATGATTTGTCAGCAAAGCAACCTATCCATACCAATTCTAGATGTATAATGGCAGCCAGCATCAACCCCGCTAATGGGACTATGCGTATAATGATCGTGATCAATAAAGAAAAAATGAATAATAGAAAACACTTAGTGCAAGATGAAATCGTATTCCTCCGTTTCTTCGACTTTCAACATGTTCGACACGCAGTGAACAACAAAGACCGCATTACTTATGACTTCAAAAAAGGTTAGGATTAAGGCAGTGAGGGTAAGGTTTAACGTGTCGAACGCGATAAGTATCGAAACACTGTAGGTCGTCTGATGTACGAGGTACGCAGTAAAGCAATTATACAAATTTGTGTTTCTGACGTAGTCAAGATGCATAATGGGGAGGAAAGGGGTTTGAGCTACTCTCTACATTTTTCAATGTTAAAATGAAAAAAATCTAGCCTTTCAACAAGGCATGAGTGTGAGCCCTGGGTTGGCGCGCCTCAATTTCCTATTGTGATAACAGGCCTTGTGTGTTCGCCCCTCACCGTCTTCGTTATGGATCGTGAGGGTCCTTGACAAAGACTAGGAAAAATCAGCATTACAATTAGTAATGTTCCATGAAACACTGCCTACCTTGCAACTTCTAACTGTTTAAACAAGATTTACCTTTAAAATTGGGAATCCCGTGTGTATCTATTTAACAATGAAAGTGAGTTTCTATTTCCAAGATTTAAACTTTTGTGCGCCCGTAATATTGAATGTTTCCAGGCGATCTCTTATGCAGTACATGTGAACTTTAAATGAACTTCGATAACTTCCAAAGGACCTTTGACATAAATACGTGCTCCAAATTGCTGATTGCTGCATCCTGCTTTTTATAAAAGATCATGAGGTAAGTCGTGAGGTTACTTATACAGGGTTTCCCGGAAAGAACTGTATCGTCGGAAACTTAATTGTTTGGGAATTTTAACGCCACAACTAAACATATCAAAATAAATGATGTGATAACTGACCACACCATTCGTGAAATATACGAATTTTACGAAATTCCCTTTTTTTTCCAAACCTTTCCATGGATTCAAATATCAATCTATTATAAGTATTCGTATTCTATGTTCGTAGTGCTAATCGCTGCGCATCATCAGCGCATGAAGCCTCTATGGTCATTGACAGATATTTGATTCCATGGAACGTGATAAAAATGTTTCATGAAATTCTTTTATTTCAAAAATGGAGCGGTCAATTGTCACAATTCAAAAAGTATGTGATAGCTGATGTACTGCTCAACCACATCGGTTATTTAGTTATGTTCGCTTTATGCGTTAAAACACCAAAAAATCAGTTTCCGACGATACAGTTCTTTCAGGGACACCCCGTAGAGGGCAAAATGTAGGCTTATATAATTATACACTGCATACTTAGAGTATATACAGTTTGAAATCAATGTACCATCAGTGGTGTGGCCCATAGGGGCACGATCTGAAAATTTAGAAAAACCGATAAGAAAATGGCCGAAAATGACCTGTGACCCCCCCCATCGGACTTGGTGCCCCCGATCATGGTCGGTGCCCCACCACATATGATAACCCATGCTACGATACTGTGTACCGTGGCTTTTTCCTCACAAAGGCGCCCATTTTGACGAATTTGGGTGCTTTGTGTGAAAAATATGTATATTAATAATAATTATTAACTACTTTCTCGGTGTGCATGCTAGACACATGGAGGCTAGATGTTGAGGAATATACCTAATTCATAACGTACGTTGATCTATTCAAAATCGCTCTCCTATATCGAAGCGAGGTCACGTATTGAGCTATTTTTCACGTGCGAAATCGACGTAGATACATATTTGATAATGTACAAAATTTCTCCATTTCACAATATGTTAAAGACAGTCAAACATAATGAACATACGAAGAAAAGTCTAATTATTATTATGATCTTTTTTGTTTGTAACAAATCATTATAATAAAGGTACAGCGATGTGTTAAAAATGGACGAAATTTAAACGCAATATTCATACGCAGAGATTACCCATTGAAATGTGTGTGATACTTTGCGTACAAAAAATCACATTGCGATTTCCCATTTTGGATTCCCAACGTAGAATAAAACGCAGATGCTACGTTGAATATGCTGATTTTACCTCATGTCTAAGTCCATGCAACGCGCCCATTTTCAGGACAAAAAAGTCTCATTTTGAAAGTAAAGTCATGATGTATGGATGTAGTGATCTTAATCTACCAAAATATATGTTTTTGGGCAACAATAATAATTGGGGAGCACAAAAACAATTAAGTTTAATCAGCATGTAGATCAAAATTTTAGTCAAATTCAAAAGCGGCTTGTTTGAATCAGGCATTGACTCAGCTTACTGTTATCGGGACTGTTAGTTTTTAAGCACTATGCCCTCTATCGACCTAGGTTAGAAGCTGTTAGATTAGATCAAATATTTTAGTCTTTTGTCAGCTCATTTGTTCTCCTTCGTGACGAATGAGCACAATCCAGCTTGGAACCGAGACTAGCAATATTTAACGTACGTAAAAACGTACGCGAAAACGTACGTTCCACGCGCTGCGTTTAGAAAATCGCAATGTCTCTAATAAGTTTGGATGGGCTTGTGCATCGCGTATATCCATGAGGTTATGAATTACCCTTAATCCATTTTTAGTAGAAAAACTTTTTTCAATATTATTTTATCTTATTGTTATTATAAACTTCCAAATAATTTTAGCTAAGAATGGTCTTTCACTTTCTCTCCTAAAATCAAAAGGTTGCCTTACTCCACCGTCACATTTTATAGAGCAGTAATCTGTACATGTTTTATATATATGATTTATTTCATATTATATTTTCAATATTATTAAATTAACAGATTTTGATTAACGATTATTTATAGTATACAAATATATACTGCCATAAGAGATTCTGGTTAAAACTATGGGCCCGAGGTGAGATCCATAGTACTATTGATCTCAGCGAGGGACCATAGTTTTAACCAGAACCTCGAATGAAGGCAGTATATATTTGTTTTATATCCTTCATTCATAGATTTTTTGTTCATTGATTGGTTAAAAGATTATATCATATGAAAACTCCACCATGCTTCAAGATAGGCCTAGGTAGGGCCTATGCACGGCAGTCCGGTTTAGGCGGTTCAAAAACTCGCACTGTCATGTTCATGCGTTAGTGGTTTTTAAGCTTACTCACTGTCAGTGTTTATTTGTTCAAGTTGTTACATGTAAAAAGATTTACATGTGTAAACTCGAAGGCCATCGTGCAATCGGGATAGGTCTCAATACGCACGGTACTAGGCCAACTACCTTCATGCATGCATGGCCTAGGCGGTCCGAGACTGGTCTCGCACTGTCAGTGTTTGTTTTTAAGCTTACCGTGTCAGTGTCGCTCTGAATCTGACTGTGTTGGTCTGTGGTATGAATTCAGTAAATATACCTGCGTTGGGAATTCAAATTAAACAGCTGAAATTGTGATCTTCTTCAGCAGTAGCAGCCCACTCCAGCTCGATTTATATTTCGCCATTTTTGTTTTGTCGTTTCTCGGCAGTGACAAAATACTCTTATAGTCAATGTCGACGTCCAATGTTATTGTTATGCTTTATGGACTGCGACGTGGGTATGCTGCTATCCGTAAATAGTAAATATCCAAAAGTACTATTTACGGCTTGAAGGTACTATTTACGGACGTAAATAGTACTTTTTTGCACTTCCTCACAGAATAGTGTGTTTATTTTTGATCACGTGACACACTTTTAACCAATCAATGAACAAGAATCTATGAATCAAGGATATAATACTTTTTATGTCCAATATCATAATTCCACTAAATAAGTCCAGAAACATAAATCCAGTAGATAATTCCAATAACATATTTCTCTAATCATCTACTGCATAAGTTATTTTATATTGACATTGAGAGTTGAATTGGTAAACCAATTTACCTTGTTACTCATTATTCTCTATCATATGAATATAATATTATGAATATAATATTCGTAATTATGTTTGTAATCGGATGAAATATACTGTACTGAACAATAATATGGAACAGTAAGAAAAATCCTAAAGTACATGATATCAATTCAACCAGATAAAATCAATTTCTTCAACCAAAGTGTACGATCTTTTTTAAATGAAATTGTTAAGGCATCTATTAAAAAAATTAACAAATTTACCCCAATATTTTTCAATTTTGAAATTGTGATTATTTTTCCAAGTGCAAGGATACTTTTTTACGCAGTATATAATGCTAACGTACAGATATGATGTGCACATAGGCGATATAAGTTTATCATATCAATTATACAAGTGACGTATTAAGAAACAAAATCTAAATTAATACATACTCTAAACAATGTTTTTCTAAAGCTTTGAAACACTTGTTGTTGTTGTCTTTGTTTAACTTGTTATATATAGCAATATATTATTACATAACTACTTTATATGGAACACCGTGTGCATTCGTACAAGACAGAGGTTTTGTTATAAGTTTAAACAGTGCTTTAAGAGGTATTACACCCCTTGATAAATTTGTGTATATTTTTGCATTTTTATCAAAAAATAATAACACACTGGTAACAAAAGTTATGCATATTATAGGGGCAAGGAATCCAGTTACTACACTGGAATTTCAGTGACTCAAGACAAGCGGTACGTTATTTATGATAAGAAAAGAGGTACCACTAGAATGTACCTCATTTCTTAACATATATAATGAACCACTTGTCTTGAATCACTAAAATTTCAGTGTGTAGTTATTTTTTGAGAAAAATGCAAAATTAGTCATAAAATTTATCAGCGGGTGTAGTACCGCCTTAACGGATGAACTGAGCAATAGTTTATCTAATAAAAATTCGCTAAAGATCACTAAATATAATCCAATTATGGTTTTCCTTAATGATACAAATCCTAGACCAGAACTTGTGACACTCTTAAAAGATTACCCAATATAAGTAAAACAAAGGAAACAGCACAATAATGAGTAAACATAACTATGCTCGATATTGAGTGAATTTTAAACTGAGTACAACGTTGAATAGTAATTTACTCAATTTGCTGTTCCCTGTCACTCAATATTCAGTATTATTTTTATGTAGAGTGTACTCTGAGTCAATATGTTTAGATTCCCAGTAACAAAAACAATCCCAAGCGATGCTTTAGTCAAAATTTGAGTCATTTCGTCTTTGTTAAATGGAATGCGAACACATCAATCAAATCTAAATCACAATTTAAATTTCAGAATGAAGGAAAAAAAAGTATAATCATTAAATGTAAGTGATATAAATAACTATCAATAGGAACACCAATTTCTTGTACATATTTACAAATCTGACGGAAAGCTTTTTATCATAATATGGAATCATACACGGAACTAGTTTGCTGATACTAAGTTCGCCAACCAAAAAGTTTAAGAACCGCATAAATATTACGATATCGTTTGTGAGTAAGCCAGAAGATATTGTAGACATTGCAGAACCGATTACTTTTTACCACAATCAGTGCTTTACAAAATTACATATTAACGATATACTCTTAGACAATGGTTAATTGTGTAAGAAAGGAGGCCGTTTTGAAAGTTTCACCTGAGCCCATAGGTCCTGAGTCCTGAGTAACAAACACATGCATAGAACTGGCCTACTGCATTGTTTGCATGATGCAGTCATGTCTACAGTAGAATTCAATTCGACCTTTGCAGGACTTAAACCCCATTAAAAGCTATTAAACCAAGATAACACTCATTGAAAGCAGCTCAACTGATTAAATCATATCTTCTCTGGTTAAATACACACATCATATGTTTCTGCTTTTACACGTACAATGGAGCAATGGCTGGGATTATAGTTTCAGTTGGGTGAACGATTATAAAGCGAGCGCTAGAGAACAATTCTGTGTGGGCTTTTGTTTACGAAATGAGACAAAACTCTGCTTATTGTTAACCAGCGTTCTTGAAAATGAGAAACATGGTGGTTTGCAGACTTAACACGGTTTGGAAATAATTTCTTCATATTTTTTGGTGTGATCTGTCGTTTACATATCATTCCTAAAACACCAAAGTACGAATATTTCCAAACATCTAAATTAGCTAAACATTTAGGACATGTTACAAAACTATATTGTCTAGAATTTTAGACGAGTACTTTTAATATTGGCCGGTTATTTTTCACACAGCGACGTTAACTAGGCAATGTACTATTACCTATAACATTAACTAAAACACCAAAGTACGAATATTTCCAAACATCTAAATTAGCTAAAAATTTAGGACATGTTACAAAACAATATTTTCTATAACTATAGAAGAGTACTTTTAATATTGGCCGGTTATTTTTCACACAGCGACGTTAACTAGGCATATCCCCATTCTTTTAACGTAGGCTATTTGTAGAGGTCACGCGTCAATGGGAAAGAGCACTGTGTATTATGTATAGGAAAACGGACAGTAACTGCAGTATGGAGAGCTGACTCCTATGGACTCAGATGCAACTTTTAACACTGTTTAAAACGGTCTGGGTTTTTTTAAATAATGAACCATTGTGACTGAACGTAATAAGTGTGACGCTATAATTTGGTCCATATGTATAAAACAAATAAAGCTACCCATACATTGTTACACATTTGCATTTTGTCAAATATTTTTTGATTTATTTAAAAAAATATTTAGGGGGGAACTTATAAGTTGTGGACCCTATACACATTAAACACTACTGAAGGTGAGGTGAGTTTATAGGCACAATATATTTATATAAGAACATTTTAATGTGACCTGTTACAAAAAAAGCACAATCAAGGACATATTACACAACACCTTTTTTCTAAATATCTATTGCTGTCAGGTCATTGACTTGGATCAATCTGGGACCCGAAAGGATGTGTGAATATTACGATGGGACACACCTATGTACATGATACTAGTATGTTGGTAACAGCCAGTGCATGATACAAATATACTTCCACAGAATCACTAACTGAATAGTCAGCATTGCTATCAACATGGAATTCAGAACTTCAGATATCCTCTATTAAGGTAAAACTATATGGCTATATACCCATGACTTTAGAGTATATACCAGAAAACAAATTCTTTATCTGATAAATACGTTTAGAATGATATATGGTGTTACTACACTACACTCACTTTCATATGTACATGTATGTCTTTTTCTTTATACATAATATATTTTCTATTAGTAACCACTATTAGCGGAAGTGATTTAAATGTACGTTAACTTTATAGGTACATTTACACGTAACATGATACCACAATCAAAATACCAATATGTTTTAGCCACCATTTCTTAAATCTCCATTGTAATCAAAGTATGGACTTGGGTCAATTCGAATTATATTTTAGTATTGTACACCTTCTTATATAAGGAGGTCAGGAACTACAGGAAGACGTAGCTCCAACAAATCAGCCACTGCCTCCTCACCCCTATTTTGTCCTATAGCAACGCGTGTCATTATTGACTACATTAGAGCATCGAAGACGCTATTTACTTAAAGCTTAATGTACATATTTACAGGGTAAATCACGAAACAAGTGAACAATAACAATAAAATTAATGTTTTCAATAAATAATTAGAGCCCTCAATTCCTACATAATTAATAAATCGTTTGTGAATAAATAGGTAAATAAATAGATTCATACGTAAATGGAAAAAATTTAGCATCATAAAATAACGCAAATATTAGGTTACACGAATTCGATAACTGTTATCATTACCCAAGACTAAAGCTGACTAAATAGTGTTTTGCTTTTAAATTTAAAAAATATTAAAAATCTGTATCAATGCATTTTTGGAGCAGGCATAGGTGTGCTGCTAAATTGTAAACATTGCAGATACGATAACATTTTATCACAATTAGTGTTTTACAAAATTACCTTTCAACGATATAATATTTTAAAGGCGATAAAAGGGTGTGGTAATTTGTTATAATTATTTCGATTCAGGTATCCATATTAGTCTTATTTACCTAGGATGTAAACATAGTTAGTAATCAAGGTCCTATTTTATGGAATTCTGTAAATTCAAATATTCGTTCTTGTACTTCAGTTGAAAGTTTTAAACACAATTTCAAACGTACCATCCTATCTCAGTATAATTAGTAAGTTTATTATATTATATTTATTATTGTAAACATTGCAGATACGATAACATTTTATCACCGAACTTGAAGACGACCTGCGATCATGTTGTACAGAGGCCCAATGGGAACAGTATAATAATGAGATAAATTCATGTTTGTCCACACAGAAAGCCGAACTTCTTAATCGCAGAAACAGGAAGATCCGTGGCATCTTGGAGAAACGTCAACAGCACAACAGAAGACGGTTTAGGCGCCCTGCAACTACTAACCAGGATAACGAAAACCTTCCCTCCACAGTCGTTAACTTATCATCATCCTCTCTTTCCTCCGCTGAGTTGGATCTTCTCTACAAGGGCCTCAAGTTCTGTCCCACCCCTCCAGAGGTCAACCAGGTAGAACTCAGTCAGTATCTCACTCAATATCTCACCGCATACGTATACGGGAGTTTTCCTTGATGAGCCAGCATCTGAACCTGAGCCTTTTCGCAAGAAAAGCAGTTGGGTCCCTCCGAAGAACACTGTTCCAGCCATGGAGACATACGTGCAGGTTGTTAGTTCCCAAGTTAATAATTCTGCTAATTCTCCCCACAGGACACATGACAACTTACCCCGTGAGGAACGCCAGGCTCTCAAGTCTCTGAGAACCAGGACTGACATCATCATCAAGCCTGCTGACAAAGGATCTGCTGTGGTTGTCATGGATCGCCAAAAATATATCGATGAGACCATGAAGCACCTCAGCAATCGTACTAACTATGCTCTTGTTGATTCTGATCCTACTGACTCTTTCTCTCTACAGATAAAGACCACCCTGGATGACATGCATGCTCGTGATGTATTAACTGACAAGGCCCATGCATTTCTTTCTCCTACAGATTCTAAAGCTGCTGGATTTTATCTCCTCCCCAAGATCCACAAGCCCGGGAATCCTGGTCGACCCATTGTATCCGGTAATGGTTATCCCACTGAGAACATATCCCTTTATGTTGATCACTTCATTAAACCCCTTGTCTCTCAGACTCCGTCATACATACACGACACCCCGGACTTTCTCAGGAAGCTTGAAGCTATCAAGGACCAGATCCCCAGCACTGCCATCATTGGCACTTGTGATGTGTCATCCCTGTATACTAACATCCCATTCAGTGAAGGTATTTCAGCTACCTGTGAAGCGCTGTCTAGAAGTGGCCACACCAGTCCCCCCATTGATGATCTGAAGACTCTCATGAATCATTTATTAACTAAGAACAATTTCACCTTTATGGGAGATCACTATTTACAGGTATTTGGGACATCGATGGGGACCCGCATGGCTCCGTCGTTCGCCTGCCTCTTCATGTCTAGGCTTGAAGAGCAGATGTTGATGCTGCCCTTGCCGTCCATGGATTTGGTGGAGGTACATTGACGATGTGTTTTTCATCTGGACCAGAGAAGAAGACAGCCTTCACACCTTCCTTGCCCATGTCAATTCTTTCCACAGAACAATTAAATTCACGTCTGAACTTTCTCACCACCAGGTCAACTTCTTGGATGTCACCATCAGAAAGGAGAATGACTCCCTTGTCACAGATCTCTACACCAAGCCCACAGACAGTCACCAGTATCTACACTCTTCCAGTTGCCATCCCCAACACTGTAAAAGGGGTATAGCATACAGTCAAGCTATCCGCCTCCGCCGCATTTGTACTAATGATTCTAACTTTTCACAGCATGCCAGGGACCTCAAGAAGAACCTTACATCTAGGGGACACAGTGCACACAAAGTGCAGCAGGCCATCAACAAGGTCAAATCTCTTCCCAGGTCAGATGTACTGAAGCAGAAGCCCAGAAGCCAGGATACCAATACCAGAGTCCCTCTTGTGGTCACGTTTCATCCTAAACTCCCTCCTCTCCGCAGCATCACTAATGACAATCACCATATACTTCAAACCTCAGATCGGCTACAACGAGCAGTTCCCGATAGCCCCATCCTGGCCTACAGACGTCCTCGCAATCTTAGAGATCTTCTTGTGAGAGCTGAAGTCCCCCCTCTTTCTGATACTATTCCTTCCACAAAACAGGGTACTTTCACATGTGATTCCAACAGGTGTGTTGTTTGCAAGGACCATATCCAAGAAGGGGATTCTGTTACCAGTAATTCCAACAATTCCTCCCACTGGATCAGGGGCAACATCACCTGCACCACATCTAATGTAGTGTTTCTCATTTCTTGCAGAGTTTGTGGTATACAGTATGTGGGAGAAACTAAGACTGCACTTAAGAGGCGGTTTTATGAACACAGGTCCACTGTCAACACCAAGAAGCTGGACACCCCTGTTGGTAATCACTTTAACCTCCCCAACCACTCCATCTCCGACATGATCCTACAGGGCATTGAGTCTTTAGGTAACCGCCCGACACCGTCCGTGACAGCAGGGAGAAATTCTGGATGAAGCGCCTTCGTACCATCCAGCCACATGGTCTCAACATCCAAGAGGGAAACGACTAACTTGTTTTTCATCATCATAATATTTTGCCACCCCTTATTTATATAATTTTTTATATAATTTTTTTTCCCTAATCATTTTAAAATATTTTCCCTCCACTTTATTATTTTAGTTTTTATTTCCTACTTACATCTATCATTATGTTATATGTTCATGTAGTTGTATTTTTACCATTCATTTTAATTTTTCTACTAAGCCTTTTGTCTTCATTCATATCCTTATCCCTCTTACTTCCATTCATGACATCCCACTTCCTGCCCCTATTGATATTTCCCAATTAACACGTATGTCTCCTGTTGTCTTGCTAATTTCCCTTTCCTTTATGTCCATGTCACTATATATGCATGTTTGTGTGTTGTCTTGTCACTTTGCCTTTGATAAAGATCCTGCTAGGATCGAAAGCTCAGGCCCCTAAAACTTTGGAATATTTATTATGTATAATATCTGACTGATAAGTTCCTGAGTTAACCGCCATAGCCAACACGCCGTCTGTCACTCTGTCCCACTTGTCTTGTCCAGTCTTGTCTATACACCATAAAGTTACGTCACTGTAAAATGTTCCTTGTCCTGCAAGTAGCGTAAGATCTTATGAAGGCCCATGTAAATGCATTGCTCTTTTTTGGTCAACCAACCAGTGTATACTTCTTTTTCTGTATTTTGTCTAATGGTAAATAAACTGAAACTGAAACTTTCATTACATGATTAACTCTCAAGCAAATTTCCACTGTATTACACAGTACCGATATTTTTTTATAATCAGGTATATCAGTACAATTCACACAAAATGGCTGAACTAGTCAATATGACTTACAATAAAAAAAAAAAAGGCATTTCAGATATATCTATAAAATGCAGAATTATTCAAATATAAAACATTATTAAATTTGGTAAAAAAAGGATTTGTTGTACAGAAAAAAAAGCGTAATTATCATTTTTGAATCGCCCCACTCCTAAATCTAGTACATTCGTAACGTTGCCATAGAAAAGACACCACAATGGCAAATGAAGCCTAATGTGTCGCAAAAATGGTGTTTTTTCGTTGGCAATAAACTTGCATTTCTTTAATTGAACAATAGCTACATAAAATGAGGAACAATGTGAAATTTATACATAATTTGTTCAACGTCGTCTATCTATACATGAACGACTAGATTTATTGGTTTATTTACTAATATGTGTTGCTGTTACGTACTTCTATGGTATATAAATCTTGCAAGTTGCTGTCGGTGATCAAGGACGTCCAATCATACTGCTTCTTTCTTGGTAAGGTCTTACTCTTTCTAAAGCTTGGTCATATTCTTGAGTAAAAGGATAGAATAATCTATGGGTAAATAGGTTAATTCGATATTGCCGAATGTGTATATTGTGCCTAATTTTAGGATTTCTGTCATGTAATGTTTTTTAATACAAAAAGCATGCTGTTAAAACTATTAGTGCTGCTATTGATGACCCTGTACACAGATCAGATTTGTCATACCAGGGCTACACGCGTGTCTCCATCTCGACATTGCTGTTCTCTATACTATGTATTGGCTGATTGCAAGAGACGGTCTGTAATTGACTACCTTGAGTATTTTGTGTATGCCTTTGCGACGTTTCTTGTGGATTTTTAGCCATCTCGAGGTGTGTCTGTTTACGTTGATTACGGATAATATCCACGATTGTGTAAAGATATGGATTAATTGCTGAATTTATGGGTAAAATAACTGTTACAGTCCAAGCGTATACAGAAGAAGGTAATATCAGCACACCAAGCTGTACCAAAATCCCGAGCACAATAATCGGCGCCCAACAAAAGAAATCTGTTAGAACTATAGCTGCTACTTTGGCGTTCATTCTGGTATTCTCTTTTTTGACACATTTGTTTAGTCCGACACGTTTCGATGACTGGTAAACTGCTCTTACAATTTCCACATAGCACAGAAGTATGACAAAATAGCAGATGCCGTTTAAACCTAGAAACATTGCTGCTGAATAATACAACCCAGGAACATGACCAAGAGATTGAGATGTGACTTCTGTCTTCGTATAATAGTAAGGGTTATCACCCGAATAAATCTTTTCCACAGTAATGTTATTTTTGAACAACTCAGCTTGAGCCAGTGGAAAGCCAATGCATACATGAGATATATCATAGAATTTAAAACTTGATCCAGCTAAAACAGATGGAATAGTTGCCAGGACGAGAGAAACCAGCCATAATAATGTAACTATTACAACTGACGCTTGTTTTCTTAACTTGCGACGTGAATAAGGAAATCGAATGTTAATGAATCTGTCAATGCTTATCAATGTAACAAATAACACAGAAGCTTCACTCGATAGTATTGATATTGCCCCAGCAATTCTGCAAGTAATACCAGATCTCCACGTCTCGGCTTGCATAGGAAAATGTTCACCAAAGTAAATATCAGAGGATGCAATGATTATCATATAGATGCCCATGAGAAAATCACAGATTGCCAAATTGTTAAGCAGGAAGGTTTGAACTTTTCCCTTTTCATATTTTGATTTCGAACGGGTCAAAACAAAAAGGTTCCCACCCATAGCATTCAAACCTATAATCCACATCATGACCAGAAGCACCTTATTTGACATTAACCTATCGCATGTCAAATACGGGGATCTCACGTCTATAGCATTACAATTATGCCTTATATTACTCGGTACATAACATTCACAAATTTCTGTTTGGCTTACAACTATTGCAGCCTGCTTTGAAAGGCCAAAAAATGCATGCTTATCTATCATAGTCAGTGCGTTTTCTCGTACACCGATAAAGGCAAGCTGATTTAAGTTTTTGATATTTGGAATGTTTGTTAACCGATTTCCAGACATTTCTAATAAACGGAGGTTTGCATTGTCCTCAAAAATGTTCACGTCTAAGATACGAATCTGATTGAAGTACAAATACAATAATTGTAAATTCTTCATTCCCCTAAATATGGTGTGATTTAATTTGTGAATATAGTTATAACCCAAATCAAGTATTGTCATATTTGTCATGTTCCAAAATAAGTCATAACGTATATTTACTAACTTATTTCTGGCTACCCCGAGAAACTGTAAATTAGACTGAGCAAAAAACAACAGCTTTGGCAGATGCTGCAAGTTATTACCATCCAGAAATAGATATGTCATTTTACCGGTTGCATTCAACAAATTTGTATCTAGTGAAGTTATCTGGTTGTAATCAAGATCCAGTGATTGAAGATTTGCCAAACTGCTGAACAAACCATTCGGCAGAATTGCCAAGTTGTTGGCCCAAAGAACTAAAACACGTAGGCTAGTTAAATCTTCAAACACGTGGGCGTCAAGCGTGTTTATCTGATTGAAGCTCAGGTCCAGTTCTTCGAGGGATTGTAAACCTGTAAATGCTTTAGAATTTATTCTAGATAATCTGTTAAATGCTATATCCAGCTTATCTAAACGTTTCAGAGTGATAAAGGCATTCTCAGTTATCTCTTCTATGTTCTGCCCTGAGAGATCCAACGTAATAAGATCTCTGGGATAGATTATGAGAGATGTGTACCTTGATTGGGAAGAGTTATGATGACACTTGAATTCAACATATCCTTTCCCAAATGTACCAATGCAACTGGTTGGAAACTGTTCAAATGTACACATTCGATCATGCGATAGGCTACAGGAAACAGTGTTATTAAATTCGGTCGTACGACAATGGATTTCGGAAATTGGTTGTGTTTGTTCAACATGCGAATTTTCTTGGCACGTGGACAGAGTCTGGTTTGTCGATGTAACGTGTATGAGAATACTAACATTGCCTTGCAGAAATACCTGGAGTTTTGTGTGTGGTAACGCAATAAAGCAAGATTCCTCTGCTTCAATAACTACATATCTATTTTGACAATTCGACAGATCACCTTTTTTACCTACGTACAGAAATGCATCAGGAGACATTGCTTTGGGTATTTGTATCATAGTTCCTGACCCGGGAGGTGTTGTTAATTGGACACTACAAGTTTCACCAGTGGGATTACCGGTTAGAGTGGACGAGTTATACCCAATGTTGCCGTCAATTGTGAGGAGGCATGAGTCTGAGTTGTTTTGAGTAGTAGTTACATTCCAAAGAGGAACGACTTCTAACTCTGCTTTGGCATTCAATTTCATGTTCCGTGAGATTAGTGTTAATACCAAAAAAATTGTGACAAGTTTATGATTGCGTTCCATATTTGATATCTTGTGCTTTCACTTTTAAGAATATTCTGAGTTAAATTGAGCAGAAACTGTATGTTATTCTATTTAGTACAATTACAACAAATGCACCACTGCAGCCCAAGACACACCACATTCAGCATTTAGGAACATTTAAGGAAAAGCCAGGATTGTCTTGAGAATTCCAAGTTAGCTCAATTATTAACAAGGACAAACAGATTCTGCACCGAGGCACGAGCTCGCATAGTCAAACGCCAATGCACCGGAGTCTAAACGCCTTACCGATTGAGCTAACTTGACTTACAAAGAAATACATACTAAAAGTATATATCAATATAAATACTTGTATGAGTTTAAAGCATGAAACAATAAACATCTAAAATGTTTCTAGTATTTATATACTTTCCTAACAAGGCGCTATATTGTTATAAATATTAACAACGGACAAACATGCTTGGTTAAGGCATTCGAGTCCATGATCTCTTCTGCATATAACAATCAAAGATTAATCAGGTAACGAGTCTTGCTTGGTAATGCTGAACAATATCCGTGTCCTTTAGTGAAAATTGAGTAGGAGGACAAATCCGCTGTGTCCGTATGTCTAAACAACAATGTCTGACTATGATTGACTTTGTCGTTTCACGCCATTCCTCTTCATAGTGTATCCGCTTACGACTTGTTGGCCACAGCGTTATTTATATGATTCTTTCACTACCAGTGCAATCTATATTTGCTAAGAAAGGTTCAATAAACCCCATTCAACATTATGCACTTATCAAATGCAACCCCGGCCCCTGGGGACCCGGGGATGGCCGGGTCGTGAGCCGTGGATTTTGGGTTTAAAAGTTCAAGTCCCGGGTAAACACCTAGCCAGTCCCGGACCCACCCGGCAAAACTCTCAGCCACTCCCCGGCCCTCCCGGGGCGAATATCCGATGCAAACCGATACAAACCACGGGTATTCCTCGGCCCAAGTTCCCGGCCCTGAGCATCGGATATAGGCCTGGATCTTAATATGGTTTTAATATCGCGGCAATCTTGTCATGCGGGCTCAAAATTCGGCAGGTTTGTCTTCAATGGACTGCCAAGCTCTGGACATGCTGGGTGGATTCAAACGCTTCACATATAGGCCTACATGTGTGTTTCATTGTAAATACGTCAGAGGGGGATCCCTGTGTGCCATCACTATATTTAATATGCATGCTTGTTTTAAATATTAGGAGGCATGAAAGGCGGGTCGGAAAATGCCGGGAATAAACCAGGAATGTTGTATTGATGTATAGGGCCTACATGTAGGTCTATGATTAACATCAAAGATATTTGGGGTTGTTTTCGATCATCACATGTGTATGTCTGATCATGTAACTCAATTATGTAAGTCTGTCAACTGGCTGATAAGAAACATATACAGAATTCGCCCATACATTGATTATGATACTTGCCATAATACTGTTAGAGCTGTCATTATATCACGTCTTGATTATTGTAATGTGTTACTTAATGGTATATCAAAGAAAGATCTAAATCGTTTGCAGAAGTTGCAAAATAAGTGTGCACGTTTAATATGTCTCAAACCAAAATTTGAGCATGTTACCCTCTCTTGAACCAACTTCATTGGCTCCCCATCAGTGAGAGGATTGCATACAAGACGCTGCTTTATGTGTTTAAATCTCTGAATGGACTCTCTCCCAGTACTTAACTAACTGCCTCACTGTGAAAAGATCATCCCAGAGCGCAATGAAGACCCGCTCGGCAGATAGTATTTCCTTCCTGGTGCCTCGTTCTAAGAAGGGTGCTGGTGATAGAGCTTTTTCAGTGGCAGCTCCACGTTTGTGGAACACCTTACCGGTTCATATCAGAAATGCCGCTACTCTTGAATCATTCAAAACTATGCTCAAGACATATCTTTTTCCATAATGTTGTTTTCTGTATTTGATCATGTTTGCTGTTCTTTTTAATATGCTTGTTGCGCTTTGTAGCCACAGGAAAAGGCGCATTATAAATTATGTTAGTTAAGTTAAGTTATGAAAGAAACAGATCACAACATTTACATCTGTCCAGGATACGAGAGTGGCGAATGTTCGATCTTCGCATTAACATTTTATGCACATAATATTTATGATTTTTTGATGTCAATACAAAAACTTCAATTATAATGCGGCTATTCTGTAAAGGCCCATAACCCCATTCAAATAGGCCTGTCTTTTTGGAGCACAAGTTATTAATATTTTGTTTCACCAGGTTGTCATTTTGGATATTATTTAAAAAATCCTTTCAACATCCTTCCAACATGAAAATATAATATAGTTTTGAAAATCTGTATATTAACACAAGACATTGGATTCAATTTTTATATCATACACCTATAATTATTTTTTTAAAGAAGAAAATACAGCTCTTTACTCTGGGCGGGTGGTTTAAAACTTGTCCATGATACGGGAGTGGCGAATGTTCGATCTTCGATCTTTGCATAAACATTTTAAGCACATAATATTATAATAAATAAAATACATTTGGCATAAATAAGCATACATATAGCAGGCTCTCGTTTGGACGTGCATGTCATGAAGCCAGTGTGGTCTGGTTAAACATGTTAACTTTAGAGGCCCGCTAAATAAAAAATTTGGAAACAACAGCCAAGATTTTGTTTTTGAAATGGATTTATAATATGAACAGTAACATTAATGTGGCGACTCAGTTGATTATTAATATACACCCACGGCTCAAGTACGGCAAAAGTGATAGGATTACCCGGCCCATAAATGCGGGCATCCTTACTAGCAAACCACGGCCATGTTCACGGCCCATTTTACTGGTTGGAAAACCCCGGGTAAGGTACGACATAATCCCGGCCCTCGCCCTGGTAAAGTCCCGGCCCAATTTCCCGGGGTTTTGGCCGACGTCAATTCTTCTACCAGTCCCGGCAAACACCCGGCTCCCCCCGGCACACATTCTGCGCCAATCCCGGGTCACATGATGTCAAGTCCCGGACCATCCCCGGGTCCCCAGGGGCCGGGGTTGCATTTGATATGTGCATTATAGCTCAAAGTGTGACCTCATGTATAGTATAATTACTTGTATTAAACACATACAACCTTACACGCATTAAGAGCATGTTCTCGATAATTTCAAAAATATTAGAATTTGGTATGTGCAAAGATGCAAAAAAAAATAGTTTTAAAAAATGACGAAAAAAGCTATATGGTCGCAAGCCCCTGACCTGAGACTAGTAAATAATCTGTCTCAGCCCTGACGAACATTCCACAAAAAGCACATATTAAACAAATAAAATTAGTAAGCAGTCTGGTAAATTGCTTCTTTGACTCTGGTACAAAGGTCCTTTGTCTATTACAGGCGGAGCCAAAATGATCCGTTTACCGTCTTTGAATTGTAGAGTAGATGCCGTGAAAAAATACCGCAGTCAGTTCTGATCAGGGTAACGCCCAACTGTTCATACACGCTGTCTTACGCACCACGGGAGATCAGCATCTGAGATTGAATGAGTAAGATATTAAAGAATAATTAAACTCGGAAGTACCGGGTGTCCCAAAAAAAGGTTACATGTAGATTTTTTTAAATTATCTAAGTTAATGTTAAGAAATATAAAATCCTTTTCATGACATAATCCATATACCCTCTACTAGTACCCCAGTCAATGTCAAGTTCACAACCTACGTACTTAGCCCGCATTCCAGACATTCCTGACCAAGCTGTTTACGTGACATAAAGCAACACGAGGTTCAGTATATCACCGTCACAGCTACCGTGCATTTGGCGGGGCACTTGAGTAGGCCCAGCCATAGAATGGCACATGCAGTATTTTATTCTGATAAACAAAGAACAAAACTTGCTCAATTTTATTTCAAGAGTTCAGTCAGAAATGAAAAACAAACAATAGCGATTTCAAGTCAACAAAATTAAAGCAAGGCCTAAATGCAAAAGATTGTTATTCATTTCACTATGTCAAGAAGCTCTAAAACTGATTTATTTTCAGTGCGCAATATCTAATTTTTCAATATGTTTCTTTTGTGCAATAGTTCAACAATGAAAAATATAAGAAACATAAAAGATAATAAAGAAAAAATCTGAAAGCAAAGTCGTGCTTTTGTTCAACATTCATTGTGCGATATTTTGATGGTTAGCCACTCTTGACACCCCTGTCATCTTGCGCTCATAAGTTAAGTTGCTTTTAAGATACGGCATTGAAACTTTGCAAACAAGAAGTTACAAGAAGGATGAATAAATAATATCTGAAAAAATTCAGATCGTTTTGTTGTACCATCACAAAATGCGGTTCATTTTCTACATGTAACCTTTTTATGGGACACCTTGTAGTATATATATTTCTGCGAATTTATTTTAATGCAAAGTAATTAAATTATGTTCAAATTATTTCAAAGCTAACATAATGAACAATTGTCAAAATGTCAAAAAAGCAATATTTGGACTTTCCCTTATGATATTACGTACACATCAGAAGTTGCGGATGAAAAAAGTGATATACCAGGGATTATTGCATGTCAGTAACTGTAACTGTATATCATAGCAACGTCATATTATTAGCAAGTAAGAGACATTTGACAAGAAGTACTTTTTCATAATTTTGCATATTAATTAGTTAATTTGCATATTCAATTAGCAATATTTTTGAAAAAATGTTGGTCAACTTCTGAAAATGGTACAAAGTTGGATGAGGTGCCAAATTAAAGTTTTTTCAAACTACATTTCAGATACTTTGGGAGCTAAGTCAATATGTTATGTGAGAAAAACACATTATGAAAAGTGACCCTTCTGTATTATGATGATAAAACCGTAATTCCTATCCAAACTCAATTTAGATTCATAACATAGACCATGCCTTAAAGCTCATACTGACCAAATTTGAAGGTGACGGTGGGAAGTTTCGATTCTACAATTTTTTGAAAAAGCGTTTTCGGGAAAATATAAAATAGGAGAAATGTACTTTAAAGTTATTACATTGAAATATGAATCTCAATTTGTAAATTAGCATAATATAATGATTTGAAATTGTTATTTTTACTGTCAAAGCACTTGAAGTTTATATTTTTCTGTGCCATAAATGTATTATGGCCTATAAATAATTTATATTACTTAAATATCACTGTTTGGAAACAATAGAATACATAAGAAATATTATCCATATAGGATAAATGCTCATTATGGTATTTTTGAGCGTCATCTTTTGAAAGTGTTCCTTTTATTTTCAATCATTTTGTGATACGATTATTTTTTACCAGTAATTTACATTTTTCAAACCTTTGTTTGAAATACTTCTTATAACAGAGGCTTTCGCCAATTTTTACAAAAAAGAAGGAAAAAGGAAAACTGCTTGACCAGTTTTCTTTATGTATGCAGATAGGTTATGCAAGGTTAATAAAGAGTCATTTGCTAGCAATTGTGCGCGACTTCTTTCACATTTCATTCTTGAACTATGAAGATCATATCAATCAGATGACCTCTCTCAGGGTGACCCTGGAAACACTTCAAATGGGAGGATATATTGTAAAAAGTCACACACCATACACTCCGTTATTATTTGTGTATCGCAGGGATAGCAGGGTGGACATAATTTTTAAACAATCTACCAATTGAGAATGTTTTAATGCAAAAGGAATGAAACATTGATTTCATATATGAAATTTGTTAACACTTTACCATTTTGAATTGAAAGAAATACGCATATATATTTATTTCAATTCAAAATGGTAAAGTGTTAACAAATTTCATATAAGAGATCAAGGTGTCATTCCTTTTACAATAAAACATTCTCAATTGGTATAGCAAATGTAAACGAACGTGACGCTTCATGAGATACGGCCTCAAAAACATAAAATGTCGATTTTGGACCATTTTGTCATTATGGTCAACTGATACACTTTGCCATTTCTACTATACAAGTTTACACTTTCCCCGATACCTGACTACTATAAAAGAACAAAACTTGTTACTTCGTTTGTGCAATGGCAGCGTGGCGTAGCGGATTAGTCCTCCGACTGTTAACCTTTTGGCTATTGACTGATGTGCATGGTTCGAGTCCCAATGGTTGTCTATATTTTTTCTTTGAGTGTATTAAATTGTTGTTTCTTTTTTCTTTTCTTTTTTTCTCATCGCAAAAGCGTATTTTGTTATAAATAATATTCAGAAATGAGTTGTTTCAAATTGTTACATCATAATCTTTCTGATTCGCTCGGATGCGCCTATACTCAGCAAACACAAGTTTTAGAGAAAACATAAATTTTACACGTTAGGTTATATCATAAAGGGTACATAACGTTTTAATAACATTCAAAAAACATTTTGGAAAACATGCTGCAAAACATTGTGATATTGTACGAAAAATGCATTTGTAGTGTTTTTGAGTTATGAGACAAAAACGAAAATTGACTCAGTATCATACAGAAGAGGGCCATAATTATAAAACTTGTGTCATTTAGCATAGGAGGTGTTGTCAGTGACCACTCCCTAAATAACTCAACATTTTTATCAACAATTTTATTATGATTCAAAAGGATATTATCTACTCTCTAATCGTGTGCAATATAAAGCTCATACAACATTCTGTTTTTGAGTTATGGACAAAATCGACATTTTAGAGCAGTTTAGAGCCATTTTTTATGAAAAGTGTGTAATTTAGCATATCGGGTGTTTTCAGTGACCACTCCCTAAATAAACCAAATTCTTTAGCAACAATTTTATTATGATTGCAAAGCATATAATCCCCTCTCAAATCGTGTGCAATATGAAGCTCATACAATATTCTGTTTTTGAGTTATGGACAAAAACGACATTTTAGAGCAGTTTGGAGCCATAATTATGAAACGTGTGTAATTTAGCATATGGGGTGTTTTCGGTGACCACTCCCTAACTAAACCAAATTCGTTATCAACCATTTTATTATGATTGCAAAGTATATAATCCACTCTCAAATCGTGTGAAATTTGAAGCTCATACGACATTCCGTTTTTGAGTTATGAGACAAAAACGAAATTTAGATGAAATATTTTGCATTCGGTAGAGACAATCAAGGAAAAAAGTCCTTGGAACGCTTGGCACACTCTGTCGAAATTCCGTGCAGACTTTCTTATGTTCATGGAAATGACCTATATTGTGTTTGGGAAGAAACATGACATCTACAACAATGATTTACCTTCCCTCTCCCCATCAAGCAATGTTGGAACACATTGGGGAACCGCTGAAGACATTGGCATTTCTCAACATTGCACGGGGAGAGGGGTGACAGTTTTCCGTTATTTACACGCAAGCGTTCCAAGACTTTTTTCCTTGATTGTAGAAGCCAAAACGGCATATATTTTAGAAGTAATCAAATTTAAATATTGACCATAATTCAGCGCTTGCAACGAATATAAAAGAAATATGCAAAACACTAACAACAAGTAAATATATTTGGTCATCTCAGTGGAATCTTTAGAAAAAAGCATTTGAATTTTGGGATCTCAACCTCTCTAATAACGCTGAACATACGGCAGCTATATCTAATAATGTATTTCCTTATCATATTATTATTATTTCTAACCCTCATCACGCGATGCTGCTTTACACTTCAGCAGAATTTACGTATACCAGGGAGTGGAATAGTTTAAGATTTCATACGGCAGCTATTTGACTATTTTTCATTACCAGCCTCACATGATGATGCGCACTAGAGAAGACATCAAAGATTTTAGCTATAGCTTAACAATAGTAACATTGATATTTGATTTTACAGCTTCCTTGCATGAGCGTACCGATATGCGTATACGAGTGTGGAACCAAACCCTAAAAGCTTTTATTTGTAGTGAAACAATAGTACAATTTTGTAGCTATCTGTGTCGTAAGATGTGCTCTGAACTTGACATACTTTCAGATAATATAAACTAAAATATATCTTCTTATACTTGTTACAAACACGAGGCTGCATGTCATTAGTTTCAACATAGGAATGATAGTTGAAAATATCGCATACATATTTCTGGCTTTTCTAGCTAGTTTATGTACACAACATACAAGTAGTACCAAATTAACTTTTTAAAGATTTTGTACATAATTTGGTTCTTTCTTTCTTTCTTTCTTTCTTTCTTTCTTTCTTTCTTTCTTTCTTTCTTTCTTTCTTTCTTGATTGATTGATTGACTTGCTGACGTCACCACTAATGATATACGTGCTGGTACAGTCAGTACAGTCACATTGATAATGAGTAAAGAACAATCAAGAAAGAAGATATGTAAAATATGTCAACTCCGATGAAAGTGTTTTCAACATAAATCCATTAACATTTTAGTATTCCAGGATTTCTTCTACATGGAGGTCCCAGAATCTGCATGCACACAATTAATACCAGTTGACATAATCAGGTCCATACCGTCTATACACTTAGAATGAGGACCGAGACATATTTCATCTACATTTAGCTAGATGTTATAAGACATAAAGTCTGCACAAAAAGTAACTCAGCTGTTATAAATACGCCTATAGCTTCAGAACTAATAATTGTTTTCACAATATTTTAACATAAAAAGAATGATGATCTATTTACGCGCATTTGTCCCATTTCGTTCAATATTAACATCACAGCCGTGTTTTTAAAGAAGATTACCCGAATTTAAAAGTTGCAGCTATTTGTATTGATTTGAAGTCAACGCGAAGATAAATGGAGGGTGTTACGTGCCACAATGTTTGCGTAAAAACCATTGATCGCTGTAAACTGCAACTTTTAAATTCGGGTGTTTTTCTTTAAAAGCACTACCCGGTACTGTGTTGTTAATAATGAGCGACATTTGACAACTGGGGTATCAAAATGCGCGTAAATAAATCGTCCTTTTTTCTATGTAGAAATATTGTGAAAACAATTATTAGTTCTGAAGCTATAGGTTTATTTATAACAGCTGAGTTACTTTTTGTGCAGACTTTACATTAAACACTGGAATCATGAGTCCATTCAGCAAAAGCAACTGCAACCTTGGCGAAAAAGGTTGCCACACCTGAGCGTTAATTGGCCAACATCCTTCCCCGCTCCCCTATTGCAATGTTGATTTGGACAAAATCGTCATCATTTCTACATTACAGTCTCCCAACATTGGAAAATGGGGGGTGGGGAAGGGGCAAGTGTAATCTGAATGTGCATTTGCAACTATTATACAAAATAATACAGAACTATCACATATTTAGCTTCGATTGCGTGCTTTTAACACCAGAACGTGCTGGTGTGGCAACGAATTTCCGCCAGAGTTGTCTCTAATAACATATAAAAAAATCATCTGAAATTACGTTTAGAAGAGGAAAATTATAATCCTAGAAAAGTCATCAGACGGATTCGAACCACTGATCTCGCTGATCTATAGATTTCAAGACGGCGACTTAACCGCTGAGCCAAGAAGAAGTCGTTGAATTCGTGAGCATTTCTAATGTATCAATGTTAATTTAAAATTATGCAATGCGTATATGTACACTAAAACAGGTGATTTAATTCTCATTCACCTACAATTTCAATTGTTATGCCGTTCTGGTTGGTTTAACCTAATACAGAGATGTTATAACCTCATAGTAGAATTAACATGTCATACAAATGCATTTAAGATCAGTAACCCATTGCACATATGGAGATGAGGTTGATGATTTAACGGTGGACGGTCGACACAAACAAATTAAAAGAAATTTAGATTATTTTCTTTATTTAAGATTTGTCCAACGTGGGAAAGGTGGTGAATCAAAATTCCAAGTTTATTTTTATAACCCTAAATACATTGCCAACATATAATCGTTGTAAATCGCTGAAATTATGTGTATTGGAGACGTTTCAGGTCAATTTGATACCATATACATTGCATAATTTTAAACTAACATTAATATATTAGATATAGCTTGGAATTCATTCACTTCTCCGTGGCTCGGCGGTAAAGGCGCCGACTTCTAAACTACAAGCCACGGGTTCGAACCCCGCTGTTAGTTTTGTTAAAATTAATATTTTTCCTCTCGTAATCCTTCGTATTATTGTTGGCCTAATAGTTAAACTTCGCGCTATTTCATCATCATTCAAAAATGATGAAATTTTCGGTGTACTATATTCAGTAGACAGCATGTAGTGGTTTTTTGACACATTTTGCATTATTTTGGCATCTTAATAATTAATAATATACATAGGCCGGTCCGCGTGAAAATGATATGAAAAAAGTTATTTACGCTTAATTGTAACATGGATAAAACGGACAGTATCCACTAAAACCTGTGTGTAGCAGCAAGAACTTGATACGATTTCCGTTACTGATATTTAACAGAAAATCGTGCAGTTTAGAGCCCTAATTACGAAATGTGTGTAATTTAGCATAAATGGTGATTTAAGGGACCACTCCCTAAATAAACCAAGTACTTTGTCAACAATTTTATTATGATTCAAAAGAATATTATCTACTCCCAAATCGTGTGCAATATGAAGATCATACGACATTCCGTTTTTCAGTTATCAAAGTTCAAAGTTCAAATTTATTTTATCAATCAATATCATACATAGCATAGCATATATAATAATAACATTGAGTACAATAGACATATTTTAATAAATATAATAACAATTAATAATAAGAGTAAATTGCAATAATATTAACAAAAAGATATATTGATAATAATTTGTGATGGTTAATATAACTTGAATACATAATCTATGTAATATATAATATTACTGTTCATGACGTTAATGTACAATATATAATAATATGTTTATATGTGGATATAGGCAATTTACAAATCAGATAATTTATCATATATAATAATTAATATGACTAGAATAATATTGACTGACGAGGACCCTGCTAAACGCATAGCGTGGAGCTGCAGGGACCTCAATAATTAATCAAATATAATTTATCATGTGTATAAACTGGTGACGGTATAGACAAAAACGAAATTTAGATGAAATATTTTGCATTCGGCAGAGACATTCTCTAATAACATATAAAAAAATCATCTGAAATTACGTTTTCGTTCATATCTTTAGAATGGAATGCCGGATTCACGTGCAATTTTCACAGAGTCTTAGCCTGTTTATGTACTCTGTACTAAATATAATTATTTTCATGTAATTTATACATGGCTTGGTCTACGTGTCCTATTATTTATAAAGATGCCAAAATAATGCAAAATATGTGAAAAATATCAATCGCCATTACATGCTGTCTACTGAAGATAGTAATTTTAAAACTATTTTAATGATGACGAAATAGCGTGAAGTTTAAATATTAGACCTAATAATAATAATAGCAAGGATCAGAAGAGGAAAATTATAATCCTAGAAAAGTCATCAGACGGATTCGAACCCCTGATCTCGCTGATCTATAGATTTCAAGACGGCGACTTAACCGCTGAGCCAAGAAGAAGTCGTTGAATTCGTGAGCATTTCTAATGTATCAATGTTAATTTAAAATTATGCAATGCGTATATGTACACTAAAACAGGTGATTTAATTCTCATTCACCTACAATTTCAATTGTTATGCCGTTCTGGTTGGTTTAACCTAATACAGAGATGTTATAACCTCATAGTAGAATTAACATGTCATACAAATGCATTTAAGATCAGTAACCCATTGCACATATGGAAATATTTTGCATTCGGCAGAGACAACCTTGGCGAAAAAGGTTGCCACACCTGAGCGTTAATTGGCCAACATCCTTCCCCGCTCCCCTATTGCAATGTTGATTTGGACAAAATCGTCATCATTTCTACATTACAGTCTCCCAACATTGGAAAATGGGGGTGGGGAAGGGGCAAGTGTAATCTGAATGTGCATTTGCAACTATTATACAAAATAATACAGAACTATCACATATTTAGCTTCGATTGCGTGCTTTTAACACCAGAACGTGCTGGTGTGGCAACGAATTTCCGCCAGAGTTGTCTCTAATAACATATAAAAAAATCATCTGAAATTACGTTTTCGTTCATATCTTTAGAACGGAATGCCGGATTCATGTGCAATTTTCACAGAGTCTTAGCCTGTTTATGTACTCTGTACTAAATATAATTATTTTCATGTAATTTATACATGGCTTGGTCTACGTGTCCTATTATTTATAAAGTTGCCAAAATAATGCAAAATATGTGAAAAATATCAATCGCCATTACATGCTGTCTACTGAAGATAGTACACGCAAAATTTTAAAACTATTTTAATGATGACGAAATAGCGTGAAGTTTAAATATTAGACCTAATAATAATAATAGCAAGGATCAGAAGAGGAAAATTATAATCCTAGAAATGTCATCAGACGGATTCGAACCACTGATCTCGCTGATCTATAGATTTCAAGACGGCGACTTAACCGCTGAGCCAAGAAGAAGTCGTTGAATTCGTGAGCATTTCTAATGTATCAATGTTAATTTAAAATTATGCAATGCGTATATGTACACTAAAACAGGTGATTTAATTCTCATTCACCTACAATTTCAATTGTTATGCCGTTCTGGTTGGTTTAACCTAATACAGAGATGTTATAACCTCATAGTAGAATTAACATGTCATACAAATGCATTTAAGATCAGTAACCCATTGCACATATGGAGATGAGGTTGATGATTTAACGGTGGACGGTCGACACAAACAAATTAAAAGAAATTTAGATTATTTTCTTTATTTAAGATTTGTCCAACGTGGGGAAAGGTGGTGAATCAAAATTCCAAGTTTATTTTTATAACCCTAAATACATTGCCAACATATAATCGTTGTAAATCGCTGAAATTATGTGTATTGGAGACGTTTCAGGTCAATTTGATACCATATACATTGCATAATTTTAAACTAACATTAATGTATTAGATATAGCTTGGAATTCATTCACTTCTCCGTGGCTCGGCGGTAAAGGCGCCGACTTCTAAACTACAAGCCACGGGTTCGAACCCCGCTGTTAGTTTTGTTAAAATTAATATTTTTCCTCTCGTAATCCTTCGTATTATTGTTGGCCTAATAGTTAAACTTCGCGCTATTTCATCATCATTCAAAAATGATGAAATTTTCGGTGTACTATATTCAGTAGACAGCATGTAGTGGTTTTTTTTTTTTTTTGCATTATTTTGGCATCTTAATAATTAATAATATACATAGGCCGGTCCGCGTGAAAATGATATGAAAAAAGTTATTTACGCTTAATTGTAACATGGATAAAACGGACAGTATCCACTAAAAACCTGTGTGTAGCAGCAACTTGATACGATTTCCCGTTACTGATATTTAACAGAAAATCATGCAGTTTAGAGCCCTAATTACGAAATGTGTGTAATTTAGCATAAATGGTGATTTAAGGGACCACTCCCTAAATAAACCAAGTACTTTGTCAACAATGTTATTATGATTCAAAAGAATATTATCTACTCCCAAATCGTGTGCAATATGAAGATCATACGACATTCCGTTTTTCAGTTATGAGACAAAAACGAAATTTAGATGAAATATTTTGCATTCGGCAGAGACATTCTCTAATAACATAAAAAAATCATCTGAAATTACGTTTTCGTTCATATCTTTAGAACGGAATGCCGGATTCACGTGCAATTTTCACAGAGTCTTAGCCTGTTTATGTACTCTGTACTAAATATAATTATTTTCATGTAATTTATACATGGCTTGGTCTACGTGTCCTATTATTTATAAAGATGCCAAAATAATGCAAAATATGTGAAAAATATCAATCGCCATTACATGCTGTCTACTGAAGATAGTAATTTTAAAACTATTTTAATGATGACGAAATAGCGTGAAGTTTAAATATTAGACCTAATAATAATAATAGCAAGGATCAGAAGAGGAAAATTATAATCCTAGAAAAGTCATCAGACGGATTCGAACCCCTGATCTCGCTGATCTATAGATTTCAAGACGGCGACTTAACCGCTGAGCCAAGAAGAAGTCGTTGAATTCGTGAGCATTTCTAATGTATCAATGTTAATTTAAAATTATGCAATGCGTATATGTACACTAAAACAGGTGATTTAATTCTCATTCACCTACAATTTCAATTGTTATGCCGTTCTGGTTGGTTTAACCTAATACAGAGATGTTATAACCTCATAGTAGAATTAACATGTCATACAAATGCATTTAAGATCAGTAACCCATTGCACATATGGAAATATTTTGCATTCGGCAGAGACAACCTTGGCGAAAAAGGTTGCCACACCTGAGCGTTAATTGTCCAACATCCTTCCCCGCTCCCCTATTGCAATGTTGATTTGGACAAAATCGTCATCATTTCTACATTACAGTCTCCCAACATTGGAAAATGGGGGGTGGGGAAGGGGCAAGTGTAATCTGAATGTGCATTTGCAACTATTATACAAAATAATACAGAACTATCACATATTTAGCTTCGATTGCGTGCTTTTAACACCAGAACGTGCTGGTGTGGCAACGAATTTCCGCCAGAGTTGTCTCTAATAACATATAAAAAAATCATCTGAAATTACGTTTTCGTTCATATCTTTAGAACGGAATGCCGGATTCATGTGCAATTTTCACAGAGTCTTAGCCTGTTTATGTACTCTGTACTAAATATAATTATTTTCATGTAATTTATACATGGCTTGGTCTACGTGTCCTATTATTTATAACGTTGCCAAAATAATGCAAAATATGTGAAAAATATCAATCGCCATTACATGCTGTCTACTGAAGATAGTACACACAAAATTTTAAAACTATTTTAATGATGACGAAATAGCGTGAAGTTTAAATATTAGACCTAATAATAATAATAGCAAGGATCAGAAGAGGAAAATTATAATCCTAGAAATGTCATCAGACGGATTCGAACCACTGATCTCGCTGATCTATAGATTTCAAGACGGCGACTTAACCGCTGAGCCAAGAAGAAGTCGTTGAATTCGTGAGCATTTCTAATGTATCAATGTTAATTTAAAATTATGCAATGCGTATATGTACACTAAAACAGGTGATTTAATTCTCATTCACCTACAATTTCAATTGTTATGCCGTTCTGGTTGGTTTAACCTAATACAGAGATGTTATAACCTCATAGTAGAATTAACATGTCATACAAATGCATTTAAGATCAGTAACCCATTGCACATATGGAGATGAGGTTGATGATTTAACGGTGGACAGTCGACACAAACAAATTAAAAGAAATTTAGATTATTTTCTTTATTTAAGATTTGTCCAACGTGGGGAAAGGTGGTGAATCAAAATTCCAAGTTTATTTTTATAACCCTAAATACATTGCCAACATATAATCGTTGTAAATCGCTGAAATTATGTGTATTGGAGACGTTTCAGGTCAATTTGATACCATATACATTGCATAATTTTAGACTAACATTAATGTATTAGATATAGCTTGGAATTCATTCACTTCTCCGTGGCTCGGCGGTAAAGGCGCCGACTTCTAAACTACAAGCCACGGGTTCGAACCCCGCTGTTAGTTTTGTTAAAATTAATATTTTTCCTCTCGTAATCCTTCGTATTATTGTTGGCCTAATAGTTAAACTTCGCGCTATTTCATCATCATTCAAAAATGATGAAATTTTCGGTGTACTATATTCAGTAGACAGCATGTAGTGGTTTTTTTACACATTTTGCATTATTTTGGCATCTTAATAATTAATAATATACATAGGCCGGTCCGCGTGAAAATGATATGAAAAAGTTATTTACGCTTAATTGTAACATGGATAAAACGGACAGTATCCACTAAAACCTGTGTGTAGCAGCAACTTGATACGATTTCCCGTTACTGATATTTAACAGAAAATCATGCAGTTTAGAGCCCTAATTACGAAATGTGTGTAATTTAGCATAAATGGTGATTTAAGGGACCACTCCCTAAATAAACCAAGTACTTTGTCAACAATTTTATTATGATTCAAAAGAATATTATCTACTCCCAAATCGTGTGCAATATGAAGATCATACGACATTCCGTTTTTCAGTTATGAGACAAAAACGAAATTTAGATGAAATATTTTGCATTCGGCAGAGACATTCTCTAATAACATATAAAAAAATCATCTGAAATTACGTTTTCGTTCATATCTTTAGAACGGAATGCCGGATTTACGTGCAATTTTCACAGAGTCTTAGCCTGTTTATGTACTCTGTACTAAATATAATTATTTTCATGTAATTTATACATGGCTTGGTCTACGTGTCCTATTATTTATAAAGATGCCAAAATAATGCAAAATATGTGAAAAATATCAATCGCCATTACATGCTGTCTACTGAAGATAGTAATTTTAAAACTATTTTAATGATGACGAAATAGCGTGAAGTTTAAATATTAGACCTAATAATAATAATAGCAAGGATCAGAAGAGGAAAATTATAATCCTAGAAAAGTCATCAGACGGATTCGAACCCCTGATCTCGCTGATCTATAGATTTCAAGACGGCGACTTAACCGCTGAGCCAAGAAGAAGTCGTTGAATTCGTGAGCATTTCTAATGTATCAATGTTAATTTAAAATTATGCAATGCGTATATGTACACTAAAACAGGTGATTTAATTCTCATTCACCTACAATTTCAATTGTTATGCCGTTCTGGTTGGTTTAACCTAATACAGAGATGTTATAACCTCATAGTAGAATTAACATGTCATACAAATGCATTTAAGATCAGTAACCCATTGCACATATGGAAATATTTTGCATTCGGCAGAGACAACCTTGGCGAAAAAGGTTGCCACACCTGAGCGTTAATTGGCCAACATCCTTCCCCGCTCCCCTATTGCAATGTTGATTTGGACAAAATCGTCATCATTTCTACATTACAGTCTCCCAACATTGGAAAATGGGGGATGGGGAAGGGGCAAGTGTAATCTGAATGTGCATTTGCAACTATTATACAAAATAATACAGAACTATCACATTGCGTGCTTTTAACACCAGAACGTGCTGGTGTGGCAACGAATTTCCGCCAGAGTTGTGGATCTCCCACCCTTTAGAAGATCATCACTCGGTCACCATAGTTGAAGGCGCTCTCTATTTTCAAACAACCAATCACAAAGCCGCTAATCTCTACCGCGTCCGCAATGAACGGATAATATACGCTCATCGGTCCAGGACTTTCCTGGAGCCCTATGTAAAAATGGCGTCAAATGGACCAAGGACACATGGTCGATGCATACAGCAAAAATGTCTTTAGCCTCAAAACTCGGGCAAATAATGATTGTCTAACTGTTTTGAATTGTAGGGTAGAATTGTGGAATATTTTCTCGCTACAAACATCCTCGTACTTTTGTGCAAAATACCATTGCCTCGAACAGCTCGATTTTGTAAACAATATAAAGCCAATTAGTTTAATTAGCATTAACGTAATTAGCGAAGTTTTCAGACTTGTTTGCTAATTAGAGCAAGAAAGCGTTAATAAAATTGTTACAGGTACACTCACTGTCCACACGGCAGCTTTGGATTGCATTGATGACACAGCCTAAAGTACTCTCATCATGCATTTCAACATTTTCAATTTTCAATAACCGAACATTAAGGAATTTCAATACTTCATGGCAGCTATTGCTACGTTATTCATTGTCACTCTCATACAGCGATATGTAGGATTTAATGGATGAATTTCAGTATAGAAGGAGCCAAAGTCAAGTAATTTTCTGTATCGAAACAGCTCGTAACAATGGCAAAATGATATTAATGGATACAGCTTCACTGGTCTTAATATGTACCGTGGTCTTTACACAAAAAATAGATATCATTTTACTTGTTGGGTCGCGATGTTACAGTTACCCTGGGTACGTGTAAAATCAGAATATGTGTGACTGTCTAGCATACGCTTGCACAACTAATTATCAATTAATTAATTAATTAGTTATTAATTAATTCATTATTTGCTTCATTAGATTAATTAAATAAATAATTTCAGTTAATTATTTGATATTAATTAATGAAAATTTTTGATTGATAATTAATTAGTTAATTAATTAGTTAATTAATTAATCAATTAATTAATTAATTAATTAATTAATTAATTAATTAATTAATTAATTAATTAATTTATTTATTAATTAATTAATTAGTTAGTTAGTTAGTTAATTAATTAATTAATTAATTAAATAATTAATTAATTAATTAATTAATTAATTATTTTATTTATTTATTTATTTATTTATTTATTTATTTATTTATTTATTTATTATCAATACTTTAATTAGTTAATTATCAATAATTTAATAAATTAATTATTAATAATTCCTGCATAATTTCATCAATTAGTTTAATTATTTCATTACTTATTAATTAATAATTTATTTATTTATTAAAATGTAATTAATCAACTAAAAATGAGTGAAATCTTTAATTAGTTTAATTAATTAAATAATGTTTGTTACATTAAGGAAACTTTTTTATTTTAATCTGAAAATATTTGATTGATTGGTATTTAAACTATGGTCAGGTTACGTTGAAAACTGAATTGTAACTGAACTATAAATATAATAAATATGCTTGTACGAGAATATCGCATGTGACAAAATATAGATACATTTTCCTATTGCGGTGTATAAATTATGTGTGTATGGTTTTAACTTGCTTGCGTCGATAAATTTGTTGCACGCCGACATTTTGGAAATATTTTATTGTAAATAGTAGAAAGCTAGAGAGTGGAAAGTATTAAAACATCCTTCTCTTATGTATTCGACCTTCGTAAATTTGAACAACAAAACATTATATTTTTACTTATGTTTAATATCATCTTCAACAAAATTCTTGACTCCTTTAATTCTAACAAACATTTTTGTACTTATTATTTTCAACTAACAATTAAAAAAATAACACATAAAATAGTGAGTTTTTATTTAACGCTAATTAGCGCAAATGTGTGCTAATTTGCGTTTACCGCTAATTACCTTTGCTAATATACAATTTAGAATTGAGATATTAAACATCCGTGTACTTCTCATTCTCAAATATCCGCGCAATCGGTTGTTTTTAGGCGCATATCAGCGCAATTTGCTATTTTTTCCGCTCAATTAGCTACTTTTTCCCCGCAAATCATTTGTCCCTACTAATAACCTGAGCTAAACTACTAAGTACATTTTAGCACTATATTGGTGCATAGTTTGTCTCACAGTGTTGGACATAGTTTTAGAAACAAGCATCTGTACTTCATACTTAGTTTAGTCTACAAAAAATTGCAGAAGACAAGTTGAACTGAAGAAAATATTTTGTCTACATCGCAGCTATAGCTTTCTCTACTGACACTTGGGCTATATGATGATTTTTCGAATTTGAAGGAATCCTGTATTTCCTAATATACTAGTACCAAGCAGGCTAGCTAAAAACTACACATGGCAGCTACTCCTATGTAGACAAGTTTTTACTTGTTTGGTTCTTCCAATCATGTGACAATTTGTATAGGTGTTAATGGATGCAGGATTGGAACTGCTCAATGGAATGAAATTTCAAGGTTAAAATTTCTTTCCTTGCATAAAATATGGTAACAATAGAGGTAATAATTATAGATCTTTTACATGGAGCTGCGTCTAAAGTATTTCACTTCGTAAATTCATACGAATTTTACTATTTACATGTTACACTCTAAAAACAAGTAAATTAACACCATTTGAGTAACGCTTTTTAACATAATTATAGCACTGTTATTAACATATAATTTGGTTAAACACTTGTGTTACAATTGCAAACTATTTTTAACACTTTCACCTTTATAATGTTAACACTTGAACTTGAACATGGTAACATATCTTCTCTAGGATCTTCAAGTGTCAAAATATCAAACACAACTTAGTGTGTAAAAATATGCAAATAGTGTGCAAGTGTAACACAAGTGTTGAACATTTTGACATTGTTATGTTCAAATTAGTGTTAATGTGTTAAATGTTCAAATTTTAACACAATTATGTGTAAATACTGTTGTTGTGCATTTAAAAGATATTGCTCAAATAGTGTTAATATAAAAAAAATAATACTACTTGTTTTAGAGTGTATACTGTCAAGAAAGGCAATGTCTACTTTTTTAGTAAAATATGATAATAATAAATAAAATAAAATAGTTTCCATTTTAAATAGTTTCAACTTTTAATTAATTAATTATTAATATTTGATGCATTACTTCATTAGTTAATTAACCAATCAATTATAATTAATTAATTATTTAATTAATTGTTTGAAAGCACACTATATAATTTGTAGTCCCTTATTTTAAATAGTTTCAACTTTTAATTAATTAATTAATTATTAATATTTGATTCATTACTTAATTAGTTAATTAACCAATC
Source organism: Amphiura filiformis (assembly GCF_039555335.1). NCBI lineage: Eukaryota > Metazoa > Echinodermata > Ophiuroidea > Amphilepidida > Amphiuridae > Amphiura > Amphiura filiformis. The sequence goes on along the minus strand of NC_092629.1, from coordinate 47,757,346 downwards.
AATTATAATTAATTAATTAATTACTTAATTAATTACTTAATTAATTACTTACTTAATTAATTAATTAATTAATAGCATTTATAGCATGTGAACTAAAATGTTTGAGATTAAGTTTGGTAGCTAACAAACAAACAAACAGACAGACAAAAACTAAATTGTATTTCAATTCTGTTAATAAACATGTTAGTACTTGTTCAGTGTTTTTCCCATGTACTAGGTTAGTACATTAGCTGATCCAGATAGATTTTATAAATCAAGTGGAAAATATGACATACTTTCTCATCTTCTTTTGGAGCTTATCTCGTGATAGCGTTGCCTAGATATAAAATAAGAATATATATTGAACAAAAGAGGATTTCTACATCGGCCAGACTAATTTGATTTTCGCTTTTTAATGGTTTTACATCATTGAATTCTATCCCATAGTCTCTCTTATTCCCATTATTTCCCTTTGCATGTCTCTCTCTTTCTATTATTCCTCTCTCTCTATTTTGGCCGCGCTTTATCCACCTCTATCAGTCTCTCAGCCGCTATATCTCTCTCTTTCTCTATAACTCCTTTAACTATCTACCTCTGTGTTCATCATAGCTTCATTTTTTTTCTCTCTCGCTTCTCCCTCTTTTCTCCCGCGAAACCGTAGAAGTGGAGACATGGCCAAAAATTGTATCCCCACAACGCGCTAACCATACGTCCTAGCATTATTTTGATGCCACAGCTCAATAGAGCGCCCCCTTTTTCTACACAAACTCGGGACATGTGCTCGTGACCCCATAATGTGGTCACTTTTTAGGTCCCCACTTTTCAAACAATCTTCTATCACCAAACATCTCTCTACACGCACGTAAAACGACGAGATGTGGGGACCCCTACCTATAGTCCCCACTCTGTAAAACAGCGTTTTTTCACTTTTCCCCACATTTCGGGTTTCGTGGGACCTCTCTCTCTATCATCTCCGATAGAGGAGGAGGAGAGAGAGAAACAATTGAAGCTATGATGGACATAGAGGTAGATAGTGAAAGGGGAAAGAAAGAGAAAGATAGAGGCATATGTAAAACCAATGTCTATTTTTCTCATTTTGAGACATAGGCAAATATAACCGGTCAAATATGATAAGAAATACTTTTGATTATATTGTCAAAAATTGACCTTGGTATTTTTTAAAGTAGGGTAGATGTTGGTGGACTTAGGCCAAAAGAAAGACTTGTTTGATAGTGTATATATCCCCTCCATGGTGTAGGATCGGTTGGTTTTTTTTTAATACATTTGTAATAACTTTTCAAAAGTCATAACCAAAACATTTAAGCCTAATTAGCATAATAAATGCTCCAAATAGGTATGAATTGGGATATGGATCTACCAGAGATGGTAACAAGTCATTTTTTGCAACTCAAGTCTAAGTCACAAGTCATTTTGTCCAAGTCACAAGCAAGTCAAGTCATTTTACAAAAGTTGGAAGTCAAGTCAAAATAATCAAATCTGATTTCAAATATGATTAAAGAGTTTAACTTCAACACTACACTATTTTTCGTTCACCTGTAACGTTTTCACTAGTTCGACTAGCGTCTTCAGCAGATGGTGATACTGTGATGGTATCTTGTCTACGATCGGGATAACCTTCACTGATTGGATCACATTAATAACATTGATCCAAATATAAAGGGCGGAAGAAGAAGACGGCAAACTTCCATTCCTCGACACCTTAGTTTGTCGCCAACAAGACGGAACTCTCAAATAAGTTAAGGTGTACAAAAAACCCACACATACAGAGCAATACTTGAACTTCTCCTCTCACAACCCACTTGAACATAAGCTCAGTGTTTTAAGAACGCTACTTCATCGCGCGGAAACTGTTGTGACAGATCAAACAGATAAGGAGGAGGAGATCGCTCATGTTAAAAACGCCCTAAGGAACTGTGGATATAAAGACTGGACTTTCTTCCGCGGCCAGCCCAAGGAGAAAGACCGCACTTCTCAGAACCCGGACTCGGAGACGGCCAACAAAGGTTTTGTCACCCTGCCTTATATAGAAGGCCTTTCGAAGAAGTTACGCAGAGCGTTTAGGACTGCGGGAGTTTCTACCAATTTCAAACCACAGAATACGCTCAGGAGTGCTTTAGTAGCCTCAAAAGACAAGACAGAACCATTAAGCATTCTGGTATTGTGTATGAGATCACCTGCGCTGATTGTGATGCTAGTTACATCGGTGAATCTGCCAGGAAGTTAGAGAAAAGGATTGGTGAACACAAATCCACTGCCGGCAGTTCCAAATCAGCGGTCAGGGAGCACGTAGTCAGATCAAAAGGACACGAGATTGACTGGGAAAATGTAAAAGTGCTTGAACGGGAACAAAAATAATATTCCCGCAGAGTTCTGGAAGCTATACACATAAGAACTCAGAAACCCAGACTGAATCGTGACAAAGGACTCGAAATAGACCCAATTTGGGACAACCTACTGATGCCCAGGGGGGTGGGCGCCGCTACATCATAACATCCTATGACGTCATTCTGTCAACCATATGACGTCATCAGTGAAGGTTATCCCGATAGTAGACAAGATACCATCACAGCATCACCATCTGCTGAAGACGCCAGTCGAACTAGTGAAAACGTTCCAGGTGAGCGAAAAATAGTGTAGTGTTGAAGTTAAACTCTTTAATCATTTTATCTACCACTACGTATGAATATCCACTCGTATATGATTTCAAATAGTTTTGGTGAAGTTGATCAAAATTAAAATAAATGAAAACACGGGTCTTAGATATTTTATCTAGTTTTTAAAAATTGATAAAAAAATTGACTCAAGAATGGCAAGATAAATTATCACGCCGAGTCCAAGGCAGGATAATTTATCAGGACCACGTCGCTTACCAAACAGATGTCGTCGTGGAACGCCAAGTCGACAAAAGTGTAAGTCCACTATAAAGTATCACCCCTAGAAATCCATTTTTAATCTTAGCATCATATCTAAAATTCATAAACACTTAAGAAACGTCCTGCAATCTTATTGGTTCATAGTCGCGTGATATGACACTATATCACACACTTTAGCGCGTGCGTGTCTACGCAGTACTCGAACTCGCTTTTTAAACCAATCGAAGGTGCATAGTAACAACTGGATTGATCGATTCTAAGCCCTAGGTAATTCCTTGTAAATGCTGTGATTAGAATTTGACGTTATATATTAATTGTGATTGAAGTCTTTAAGAATGAGATTAAAGGTATTGCTTCAGCCGATGGCGTGTATCGAAACAACATTGGACCAATCAGTAGGTAAACGGTAATTTAACTTATTGGCACAATACTGTTAACAAAGTATGTTTAAAGGGTAGTTTAACCTCCGACCGAGAAATTATAATTAATTTTCCCATATTTGGCATAATATCGTTAACAAAACGTGTTTAAAGGGTAATTTAGAAAGAGGCATCTCACACTCACATTAATTTTCCCATACATTTTCGTGATTTTCAACTGATTAGCGCAATATTGTTAACAAAACATATTTAAAGGGTAGTTTGAGCCCAGACCGAGAAATTAGAACGAGGCATCTCACACTCACATTAATTTTCCCATATTTTTTTTTATTTTTCACTCCCTGAATGGTCACTTGTATTAGCGGGGGTTCGGACCTTTTTTGTCGCTATAAACACTATAAATGCTGTGATTAGAATTTGACGTTATATATTAATTTTGATTGAAGTCTTTAAGAATGAGATTAAAGGTATTGCTTCAGCCGATGGCGTGTATCGAAACAACATTGGGCCAATCAGTAGGTAAACGGTAATTTAACTTATTGGCACAATACTGTTAACAAACTCTAGCGCAATGTAGCACAAAGGTGTGAAATTCTGGTATAAATAACAAAATCACGCTAATTGCAGGTGGGGGTGACATACATGCAGCTTAAACCATTTTAGGAATAGCACAATAGCGCTAATATCACCCCTCCAGGTATATTAGGAGAATTCCAAAATAGCATAATTGCGCTAATAACGCGCTATAAACCATTTTAAGAATAGCACAATAGCGCTAATATCACCCCTCTAGGTGTACTTGGAGTATTCAATATATCACAATTGTACTAATAATATATAAAACCATTGAAGTATAGCACAATAGCGCCAATAGCACGCTATACGACCTAAACCATTTTAAGAATAGCGCAGTATGCACGACAGTTGCAGTATGTTATGCTATCTGAAATAAAATGTGCTATAATTCTGTTACAAAAGTAACAGGTGTAGCATGAATAGCACACACTAGCGCGATAGTTGCAGTATATCGATTGTGCTATCTGAAATAAAAGAAAATGCGTATTTTAGCACATGAAGCTGCTATTCTGTGATATTTATACTACTATAAGGCCAAGTAAAATAAATAACATGTATATCGTCCCTGCCCTCACCGATTTTTGGAGATTTTCAAATAATTTTGTTATTTTTCCTATTTGCTTCCTTACATTGTTTCTAAAATTGTTGTGATGAAAAGATATGTTCAGAAGTTCTAGGTCATCATTTATAAACATATTGCAAACTCTTTCTTCAAGCTAGGGGTAGGGAAATAACAAAAACATTAAGGGGCCTTCCCGATTTTATGACGTGTTGACAAACACTTTGCAATTGCAATTTTACACAGAAATGAATGGTAAAAAAATAACATAATAAGAAATAATAAGGACCTCCCTCGCAGATTTTTAAAAAATTACGGACGGTATACGTGTTATTTTTGTTACTTGGCCTAACATTAGCACTAAAGTTTTCAGTAAAAACGAGCAGCGATAACTTGTATGAAAATTGCAGTGGAAAATGATACACTAACAAATTAGCATTTCATTTGCTATTCAGCAATATTGTGGCAATTGTCAGAAACAGCGCCTTGTACCTGATCTTTGGGTCTATTTGCAACGCATGCCTAAATCTAGCAATTTTTACCTGTGATCTAGCAGTTCGCGGTTTTCCGGACTCTGAAGCTTCAGACTGTCGGATCATTATAGTCACATGATGCGAAGCTTGCCTACATTCTTATATTGCTTACTTAATTCTTGATATACGATCACCTGTGGGAAATTGGAGACGAAAGAGACGATGAACTACACGCGGACTCCTTTTTTTTTTATGAAACTTTGTCGCCATAATAATGCACAATGCCATATTGTACTATGCTTGTTTATTTGTGTGCAAAGCAATAATGATGAAATTAAAATTTGAAATTTAAAAAGAACTCTTGCGGCCCGTCTTTACGCAATAATGAGGCCCGCTAGGCATTATTGATCAAAACTACTAATGCTGCACAACTTTATATTGCATTTGAATATCATGATGCAGTCATGTCTACAGTAGAATTCACCTCGAGCTTTGCAGGACTTAAACCCCATTAAAAGCTATTAAACCAAGATAACCCTCATTGAAACAGCTCAACTGATTAAATCGGATCTTCTCTGGCTGTGCACATGTGTCTGTTTTATATGTGCGGTATCGCAATGAGCTGCTATAATACAGCTTCAGTTGGGTAACCGATTATAAAGGAAACGCAAGGAAACAATGGTATGTGGACCTTTGTTCACGAAATGAGACAATGGCCTGCTTTTTGTTAACCAGCATTCTTGAAAATGAGCAACATAATGATTGTTGACTTAACACGGTTTGGAAATAATTTCTTCACATTTTGGGTGTTATCTGTCGTTTACATATCCTTCCTAAAACACAAAAGTGCGACTATTTCCAAACACCTAAATTAGCTAAAAATTTAGGACATTTTACAAAACTATATTTTCTAGAATTTCATAGAATACGTTAAATGTAGCTTGTACCGTTTTTTTTGTGGCATCCCTCAGAACGGAGCGGTCCGTTACCAATATAGCTCAATATTTTCGATCAAATCTCTATTCAATTAACACGGGGAGTTGGCTAGCTATGAGCTAGCTATGCCTTGCCCTCACTCATATTCTACGAAAGTGCGACTACTTCTGAACATCTAACCTAGCTGTAATTTTAGGTCATGTTAGAAAAATGTATTTGCTAGAAGTTTGGAGAATACTTTAAATATTGGCCGGTTATTTTTCACACAGTGATGTTAACTAGGCAAATGCAATATACTTCTAACATACACTATTTGTAAAGGTCGCGCGTCAATGGTGAGAGCACTGTGTATTGTGTATAGGAAAACGGACAGTAACTGCAGTATGTCGCGCTATACCAGTAAACACACTACCATGATCGTGACTACATGCTTGAGAAGAGAAACCGTGTACATCTACAAAAATGGGTTGTTTTATTCACTCGAGTTCGCAGTAGGCCAACACAACAATTCTTTTTTAATTTTGACGTTCAGAATCTGCTCTTTTCAATGAATCCCTCTAGATTTCGTATAAAAGCGTCACAATTATGAGTTTACTTCGAATCATCCTGTAGACAACGTGCAGGAACTAATGATATTCCGCTCTTTCAAGCTAAACCACAGCCACATACTAGGAATTATACTTTTAAAGACATTACGATTAACGCTATATTATAACATTTCTGTAAAAATAGATTTGTGTTTATTTTCTATAAAATGTTAGCTTTGACTGTCAGATATGCCCCTTTTAATTTTAAGCCGAACAAGTGAGGTAAAGCAAAGAAAATTGGAATTTACTACTAGCGCCCATGCATGTTACTCCGGCCGTTGTAATACGGTACGATCCTCTGATGTGGGTGTGTGTGTGTGTGTGTCACTCCCGCACGCCGTGTACGTACTTTGTTATAAACAGCACATACGTGTTCGATTAATATTTCCATCGTAAAAATAAAACGACGGTTCCTGCGTTTTATTCAAAATCTCGGATTTTGACCAAACTTCAGCACTTAAAGTCTTGATTTTTGCAGAGTATCTTTGTTTACTAAAGTACATTACAATCGTGTAAAAACCAGAATTTTTTTTTTTTTTTTCCTCTCAGCAAATGTTATAATATGGCTTTAAGTAAGCATACAAACAGTTACTAGGACCTATGTAGTTAAATCTGGCCTAGCCTAAAATGCACCACAATTAGCAGGTTAGGTAAGCTTAGGTGATTAGGGCCAAGGATCGGACCTAGCCTAAAATACACTACAATAAGGTATTCTTCAAAACAGTGACCATTAGCATTACCATGACATCATGTCCACCAGTACATCAATTTATCAGTTTATGTCTATCTTCTTGGACACTAAATATTTAGAGAATAAATAGGAATTTTTGTTTTACTATTCTCTACCGTGTGATAGAAGACAGGCAGACTTAGAGATGTCGAATTTAGAAAGAACATCAGTCCTGCGTGACTGGAGACCCCGGAGGGACTGATAAAAGCCCAACATAGGATGATTTTACGTGTTTAATTTGTATAAACACCCAGGGTGTGTACCTAAAGCAGGCCTGGATACGCCGGTGTGGGGTGCCTTGTTACAAAAAACTGGAAGATCCTTTTATTCTCCACTCAGTTTGTTAGTAAGAAATCAATGCATGCCCTAATAAAGCAACAGTGCGGCGTGAAAATTTGCTACGTGTGAGATATCGCCCGTATTAAAATTATGAAATTCTATGGACGATTTCTATCACACAGTTAATGCATGGATTCACCAGCGAAGTGGTTACATAACTCCTTGGTAACTGGATCACGCGCCATTTGGAATTGGTAGTACATGCCATAGACTTTATACTATTGGTAAATTGTGTTTTCAATAATTTACTAACGACTTTGTGTTGCGATCATTTTGATTGTGGTGCAGAACTCAAAAGCGTGATCCAGTTGACATAGTGATATTATCAGATTACACGTAACACTTCGCTGGCGAATTATTTTTATTATTATTTATTAATTAATCTATTCATTAGCAAACATGAAGTTTGAAATTATTTATTTATTTATTTATTTATTTTGGCCACTTAATTATTAATTTGCAGTAATACATACTATAAAGTAGGATTTAGCAATTATAATAAAACAAAGATTCAGATAGTAAACTTACCAGTTAATCTTTCATTCTGCTCGACCTTTTCGGTTTTGTCCCAGTTTCAGAGTTTTAGATTTTGTACCGTAAACACGACAACAGGAAATGAGGTTTCCACATAAAGTCCAACTCCTTAGCTAAGAATTTGAATTTCTGCCCCCGCTTTTTTCTCGTTTCTAAATCCCTCTTGGGAAATTACCATTATAGAGTATTTGCGACAACGTTTTGGATTTGATCACCCTCTGATATTGGGCATAAAACAAAAGTTCAGCATCCAATTGAAGCAAATTGAATAAGCAAAACCAATGAAATAAGTAGCGTATCGGAATTTTATTTCAGGATTTCGTCAGACAAGCAACATGTCCAGACCAATTCTAGATGTGTAATGGGAGCCAGCATCAACCCCGCTAATGGGAGTGTGCTTGGTATAATTATCCTGATCATAAAGGAAAAATCTGAATAGTAGAAAACACTTAGTGCAAGATGAAATCGTATTCATCCGTTTGTTCGATATTCAACTTGTTCGACGCGCAGTCAACAACAAAGACCAGAGTACTTATGACTATCATAGGATTAGAGTTAGGAAAGTAAGCGTAGGGTCTACCGTAGACTATGCCATAGTCGATTTTTGATAAATAAAAATGTTATTAATCATGATGAACGCATTCAGTTGAACTCGAAATTATACTGATATTTAGTAGGCCTACATCAAAATACTAGTATAAAATGGTTATGAAAAAGTTTAGGTTATATAATTATATTTGTGACAGTAAAAGTAAAGTATAGGCCCTACGTAGGCTTATATTATTTAATGCAACATATCATAATGGCATAAATTATAATGACACTTCAATACTGAACAATTCTAATTTTAGAATCTGCCAGTTTATTATCCGAAAAACCGACTATGGACTTTCACTTTTAAGCAGAACTTTACCCCGGGACTCACACACTGTCAATCATACTTGTTTATCAATAAAATCTAACCACAAGACTAAGCATGGTGGTACAATACGCGCTAGATGCATACGTTCATCCACCAGCACAAAAGCGCCGCATTCCCTAGATAGTTGTGTACCATGTATAGTTATAATGGTACCAGTACGCGTCGGGAGGATTTAAACAATAACGAGATCTGGGCGACCAATCACAAGCCAGATTCATTTTTAAAGATGCATTACATCATCACCAATTTTAGTTAGGCCAGAAATTGGCCTAACTCTCAATGCAAAGTCAGTAGTCCACTTGGGAAGCTAACAAACAGAGGGCGTACGGTGACTGAAAAGATCAGTTGTGAAAATCTATCAATTGTGCACTCATTAATTAAATCAGAGTTTTAAGCTTAAATGTAATAGCCAGAGTAGTGCACAATTGGCAAGTGGACTACGGAGAAGTCTAGGTCTACCGTGTCGAATACTTTAAGTGTCGAAAAATTGGAGGGCGTCTATGTACGAGGTACGCAGTAGAGCAATAGAAATCTGTGTTACTGACGTAGTCAAAATGCATAATGGGGGAGAAAAGAGGTTTGGGCTCTCTACATTTTTCTATGTTAAAAGAAAAAATATAGACTTTCAACAAGCCTCGAGTGTGAGCCCTGGATAGCAGCGCCCTCTCTCTTATTGTGTTAATAAGGCTTTGCGTGTTCGCCGGTCACCGTCTTAGGTATGGATCGCTAGTGTCTTCGACAAAGACTAGGAAAATCAGCACATCATGCAGTTATTGTTAACTACATGTATGCACACAACACAGGGGCACTCACAATAGGCAATTGAACCCTACTGGTAGTGCTGTGTTGTAGCTATAGGGGATGAACTAGTTATGATTATAAATGCTATGATTTTAGTACTTGCTCTATGTTTCAATTACTCATTCTTTTCCAAATATCTGAATCTTCAACCCGGTACAAGCTTTAATAACGGGGGAACATACATTTTTATTAAAAAGAAATCTTACCATCTATCCAAGCTCGTCGTGTTATTCCAATGCACATTTTGTTTCACCGGGCAGCCCTTTTGTTTGGTCGTATTTGGAAGATTGGTGTCATAAAATCGTCATAGGTACAAATTTAGTACTTTCTGTCAATCAATTATGGCTTATTCTCTACATGTCAATCTTTAAATAATTGGCATTGTCCTTATAATAACGGTGGTCCGCCTTGATGAGTAAATGACAGCAAACAGCTGCAAACCAGTGAAAAATACCTCAAAACTCGGTCAGTGGAGCTCCGCTCATACATGTCAATTGCGTCATTATCGATTGGATTAGTCGTCCGTAGCAGACAATTCGGTCGCTCATTGGATCAATATTATCAGGTGGTAATAAATTTGCATTGGACAATAGATTACTATATAATGGTTTAGTACTTCATATATCGGTTTAATCTTCAATAAGCGGGTTTATGGCTGGAAAGGTCACGGTGAATTTGCCGTGGACGACACAGCACTATGATTGCAATTTGTACTGTATTCTAGACAAGAATTGTCTTTAAAAAGCCCCTGTATATCTATTTAGAAATTAAAGTGTATTTATATTTCTTATATAATATCCCTATAGTTTCTCCAAAAGGATGTGCGCTTGTAATATTTAATGTATCGAAGTGATCACATATGCAGTGCATGTGAAATGTGACCCTAGAACTACTTGTTCATCCCCACACGACCTAAGCTCGTAAGCTAATCGCAGATCCATCATTTGCGCTCATTTTAGTAATAGAGTTTTACCCCAGCACCTTACCCGGGGGCTAGGACCAAACATGAAGGATGACCATAGGGGTGTTGGTGAGGCCCACCATTTGTTTCAACAATATTTTGTTCTTGCAAAATTATACCAAGAGCTACTGACTTTTTACTTGTTAGTTATGTTGAAATAGTCATTACCTTTAATAATATTTAGGAGCAAATTCGAAAATCACCATTTTTGTAAAATTTTTAGCCGAAAATCAAATTTGCCAATATTTTTTTACATAGCCAGATTTCACATTTCGCAAGTCATTTCACAATGTTGGCAATGCCATTTCCGGCTGAGGAAGGACCCATGTTTCAAACAACCAAGCGCAGGTTTCGATCACACTCAATGAGGATAGGAGTAGGTATGTCACAGTGGCTGCACAATAATTCTGCTACACTGTGCATGCAAGCATTACAGTGAATTGAAAAGCGCGCGCTTCAAAGTTGGCCAATTTTAGAAAACATCCATGTCGATAAATGAATTTCTTCATATGCTTCATTTATCCAAATTGTTTGAATTTTTAATATATGGTGTGTGAAGCCTCCCGAGGCTACCATCGGGTCCCCAAAATTAAAAATTGTTTTGTTTAAGAGCTACTGCCTGTTTTTATGGATTTTTGAAGATCGCTCATAAATCAGTAAATATAGGCCTATTGAAATAAAGGGACCTACCACCATTTAGCTGAAATACTAATCTTTCCGTCGACAACGAATGAAACACTTCGAGAAAACTAGTTGAAACAAAACATTATATCAAAGATATTTTTAGGGAGTAATTTTCCAAACCTCAATAGCTCTAAGCCATTGTGTGTGTCCAAGGCCATACTATTTTTGTATACGCGGTACAGTCGGAATGGCTTTTCCGTTTACCATTTGTCATCCCATGTTAATCCAGATAACAAAATGTTCATTTAAAGTCTCATTGCAAATGAATTATGATTTTTACTTTTCGGATTTGGCTTTGAGCAATGGTGACACATACCATGTTTACAGAAAAAATTAAAATTCTATTCCAGACATCGTCAAAATGTCAAACTTTGTATGTTTTGTATTATATTGTAATTAAATGCAGTTTCTTTATTCAACATCATAACAGGTTCATACTTTAAATATTTATGGTGAATGAATAGACTTTCATTAAATATTGAAAAAACCCACAATTTAATTGAATTAAACCCCCTAATTTACATAAAAATATCATGAATACATAATTACCTGTAATTAGCTAATTTGCATAATTAATTACTTTTTGTGTATTTTTTGTTATCAATTGAAATAACTTTGTATACATATGTGTGCAAAAAAAAACGCACCCTGATATCATGTACGGTTTTCTATTGGCATCAATTTTGCATATTAATTAGCCTTTAATTTGTCTGCAGATTGGCTGAATTTGCTAAAATAGTATATTTGGTTAATTTATTATAATTATTCAATGATAGATTTTTTAATGTATACCTAATAGGAGCGTGGAAATAATGAGCTCTCTCTCTCTATTGCTATTTTATTCGCTAACTTGTGAACACTATTGTTTACAAATATTATTTTCAAAATATTAAGAATAATTTTATTGTATGATAAATTCGTTATTGATTTTCTTGCATGCATAGCACCGGGGCATAGCATTTTCCACATTTACAGATAAAAATATGACGGTGGTGGCGTCAACATTAAATTACACGGCATTAACTTATGAAAGCCATGGGAATACTTTTATACATGATCTATTTCTCACAACATAATACCTAATTACTAATAATTACTATCCAAGGACTTAATTTGTTTAAAAGGAACACCAAACATAAAGTAAGAGTATAATTACAACAATCCCATAACATAATATTCATGATCGCGTATACTGCTTCGCTTCGCAAAATCACATTTTATGACAAAATCTAAGAATCTGATAACGTCAGCACAATTCAATACAAAATACAATGTAGATGTTTTACCATTAGTTACATTTAACATTATTTTTTTAAATATTATATTATAACATTAACATCAATCTGGTTATATACATTTATTCTTCCACATGCTATAAAGGTTCATATTCATATATATATATATAAAACCTCATTATGACGTTGTTTCGACGTCAAGTTGTGAACGTATAATTCATACGTCACAAGAACCTGTGCTTCAGAGTACAAAATTACCTTTGCTCACTCATTCACGTTTGTTTCATGTAATCCTTTATGAATGTTTCTATAAATGTTTCTAACAAAACGTTTCATTATTTCTAATTATAGCCTTTTTTACTCTACCAACAGCTTCTTTAGTTTATCAAATGTTTATCCTTTTCTGCCTGTCTGCTATTCTATACAGATTGTATTTGTGTGCGAATTTAGGGCGCTTTTTACATATATTTCAAATTTAATTTAGCCCAATAATATGAGTTATTGCTTTCATTTCATGATAAGAAGTAGTTTGAAAATTCCCTTGCTATATGTTTACTCATTTTTATGATGTCTTAATTACATTATAAAAGCGTCTACCCTTTGTAAAGATATAATCAAGATTTAATATAAATAGCGCCATCAGTGTTCATCGGTGTTGCTTAAAAACGAATACAGTTCTATATACATACCATCAAAAAACCGTGTATGTGATAATACAATTACTTCAGAGTTTAAACTATAATTCTTGCTACCAAAAACGAGGTTCTCCTTAAAATGCATGCGCAAAAGGTGCATTTTTGTTTTACACGCATCTTTAGCAATGCTCCCGATAGCTTTAGAAAAGCAAACGCGTTAGTTAACACATGCGTATGTAAGGCGTAAGCGCAAATAACACGCGCTTTGCGGATATAACCTTGTGTTTTGATGACCGTTCAAAGGCTCAATAAACTACAGCAATATAAACATAGTGCGACATATATCTTAGAGTACAATTGTATAATGAAGCACATTTGTTTTAAGAATATAAAGTGATATAATAACTCAATCATATACCATTGAATAAAGGTGAGATTAGCGGCAAGTGCATGCAAACTTCGCAAGGATAATTTAATGTAAGCTGCTACAAAAACCTGTTATGAAAAAGTAAAATATTTCACAATTTCTAAGCTATCCAATGTAATCAGAGCATGGCTCAGAGTATCTTCACTGGACACCACAAGTTAAATAATTATATTAATATATGAATTATATGAATTATATGAATAATTCATATGAAGATGACAATTGACAATAATGTATACAGAACATCAGTTTATATACATTCATAAATACTTAAATTATTCTATTCCAACTGTTATCATTATGAGATAAACGATCCTGAAAAACTAAATAAACTCAGTGTTTGCTTAAAGCCATAATGTACGATTTTATAATAATTATGAAATTAGTTCATTTCTTTCAAACCTGATTCGTTGGCATATTTGTAATGTTTACACATGTCCCAACTTACACCTAAATGGAATCGGTCAAATTTGTTGTATTAGGTCAACGGAGCAATTTTGACACAGAATCATAATTATGACTTAATGTCTGCTATAGAACTTCATGTGAAACGACCAAAATATTAAGTGGGGTATCTTACACTTCCCCTTGTTATTTAAGCTTAACATGGACAGTAAGCCTTCCCAACAGTTATTACTAATTTTATTTCAGCATTTTGGGTAAATAATAACAAAATTAAAATTTGACGGAAATCGTACATTATGGCTTTAATAGAAATCAACCATTGTTAAACCTCCACAGAGATAAAGGACTACACAATCTAGAATAACTTGCTAACCAAAACCTTGGTATAAGAGGAGGTCTCTGCTAAAATGGCCAAAATCTGAATGGACTAGAGCATGAGCAACATTTTTGATAGATATGCGGCCCATAAACGTTCGATTTGATTGATCAATATCAATAGCAGGATTGGATACAAAACAATTTTTCCTTCAATATTAGTGAAGAGGTCTCATCTAAATTTAGTTTGATTTTATTGACGGTTGGACAATAAAATCATTATTGATGTTCGTGTGGATAGTGCACAATGACAGATTTTGTATCCAGATTTTGTATTTAGGGTCTTTAATATTGATCAATCATATTTATCGTGGATAGGCCGCATAATTTCTATGTATGTCTTCAACAAACAAAGCGTTGCTAACGATGTACCTGCTCTTTACGATCAATTTGATTGATCAATATCAATATAAGACCCCGGATACAAGAGTGGATACAAAATTTACCATTGTGCACTGTACACACGAACATAATAGTGATTTTATTGTCCAACCGTCAATAAAATCAAACTAGATTAGATTTCTTCAATAATATTTAAGAGAAATATTATTCTATATCCAGTCCTGCATCTAGGGTCCCCAATATTGATCAATCAAATTGATCATGTATGGGCCGCATTAGACTCAGCCACATTTGATGTACCGGGATGTTTGTTCTTACTAGACATGTCCGTGCTGCATATTAGTGGTTTCAAGCTTACAAATGCCACTTTCATACTTAAACACCTGTCTGTGTGTGGTTTCTTTCTACATTAACTTTCAAGCGATAAGATTTGACACTGTTTACAACAGTGACACTCGTAATGGCGTAAAGATATTGTTTGATCGCAGAATAATGGGTAAATGGGGAGGGACTATGTTTTTGGCAATGAAGGAATATTGCTTGGGTCCAGTTGTTTTATTTATCCCTATGTATTGTAGTGTATAATACGTAACGTACATTAGGGCTTACTGTCATAAGTTATGCTTGTATGTAGTCCTGCAGTCCATGATATTGACGAAACGTGTATACACGTTAGATTTGTTATTATAGTTACATGTTTGTCTCCATATGTGTCTCCATTTGGACATTTCTGTCATCTATACTATTTGTTGGCTGATTGCCAGAGACGGACGGTAATTGACTCCCTTGAGTATTATGAGACTGCTTTTGCGTTGTCCCTTTGCAATTTACAGCAGGCTCGAGGTTTGCCTGTTTACGTCGATTACGAATAATATCCACGATTGTGTAAAGATATGGATTAATTGCTGAATTTATGGGTAGAATAACTGTCACGGTCCACGCGAATACAGAAGGGGGTAAGGTCAGTACACCAACTTGCACCAAAATCCCAAATACAATAATCGGCGCCCAACAAAAGAAATCTGTCAGAACTATGGCTGCAACTTTGGTGTTCATTCTGTTATTCTCTTCTTTGGCATTTTTGTTCCGTCCAACGCGTTTCGATGACTTGTAGACCGATCTAACAATTTCCACATAGCAGAGCAATATGACAAAGTAACAGATACCATTAAGACCAAGAAACATGACTGATGAATAATATAAACCGGGAACGTGACCGAGAGATTTGGACTTGACCACAAACTTCACATAGCCGAAACCACTGTCTTCCAGAATAACAGCTTCCGCTGAAATGTTTTTATAGAACAACTCGTGTCGAGCCAGAGGAAAGCCAATGCACACGTGAGAGATATCATAAAATTTATAACTTGCTTCCGCTAATACAGACGGTATAATTGCTAATGACAGAGACACCAGCCATATTAATGTAACTATTACAGCCGATGCTTTTTTTGTCAACTTGCATCGAGAAAATGGGAATCGAATGTTAACGAATCTGTCAATGCTTATCATTGTAACAAAGAACACCGAAGCTTCACTCGATAGTATGGACATTGCACCAGCAATTCTGCATGTCATACCAGATCTCCAGGTCTCAGCTTGCATCGGAAAATGTTCACCAAAGTAAATATCAGCAGATCCAATGATCAGCATATAAATGCCCATGAGTAAATCAGACATTGCCAGATTGCTCATCAGGAAGGGTTGAACTTTGTTCTTTTCAGATTTTGATTTCAAAACAAACAGGTTCCCACCCAAAGCATTCAAACCTATAATCCAAATCATGACCAATAACACCTTATCTGACATTAACCTATCGCATGTCAAATACTTAGATCTCACATCTAGAGCACTACAATTAGGCCTAATATCACTCGGTATATAACATTCACAGATTTCTGTTTGGCTTACAACTATTTCAATCTGCTTTGGGAGGCCAATAAATGTACGCTTATCTATCATAGTCAGTCTGTTTTCTCGTAAATCGATAAATGCAAGTTCATTTAGGTTGTTGATATTTGGAATGTTTGTTAATTTGTTTCCAGACAAGTCTAGAAAACGGAGGTTTGTCGTGTCTTTAAATATGTGTAGATTTAACGCATGAAGTTGATTAAAATCCAGATGTATCGATTGCAAGTTCTTCAGTCCTTCAAATATTCTGCGACTTAACTGTTTAAAATAGTTCAAACCTAAGTTCCGAAATGTTAAATTCCTCGTTTTCCAAAATAAATCATGACTTATAGTTGCCAACTTATTTACGCTCATATCTAGTGCCTGTAAATCGGTGAGTGTGCGAAATAATTGACTCGGTAGATGCTGCAACAAATTCTCAGACAGAAAAAGATGGGTCAGTTTACTGGTTTCTGTTAACAAATTCAAATCCAATGCGGTAAGCTGGTTCTTTTGCAGATACAGGTAGGTCAGCATACTGGTTTCCTTCAACAAATTCGCATCGAAAGAGGTAAGCTGGTTGTTTTGCAGATACAGAGTAGTAAGCTGACTGGTTTCCTTCAATAAATTTGTATCTAATGATATAAGCTGGTTGTTACCCAGATTCAGGTAAGTCAGCTTACTGGTTTCCTTCAACAAATTCGCATCTAATGACGTAAGCTGGTTGTTATGCAAATTCAGGAGAGTCAATTCACTGGTTGTGTTCAATAAATTCGCATCTAATGACGTAAGCTGGTTGTTATACAGATACAGGGTAGTCAGCTTGCTGCTTTCCTTCAAGAAATTCGCATCCAATGAAGTTATCTGGTTGTTAGCCAGACTGAGGTAAGTCAGCTCAGTGGTTTCCTTCAACAAATTAGCATCTAATGAAGTAAGCTGGTTATCATCCAGACGGAGGTAAGTCAGCTTCCTGGTTTGTTTAAACAGATTTGCATCTAGTGAAGTAAGCTGGTTTCTACCTAGATGCAGGCGAGACAGCTTACTTGTTTCCTTAAACAAATTCACATTCAATGAAGTAAGCTGGTTGTTGTACAGATACAGAAGCGTCAGCTCACTTGTTTCTTTCAACAAATTCGCATATATTGAGGTAAGCTGGTTGTTACCCAGATACAGGGTAGTCAGCTTACTGGTTTCCTTCAACAAATTCGCATCTAATGAAGTAAACTGATTGTAACTCAGATCCAGGTGCCACAGCTCACTGGTTTCCTTCAACAAATTCGCATCTAATGACGTAAGCTGGTTGTTTCCTAGATCCAGGATAGTCAGCTTACTAGTTGAATTCAAGAAATGCGCATCTATTGACGTGATCAGGTTGGTACGGAGACCCAGACCAGTTAACTCACTGGTTTCTTTCAACAAATTCGTATCTAATAAAGTTATCTGGTTTCCATCAAGCTTCAATGTTTTAAGGTTTCCAAAACTACTAAACAAGTCATTTGGCAAAATTGCCAACTTATTGAAACGAAGATCTAAGTAATGTAAACCAGCTAAATCCTGAAACACGTGAGGAACAAGTGTTTTTAACTGATTACCATACAAGTACAATACTTTTAGATTTTTCAAACCTGTAAACGCATTAGAATGTAATATAGACAACATGTTATCATGAATATCAAGCTCATCTAAAAGTTCCAGACTAACAAAGGCATCCTCAGCTATCTCTACTATGTTCTGCCGTGAGAGATCCAACGTAATAATATCATTGGGATAGATTATCAGAGATGTATGGCTTGATTGGAAAGTGTCATCATGACATTTGAAATCTACATATCCTTTCCCAATGATGGCATTACAGCTGCTTGGAAACTGCTCAAATGAACAGATGTGATCAGGTAATAGGTTACAGGAAATAGTGTGATTGAATTCATTCGTACGACAACGGTTTATCTCACTTACTTCGGAAACTGATTGTGGTTGTTCGTCATGTGAATTTCCTTGGCATTTGGACAGAGCCTGGTTTGATGATGTACCGCTCATAAAGATACTAATATTGCCTTGGAGAAATAGCTGGAGCTTTGCGTGTGAGAACACAATGAAGCAAAATCCGTCTGATTCAATAACCACATATCTATTTTGACAAGGCAGAAGATCACCTTGTTTATCTATGTACAGAAATACACTAGTAGCCATTGCTTCGGGTATTTGTATCATTATATCGAACCCGGGAGATGTTTTTAATTGGACACTGCAAGTCTCACCACCGGGATTACCGGTTAGAGTGAACGAGTTATTGTGCCCATCTCTGCCGCCGATATTAGCAAGAAGGCATGATTCTGAGCTGTTTTGAGTAGTATTAGCATTCCAATGAGGAACAACTTCTAACTCTGCATTGACATGCAATTCCAGATTACGTGAGATGAATGAAAATACCGAAACAATAGCGACAAGCTTGTAAATACGTTCCATATTTTCTATATATCTTGGCCTTTTGTTTTTAAGAATATTAATGTTTTGTGTAGAAACTATTTTTCTCTATATTACAATTATTACAACAATTACTCACTTGATCTATAAATACTTAAACCATATAAGATATTTATATATACATATATTTTAGCATCGGGCAAACATGCGTGATTGTGGTATTCGAGTCCATCTTTTGTTCATATAATGTCAACCTGAACACTATAGAAGGAAGTGAGTAAGCGGTCCCGTGTACCATAAATAATGAAACACATACAAAGCCATTTAATGAATGTACTCGCTCACATACTGGAGTTTAACATCTTTATACTGACAGATGAAGATGTCGTAGATGGGAGTAAATTCTCGTCCTACTCATATGTTGGTCAATGACAAAAGGCGATGTTGATTACAACAAAGTTCACACGTCCCTGATACCGTCTGTCGAGAAAAAAAATGCAAGAAAAAATAACACAAATTAGTGAGAAACACCGTATTGTCGTATTTAAATTGTGACAAAATGGATGACGAAGAAGCAGTTAATGATAAAGAACAAAGTCATTCCCGGTCAGGGTAACGCATAGCTGTTCATACATCTTGTCCTGGGTATCGTATGAGAACAGTACACGAGACTGAATATTAATTAGATAGTGACTAAAATTGTTTAATCCCTTTAGTCAAAGAATTGATTTTGATCGAAAGTAATTTTGTGATTTATTTTAAAATGGTTTATGTTCCCCGCTCATGTTTTCCAAAGATAAAATAATAAACAATCTTTATCAGTATGAATATGATCATACTGCAGTTACTGTCCGTTTTCCTATACACAATACACAGTGCTCTCACCATTGACGCGTGACCCCTACAAATGATGTATGTTGGGAGAATGGACACTTGCCTAGTTAACATCACTGTGTGAAAAATAACCAGCCAATATTTTATTTATTCTCCAAAACTTCTAGCAAATATATTTCTCTAACATGACCTAAAATTACAGCTAGGTTAGATGTTCAGAAATGGTCGCACTTTTGTAAAATATGAGTGAGGGCAAGGCATAGGTAGCCAACTCCCCGTGTTATTTGAATGGAGATTTGACCGAAAATATTGGTATCGGACCGCTCACTTCTGGAGGATGCCACACAAAAACCGGTAAAAGCTACATTTAAATTATTCTAAATAGGTTCTAGAAAATAAAGTTTTGTAACATGTCCTAAATTTTTAGCTAATTTAGGTGTTTGGAGAGGGTCGTACTTTTGTGTTTTAGGAAGGACATGTAAACGACAGATAACACCAAAAATATGAAGAAATTATTTCTAAACCGTGTTAAGTCAAAAATCATTATGTTGCTCATTTTCAAGAATGCTGGTTTACAAAAAGCACGACATTGTCGGATTTCGTGAACAAAGCCACACATAACATTGTTTCCTTTCGTTTCCTTTATAATCGGTTACCCAACTGAAGCTATGAATACCAGCTTTATTGCGATATCGCACATGAAAACAGTCACTTGTGCACAACCAGAGAAGATCCGATTTAATCAGTGGAGCTGTTTCAATGAGTGTTATCTTGGTTTAATAGCTTTTAATGGGGTTAAGTCCTGCAAAGGTCGAGATGAATTCTACTGTAGACATGACTGCATCATGTACCGAAGAGAAAAAGAGAGGTAGATGGATATTTGGTATAAAACAAATTCATTAAAAAGAAATTTTATAGAAAAGACAGAAGTTATCAAATATAAAATACAAAAACGTTATTAAAACTGACATTTATATTACCTTAAAAGCAATGTTGATTAAAAACGGGTCAAGAGGGAAAGGGGCAAACAGTCTAGTAGGAAATAACCAATAACGTTTTATAGATAGAATAAAAAAATATTCGTGTCATTTAACCGTAAAAAATACATTTAAAAATATATAATTGAATCAATGTGCATCACGGAACAATATTTCTGATATACGGTTTTTAATAAACTCAGACATTTTTATTATTTCATTCTGAATTTTATTTCATTTTATATTAATTCCAATATTACATTTTTTCCAAATATATTCAGTCATGGAAAGAAAACAGACATTTCTTAATAAATCGATGCAATTTTTCCCGATATTATTTATTCACCCTTTTTGTAATTGTCTGTTAGGTTTCAACTCCGTATTCTAAAATCAACTGAATGGCAGGGACAGTGGTGTCAAGAAAAATATCGCACTACAATGCGCACAAGCAGTTGTGAGCACAATCAGTTGTATGCGTAAAAAGGGGTGGGGGAGGTTTCACGAACACAATTTTTGTCAATTAGTCGCGGGAATGCACCCAGTCGGGGGAAATACACCCAGCCGGGTAATTATTTATGGGACTACCATATAGTGGGTGGGTCCGGGGGTTAAGAGGTACCACAGGTACTACGGAGGTAGAGGGAAGTTGAACTGCTACCATAACTAGTAGATAACATCATGGCTACTACTAGTACTACGTAAATGTGTAATAGCAATTCAACCAGAGTAGGGGTTTTTTTGGAGAAAACGTTTGTTAAGGATCAAATTGCAAACTTGCTCAAATTGTATTTAAAATCATACCAATATTTTTATAGTCATAAGGATTCAGAAAAAGTAGTATAGTTTGACCTATTTAGTATGTACCGTTCCTGACGAAAAAACAACAACAATTGAAGTCAACAATTTACCATTTAAGTCGGGAAAAATATTTCCGCTTAGATATTATAACATATCCATAAAAAATAGAATCGCATTTTTGTTTTCACAAATGTTAGTTTACACTGTCAGATGTGTCCTCTTTTAGTTTTGGCCTAAACAGAAGAGGCAATATAAAATACATCGCTATTTAATACCAGCCAATGCGAGCCACTCCGTCGAACTCAATTCCGTTCTTTTGATATGTTATGACTGCCGCATGACATGTACGTACTGTGGTAAGAACATGCATCGCGTACGCGTTCGAATAATATTTCCATCGTAATAATTAAACGTCTTTGTCAGACTTTGACAAAACTTGACCAAGGTCAAGGTAAAACAGAATTTTGACAAATATTGAGGGCATCCTGACTATCATCCTCAGCAAATGTTACAATATGGTTTCAAGTCGTTAAGAAATACTTACGTCGGTTTTTTACACTTGCGCACGCCACTGCCCTCTTTTGTGATCCAAGAAAAGTACCAAATTTGTAATTCTATACCCCTGTTAAATTTATTCCGATTCGTCATCACTCACATTTTTAGGCTTTGGAGCCTTACTTTAGGCCGTGATTTTCATTAAATTCGTTTCGAGACGTGGTGCTGTTTTACTAAAATTTAAAAAATTGTTTGGTTTGCCATCTTTTTTTTAATTTGCTATATTCTTGAATATATTTTTTCAGACTTCTTTTTGTCAAGTTTGGTATAATTTGGGGGTATGTTTTCCGAAGGTCAACCACATATAGAAAGAAGTGGTGAGAATAAGTTGATAGATTGATCAATTTATGTATTGATTGTTTTTTGATTGATTGATAGATAGATAAATAGATTGATTGATTGATTGATTGATTGATTGATTGATTGATTGAAACGGGGGAAAACAAACAATCTAGGGATTAGAATTCGAATTAGAAACAAGAATTACAAACGCGAGAAAGGAGCAAGAGAGAGGGAGAGAGGGGGATGGGGGATGGGTAGAGATGGGTAGAGAGGGGAGATACAGAGAGGAGAATGAGAAAAAGTGTAAAAAGATATTCATTTCAATATAAAAAGCGGGAATAGTACAAGACAAAAGTAATTCACGCGTAAATGATTTGTATGAATAGAATTTATTGCATCCAAGAAATGTTATGAACTGATAAAGCTAGGCGACTTTAAAAGGATGATATTAAAAGGAATGTAACCTCTTTTGATCAAGTTTAACAATACCGTTTTATAGATTATTTTATGGACATATCCTTTGTTTATGTAAGATTTATTGTTTTTCCACATAGATTGAGTTGCGTATTGGCATTGATTTTGTGCATTCATTTTGTCATTAAAATAGTACTTCGCCCCCTTAAAATCATGAATGCGCTATATAATGTACTTTTTTATTAATATAAGTGCACCATTATGTGTATTAATTGCTGTCTGTTTTGTCTGTCCTTCATTTTTGTGTTTTTAGGGTGTCTGAAATGTTATGTGAATGGATTATGAGCTGCTGTATTAAGCAGTTTTAACTTATTTTAAGTTACTTGTTATTGCACTTTCTTAGTCAGTGGGAGTGGTCTAGTTCGTAGACACATTTCTGATTGGACAATCGCATGATTTCGGGTGCCGTCTATCAGGCCGTAGACGACCCCACGTCATCATGCGTCTTGATAATGCGTAACACGCTTGTAGAGGTGCGCGTATGTATCGCGCTGGATGCGTAGACTAGTGCGGAATACGCGAACTCGCTAGCAATACGCGCAACAGAATACGTGAAGTTGTAAAAAAGTTTTGTTCATTTTATAATGAGGGGAATTTTTATGACGGTAACTTAGTTTTTGCTTTAAAAATTTGTTTACAATTATTAAAATAATATTTAACTGACTAAGAATGAGAATAAACGATAGCAATTTTTATTTTGCCTATCCTCTACCTATGATAGACGACAGGCAGGTCCAATATTTTTATCATTACTCAAAATATTGGACCTGCCTGTCGTCTATTACGCGGTAGAGGATTATGAATGGCCAAGTGGACCAAAAAACGTGTAAGATTATACGTGTAACCTTACACGTGTAAGATGGCATCTTACACTTGTAAGATTGGATCTTATGCGTGTAAGATCGCATCTTATACGTTTTAGAATCAAGCGGGATGCTTAAATTGACGAATCATATATGAAGAATCCATATTTAAACCCCAAACAACCTATCATCTTACGCGTATTCATCGTCGACCAATGAAATCTCGCCATAGCATTTCTTATACGCGTAAGAATTGCCTATTAGGGATGGACGGTATTCCGATTTGACGAGTACGAGTGTCGAATAATCTCAACCTCGATATCGATCTGTACCGCGGTAGTTTTCGCAAACGTGATTATTTTACCATGACCTCTTAAAATTTAATTGATATGAGTATTAATTGACTCCAGATAAATGAAAAACGTAGCCAAAAGTGAAATAAATCGTGATGTGGCTATGACGGACTAACAGTCGGAATAATTCCTGACATAGATTCGTCATAAAATAAAGGACATTGTAGCACTTATAAAAATTAAGAAAATGCCTCGTTTACGATTTTGGCGACGAGCTCTCCTTACCCTCGTTACGTCGTCGCCACAGAGGAGTAAGATAAGACAGAGCGCGTACCACCAGTCAAAGTCTCCGCCTCATCCGATAATGAGGGCCTATTGTTCCATGAATTGCGACAGGCGAGACTGCTACGCAATTACCGCGTATTTTCATGGTCTATCGCGTAATCGCGAAAGCACGCAACGCTCTATCGCTTATACGCGAAGGCACGCAGCGCTGGCGTGATTGTTTGACACGGCACAATCGAACAATCGGCCCTCATGAATATGCGAGAACTGGTAGCATACAATACACGGGGACTTTGACTGGTGGTACGCGCTCTGTCTTATCTTACTCCCCTGTGGTCGTCGCCAATAATATCACGTATCGCCCATCACTGAAATCCAAATCTTACACGTATAAGAAGTCGTGGATGTTACTATATTGGTTGAAGTTAGCTACGCATGAGATGATTGGCTGTTTGTGATTTCTTACTCTGTGATTCGTCAATTTAAAAATCCCGCTTCATTCTTACACGTATAAGATGCAATCTTACACGTGTAAGATGCAATCTTACACGTGTAACCTTACACGTTTATCTTACGCGTTTTTTGGACCAACTTGGCCATTCATAGTATGAGGATAGGCAAAATAAAAATTCCTATCGTTTATTCTCTAAGTAGTTTGCTTTAATGGTGGGTGTATATAAAATACATTTGAAGAGTTTCTGTTAAACTCGTTTTTTGTAATTTTCCTTACCTTTTTATGCTTTGAACATAATCGATTTACTTAGGGAACAGGCCAACAGATCGAAGACGTCCTATAAACGAAACTTGTTTCGTTCGGGGGGGGTAAGTTTTCCACTATTCCTCATCAGTATGGTTTTTATTACAAAAGAAATGTTTTGCAATATTCAACATCTCCCCATGATTTGCATCAGTTGAATACATTTGACGCAAACAATTAAGGGCGCATGATATTAATTAATATATGCGACAAAGACTTCAGCTTAGTATATCACTCAAAACCTTTCACGGCATGCTCGTCGTACTCAGCTATCATGAAACCCTGTATCGGTTACTCGCCACTTGCATACTTAAATTTGAACTTGATAGCCAAGCGAAAACAATGACCCAGTTTTGGAAAGAGAAGGAACCGGAGTGTATCAAATAAAATACATAAACATGATAAAAGCCTACGCCAATAATAATTATTACCAACTCGCTCGTACTCAGTTTAGTAGAACTTCAGATTACATGTGCTGGGATTGGGCGATGTTCTTGAAGAACTTATACGTCTTCTGAATCCGTATGGTGAGAATAATAGAGTTGATCAACTTTGAAATTTCTCCCCCTGCAAAAGCGTAGATTAATGCAAATTATGCTTTTCTGATATGAATGGTGCTTAAATGAATTATGTTGCAATTAGTGGTGGGTTAAACCCCTTATTTATTCTTTTAAGATTTGTCTGTGCTACAAGTTAAAAGCAATATTGTGTTTTTCTGAGGTGAATTTTTATTTTGATTTATAATTGTTTGTTCATTTTCGTATTTAAGTGTTAAACCAGTGACAACATCAAACTATAGTCAACCTTGACCGGCCACCCGCTGGTTTTTCACTGAGAAGGAACCAAGCTTTTATCTGTACCGTAACAATAGCCAAATTAATATTCAATATGATTAAAGTTGCCTGAGATTAGCTTTGAGTCGTGCTTTGAACAGAAATTAATTTCAGATACATGTAATATAATGCAAAAATGCATACTTGCTTTTTAATAAACAGATAAAGAAGGCACCAAGCTTTTATCTGTAGCGTAACAATAGCAAAATTGCTTTTAATATTTTGGTTGCCTAAGATTAGCCTTGAGACGTGCTTTGAACTTAAATTAATTTCAGATACATGTAATACATGTATAAGGCTAAAGTGTATACTTGCTATTCTAATGAACAGATAAGAAGGACCAAATTCTAAGGCTTTTTATCTGTAGTGTAACAATAATAAAATTGATTCTTAATTTTATAGCTACATGAGATTAGCCTTGAGATATGCTCTGAGAAAATGTTAGAAAATCAGCGTATTTTTGTTTATTTACTATTTACCCACTCAAAACGGTACTAGGGATAACCATATGTCCAGTTTAATATACCCCGTTATGTTCAACATTTCAGAATTATGTTTCAGCCGAGAAACGAAACTAGTTACGTTTATATGACGTCATCGATCTTTTGGTTTGTTCCCTTAAACTACCTGATGACTGTATCATCCCGGTATACATAGTACTTTCTGTCATTTTAGTGAATTCTAGGCTGCTTTCAAAAAAAGCAGAAAATGATAAGTTTACAGGAATAAATTATTCATATTTCCTGACAGCAATCGTTATTTTTAGTCAAATCTACCTATTTGTATGTGTTATCTGCCTGCCAAATACTTTTCGGACTTCGAGGGATGTTTAAATATCAAAACATGCATTTCTTCAAACTTTGGGTGAAATGCATACTAACACTAGTTCAAACAATGCATATGTAATGAAAGTAACATGTTTATTTAAAATTTACCTGAATCTACTCGTCTGCTTCAGGACATGTCAGGAATGGTTTGCAAGTTTTGGCATTGCAAATCTGTAACGTTTTAGGAGGGGCACCACCATGAACAGAGACGACGGACAGTATCAACTCTCACACATCTTTGATGAGTTTCTAGAACTGGGTTCAAGAAAATCCCCAGATGGAAAATCAACTGGCAACACCAAGACCTACGCTGGAGATACATCTAGCGTCGGTTGCCAGTAGGAATCACTCATCATCAAGTGTTGACAAAGGCAACAGTGTTGCTGAAACGTACACAAAGTAAGTGCAATTTCTGGATCAGATATCAAGAACTTTGGTTACTGAGTTTACTCTACCGATCCTGATGAATTTATTCAACCATGTAACGTTTTAGTTCTAATCCTGTTTCAGGACTTTTCATGACATTTCATGAAAATTCATGACCTTTCTGATAATAACATATCCATCAGGATACTGGTTGTAGTAGTTAGTGTATTAAGTATTGTTTTGGTGTGGGTGTTGAAAACCTGACATTTCCTGCTTTGAAATTCAAATTGCGATTCATAAATTCATATCTACCACCTTATTCAAGAAAAATGTTTTTGTCACATAATCAAATTTGAAACTCGTGAATTGTATATAATTGCGTAATTATTATCATAACATCAATGACTGAGAGTTGATAGCCCTACTATTTTTGTACGATTCAGTAATAACATCCCAGCAAATACAAAACATTTCATTGAAAACGTTTAGAATTTTCGAGTTACTTACAGGGTACACAAAGGGTGTATGGAATAACAGTTTTAATAACATTCTTGTAAACATTTTTGAAATAAAAACTTGCTACAAAACATTCTAGCATAATTTTATTTAAGTGTTTACATTTTGACAATACATTGTTTTGTTGTTTTTTCATGACCTTTATTATATTACCGATATTTTAATAGTAAAATGTTTTGACACAAACAAAAGCACGCTTAGAACACTTTTATAATAACAATGTTTTGGAATGTTTGTTTGGATGGTATAGATATTATAGTAAACTTACCGACTAACTCTTATCCCTGCTCGTCTTCTGCCTTTGCTTACAACATCATAACAGAAAATTTTGATTTCAGTTGAAATGCACTACACATTCCTCAGCACAGTATCTGTATTTCTGTCCTCAATAGTAAAAACATTTTGTACTTGTTCAACCACCAATGGATGCAAATAAACAAAAACAATAACATATCAGGCGTATCGGATCGATACAAACAGCATAAGCAACTTGTCCAAACCAATTCGAAAATAGTAATGGGAGCAAAAAACAAACGCTATCGGCGGATGCTTGGTATAATAAGGATTGGCATAAAATAAAACATGAATATTAAGTAGAAAATAATGCAGAATGAAGTGTACGGGATAACATACATTAAAGTCATAATGTGTGGTTTGCTCCACAGCGACGCCCTCAACTTTTCTCGAATTTATACTTTTTTCATAATTGTCATGCCCAATGGTGTACTACAATACCAATGTGAAAGTGCTTTCATTACAAAAAACAAAACAAAAAAAAAGTTTTTATAATACAATTCCATTAGAGCTGCACAGTTTACCTCATAATTTTAGCTTAAAATGATCAGCATCCTTAAAGGGACCATTAACAGAAAATCATATTTGGTATCAAAATAAAGCTAATACGACGTAACATATAGAATCATAATCAACGCGATTGTCCTTCATTTTACCAGCAAATAAAGACAAAGCGCCCAATATTGCGTCTGTTCCGCCCAACTCAGTTCAGAGACACGTGGCAACAGGATATAAATCCTTACCTCTTTTCCTTACCTGACAAAATCATGTAATGTGCGAGATAAGGAAATAAATCCGTACACGCCCAAAAAAAAAGTCGAGGTACGGAAATAAATCCTTCCAAAATAATTTAATGTGCGAGGTAAGGAAATAAATCCTTACCTGACAAAATCATTTTTGTTCCAGGTAAGAAAAAACATCCTTACCTGCCAAATAATCGAGGTAAGAAATAAATCCTTACCTCATTTTTTACCTGACAAAATCATTTTTGTTCGAGGTATTAAAGAAAATGAATCTTTACTTCTTTTTCCTTATCTGACAAAATCATGGGCGATAGGGGGCGCAATGGTGGTAAGGAAACCAAATCCTTAGCTGTAATTCTTTACTTTTTGACCCTAAATCGTGACATAGCTGAATAACTGGCTTGATCACAAAACTGTTAATATGAGTATTACATCATCTAGTAGCCACCTTGATCACCAAACTGTTTATACAGGGTGTCCCAAAAAAACCAGGCCCCTCATTGCGCCCTCTTTGTCTCCTATTTCTGAAAAGTTGATCAAATGTATTTTGGTATTCAGCCATTGACAAGAAATATGAGTTTACATTTAAGCACCAGGGTTAAAGCCCCTGCTATGAAGTCTGGACCATCTCAGTCACCGTTAGACTATGCTAACATCAATGACGGTTTGATCTCAAAGCCAGTTGATACCATCCCTGGACGGACCAAACCTGATGCAGATAAGGATGGTCAAGACAAATTTGTACAAAGGAAAAAACCATTTACCATCAGCACTTTCAACATCAGAACTCTCAACTCACTAGCCAAAAAAGAAGAACTTGCTCATGAAGCCGCACATTATGGCATTGACATCATATGTCTGCAGGAACACCGGATTTGTCACAAGGACGCCCTCTTGCAGGAAGATCTGAATGGATACAGATTAGTCACCTCTTCAGCATGGAAGAACCAAAGGAATGCTGCCACTGGTGGAGTAGGCTTCTTAATCTCACCAAGAGCCATCAATT
Organism: Amphiura filiformis; assembly: GCF_039555335.1. Taxonomy (NCBI): domain Eukaryota; kingdom Metazoa; phylum Echinodermata; class Ophiuroidea; order Amphilepidida; family Amphiuridae; genus Amphiura; species Amphiura filiformis. The sequence goes on along the minus strand of NC_092629.1, from coordinate 47,727,615 downwards.
CCTGCATGTCCATTATTAGTCATAATGAACGGATTGTGGAAATTTCTCTGCTGGGCAATCCAACATCCACAGTTCTCTGCTGCTACAGTCCACATAACGAACAACCTGAAGAAGCTGTTATCTCCTTCTACCAAGAACTCTCTTCTACAGTTAATGCCATCCCAGCTCATAACTTACTTATAATTGGAGGAGACTTTAATGCTCAGCTTGGGCCATTGGATGCTCTCTTCACACCTGCTAAAGAAACCAATAGAAATGGCAACCACATGAAAGACTTCCTGCAGGAACATAACCTCATAGCCACAAACACAAGGTTTCAAAACCGCATCAACAGATTATGGACACATAGGCGTCCTAATGGCCAACTAGTTCAACTAGACTTTGTCCTGGTAAGAAAGAAGTGGATCAACTCAATCAAGAATTCACGTGCATACAGCTCCTTCGAGGGTGTGAACTCGGACCATAGGATTGTTTCATGCAAATGTCAAATCAGCTACCGGAAATGCAGAACTTCCATGAAAGACCCAATGAAACGTATTGACTGGAAGAAGGTTACCAGAGACACCATCCTGGGTGAGCAGTTTGTGGTAGCAGTCTATAACCGCTTCAGTTCTCTACACGATGAGCTACAAGAACCCAATATTAGCACCACTTATGATACCTTAGTTGCGGCTGATGAGGAAGTTGCACTGGAGATGCTCCCTAAAAAATCAAAGCAGTCCTACAACATTGCTGCATCAGACAAAGTCACTGAGGCAAGAGATGTCTTAAAGAGTGCATCTATGAAACACAATGCTAGATCCACCCGAGCCTCACAAAAGCTCCTCGAATCGGCCAAAGTTACTCTTGATAAAGCCTACACAGAAACTCTGGAGTCCTCTATTCAAAAGAAGACGGAGGAACTTGACAACCTCCATCATGAATATAAACATGCAGCTTCTTGGGAACTCCTCCGGGAGATAACTGACACCAAATCTGCTCCTGTGGTTAGAGTGAAAGGCAATACATCTGAAGAGCGTCGTGACAACTGGTTTCTACACTTTTCCAACTTACTAGGGAAACCAGAGCAAGACGTAAACCTTGAAGATACGTTCTTTAACAGCAATGTCTCTGACGATCTCCCAATACACACTGGTCCATTTACTATGGAGGAACTGCAAAAAGGTCTGAGCAAGCTCAACAAGTCAAAAACACCTGGTCCTGACAACATACCAGCCATTGTTTGGAAAAACCCACTCTTCCATCAGCAACTGCTTGATTTCTGTAATGAAACAATGAAGGGAAATAAGCCAAAAGCCTTGTCAAGATCCACAATTATACCTCTCCCGAAGAAAGGGGATCTTTCACAACCATCAAATTATAGAGGTATCACACTGTCAGCACTTGCTGCCAAGCTGTATAACACTATGCTGCTCAACAGGATTTCTCCTCATCTAGATCCTATTCTCAGACGTAACCAAAATGGTTTTCGCAAGGGTAGATCAACCACACCACAGATTCTAGCCCTTAGAAGGATAATAGAAGAGCTTAAAATCTCAAAGAAGCAGGCATATATTGTGTTTGTTGACTTCTCAAAAGCTTTCGACAGTGTTAACCGGAAGGCCATGCTGCATATTCTTCGTAATTATGGGATCCCTCAGGAGATTGTGAATGCTATTGCAATAATGTATGATAATCCTTCAAGTTTTGTACAAACAGGTGATGGACCAACTGAAGAGTTTCTCTCTACTGCTGGAATCCTGCAGGGCGACACCTTGGCCCCTTATCTCTTTGTGATAGTGGTAGACTATCTCCTCAGACAGTCGATAGACACTGACAAGTCCAAAGGGATTGACATCATGCCCAATAAGACGAGCAGAGAGAAGAACAAGTATTTAACCGATCTTGACTACGCAGACGACATCGCTTTAACAGCTACGTTATCACAAGATGCCCAAGATCTTCTGTCATCTTTAGAAGATGCTTCCGCCAAAGTTGGCCTCTTTCTCAATTCCAAGAAGACAGAATATATGTGACCGTACAGCACGAATGAGCCGTAAATGTCCTCAATTGTATTCTGAGTTACAGTGTAAAATGGGCATGAAGGTCGTATTCATAGGTACCTCAATTTGGTGCTACGTGTACCTCATTTAATGAGATACACGTAGCACCAAATTGAAATACCTATGAATATGACCTTCATGCCCATTTTACACTGTAACTCAGAATACAATTGAGGACATTTACGGCTCATTCGTGCTGTACGGTCACATATGTGTATTAATGGAGATAAGAACCCAACTCCAATCCTTTCTCGGGATGGCACACAACTCAAGGAGGTGTCGGACTTTAAATATCTTGGTTCATTTGTTGCCGACAGCAAGAAAGACTTTCTGACTCGCAAAGCTCAAGCATGGAAAGCTTGCAACAAACTGCACACCATCTGGCAGTCCAACATATCAAGAAATACCAAGCTTGCCTTCTTTAGAGCCTGCATAGAGAGTATCCTCTTATATGGAAGTGAGACCTGGACAATGAAGAAAGATCTTCAGGACCGTCTTGATGGTACCTACACCCGGCTGTTGATGAGGGTTCGAAATATATCCTGGCGTGAACATAAAACCAAAGCAGAGATCTATGATGGTGTTCCACAGGTGTCCTCCATCGTTGCTCAACGGCGAGCCAGATTTGCAGGCCACTGCTACCGTGCAAAAGACCAAATAATTTCAGATGTCATCTGTATGAGGCTTCCACGAAAATGTAGAGGAAGAAGACCATTCAACTACATCGACAGTGTGGCAAGGACCGTCAATCAAGAAATTAATGACCTCCCAAATCTGATGGCTGATAGAGATTCCTGGAAAAGAATTGTAAACTCTTTCTCGGATGCGTCCGCAAGATAGATAGATGTAAAGAAACCTTAAATCGTTAGCTTTAATAAACTAAAACAATTATTTCAATCGGCTCACAATTTTTGAAGATATATGCCCTCTTTAAGAAATGTACCCGTTTCTCACTCTGTCCACGGATGAGGTTTGGCTACCTCAAAGATTTAAACGAAACACAAGGTTAATGACATGGATGGATAATAGCATTAGGCTTGGGAAAGCATTCACTATAAGCAAGGATCACCAGCTAGCTTCAAACATCTTCGCAACCCCGTATTACTGCTGCATTCGCAAGTATCTGGCGCACAAGGATGGTACGCAACGCAATTGATGACGAGGGCTGAAACCTGTATTCGTCAAGGAGGCAACCAGATAGAGGGCAGAGCAGCACAGTAAACTCACTTCAAAAGAACCAAAGACAAACTAAACAGCCCCTTTCAGGGCTACCTCTTATTCCAAAAAGATAAATGACTTATGTTGTCAATAAAAAGAAAGCAAGAAACAATAAAGTAAGAAAGTAAGAAACAAAATAAAAAAAGGGCATAAAATAACCGAAGATAAAAAGTTATCATCGAGGAATGTTTTATATTCATTCATGGTATATGCACTTTTCAATCTTTGAAGTAGCCAAATCTCCTCCGTGGACAGAGTGAAAAATGGATACATTTCTTTAAAAGGGAATATCTTCAAAAGTTATTAGCCGATTGAAATAATTGTTTCGGTTTATTAAAGCTAACGGATAAAGGCTTCTTTACATGGCAACATATACTTTTCTGAAATAGGAGAAAAAGAGGACGCAATGAGGGGCCTCCTTTTTTGGGGACACTCTGTATATTGCGTCATCTAGTAGCCTTCCTGATCACCAAACTGTTGTTATACATGTATTTTATCATCTAATAGCCTACTTGATCACCTAACTGTTTATATATTGCATCATTTTGTAGCCTCCTTGATCACCAAACTGTTTATTTATTGCATCATTTGGCATAATTTGGTACACCTCAAGCTCAGTCGTAACGTATGTGCGTACTTCACTCGCTGCAGCATCGAATCGTGCGAGTAAAGTTAAACACGCTGAGTGTACAGTCTGTACACACACACGTACATGGGCGGTTTTCGGCAAGCTTACTATTGACGTCACCATGGTCACTAACGAACTTGAGCTGAACCAAATTATATGTTCCTTGATCACCAAACTGTTTGTATATTGCATCATAATAGCCTCCTGAATCACCCAATTGTTTACATATTGTATAATCTGCAGCCTCCTTGATCACCAAACTGTTTATATATTGCATCATCTATTAGCCCTCTTGATCATGAAACTGTTATAATATTACATCATAGTAGGCTCCTTGATTACCAAACTGTTTATAAATTACATAATCTAGTAGCCTCCTTGATCACCAAACTGTTTATAGATTGCATCATTATATGGGTTGACTTTTCCAATGATTTCCGGGTACTTCCAACTGCTTCCATACATGCCTGGCCGTCATGTAGTTAGCGTTCTGAAATAAATTAGGATATTGAAAGAAAAAATATATTAATAGGCTTATATTTGGAACTCAATTTCAATCACATGTCTTCTCATTCGGCACAGAAACATTAAACAACCAAACAAACAATGAAAACACAAATAAACCTGACCAAGGAGCATCCAGTCAGGTTTGTTTATTTATTATGTTTTTTCTTTAATCAGTATCCATCTCTTGTCACATATCTTGACATTAAGGGGGTACTATACCCCAGGCCAATTGTGTGTCCCTTTTTTTAAATTTTTCTCAAAAATTATAGTGAATTGGTGACAAATAAGATATGTAAATTATAGGGGCAAGGACTACCACTACTGCACTGAAAATTCAGCAACTCAAGGCAAGTAGTTATTGATTTATTGATCAAATATTGGTTTCCCTCATTTTTGACTGTAACTCCACAACTGTTGTCTTAAAAACTGTGCTTAAATAAAATTTCCAGTGCAGTAGTTGTAGTCCTTGCCCCTATAATATACATATCTTTTGAGAAAAATAGGCAAAACATTGGCCAGGGATGTAGTACTCCCTTAAAGCAAACAAATACACATAAACAAATACCCCTACATACAAACAAACTTACGAGGCTGGAAAATCCATCTATATATAGGAATAATCCATAATCTGGCTTCCCCTGTCTTCCCATTTACACACACACAAACACTCATATAAACAAACAAAACCAGCAAACATCCAGACAAAGCAGAGTAAAACATTCACCTACGAATAGGTTTAATACAATCCCAACTATACAACTCTCACCTCACATACATGGAAAGTACTTTAATACGAAATGCACATTGGTATAGGGCTTACACTATCACAGTAAGGGCATTTTGTGAGAGCAAAATATTTAAAAAAAATATGGGTGAGATTTTTGCCATTCAGCAGAGCATAATGTCTCTCTTGGCTTTCTGGTTAAAATCGCCTGAAAAAACAGAAATATGAGGAATGAGTAATTTTGGAGTCTTTTAGAGCTGAAATGATCAAAATCAAGGGTGTTTTGGAGCTCTATTTTGGTCAAATATAGGGGGTCTTTCACAGCTTCGAAATCCAAAAAGTTGGGAGGTCTTTCCGGGGGAACATACCCGTATGGTCATTTCACTCATTTCGTTTCACTACCTGGAGAGAATTGATCAAAAATTGAATTCCCTCCTGAGGTTCGTATCTGTCAATGAGTTGACCACATCACAAGGATGTTATTATAGCTAGAGGCAGTATAACATGGGTCAATGAGTTACATAAAAATGTCCTTGTGCGGTATTTAGTTAGAAGTGAGTTTTGCCTGGGGCAATTTGTTGTTAAATGTTGATCCCTCACTACAGGAGTTATTACCGTCGATTTGGTTGAAAAAGGAGGTGAGACATGATCAAATCTCTCCAGGTAACAAAACGTAATGCGTGTTAAGTGCCCTGGGCATAATTTAGGGAGCGGGAGAGAGCCGATAAGAGCCACAGAAGCAGCGTACATTGAATTTCAGGTTCAAAATGGCTTCAAATTGCTTTATTTCAAAATAAGAAACAAAATCAGCGATGAATGAGAGTTGCTGTTCAAATTGAAAAATAAGGGCCTTTGGGTGACAGATCGAATGGAAAAGGGGGTCTTGGGTGACAGAGCATGTGTTCAGAAAATAAAATATGGTGTCTTTTGGGTGACAGCGATACTGAAAAGGGGGGTCTTAACAATCCTACTTATGGGTCAACTCCAGAATTTGAGTGCTCAGAGGCCTTCCCTTTGCCTTCTTGACAAATAAAACAAACTGTTGTTGGGCAGGAACAACCTCCCATATACGTGTTACCCTTGAAGATATTTACAAAAAAAACTGTCAAGAAGTTACATACATGGACGTAAAAGATAACAGACCGCGTACAAACAGTCAAAGTCTCAGCATCACCCGATAACATTGAAAATCAGGATTGTTCCAAGAAATGCGACAGGCAAAACTTCTACGCACTTACCGCGTATATTTATGGTCTATCGCGTAATCGCGAAGACACGCAACATTTGCGTGATTGTTAGACATGTGACGATCAAACAATGAATATGCGAGAATTCACAGCATACACTGCACGGGGACTTAACATGGTCTGTAGTAGTATGTGGTTAAATAAGAGGTTTTATTTTGCTTTAAACATATTCAAAGGCCAACGACACATAGGAGGTTTCCCCAAGGGGTTTTCCTGCCCAATAATTTGACAAACCTCCTATGTACCTGTGGCACTTGACCATGTTTAAAAAACCTGCTATGAGGTTACATAATGTTTTAAGCATATTCGGGAGCCAATAACACGTCCCAGTAACAGATAGGATGTTTTTAATGCCCAACGAATTGAAAAACCTCATGATGTACTGCCCTTGAACATGTTTAAAATAATACTGGCTAAAAGGTTACATAGGAGGTTCCCAGCCAACACAATACGTTTTCACGACGTTCGCTGTACAACGTAGATAACTTTTATACGACGTTGTAACAAAGTAAAATTGTTGGCCGGGCTATGCTTTTAAAAGGTCAAACCAACCTGATTAGGGTGGACTCCATCAACAGGTTCAAACAACTGCCATCCTTCCCCGCCCATATCCTCCCATTCTTTGATGACTGAAGAAACAATAGCAAGAAAAATAATCATTAAAGCACTGATTCATACTGTCACTGGGATAGGACTATATTAGCACAGTGAGCTAATTCATTTATAACCCACACCTTGAAGATTTTGGAATTCCAACCGAATTCACCAGTTTTATATTATTCCAGATCTAACTATTCTCATCTCTAACCAGTTGAAACAGGTGCGAAAGTGTGTTTCGTTTTGAGCCAAATTGTCACATTTGACTGGATTTGATAAATTTCAACAAGTTCAAACTGAATTTGACATAAAATTGACACAAATGTCCAGCCGGATTGAACATAAGGCACAATGGGATTGAGATGGCAGTGAAATCTTGCACATGCGTGTGTGGATTTTTATATGGAATAGCATAACTTCTTCCCTTCTTCCTCTATTTTCCTGCCTATCCTTAACCCATACTACTTACCGTTATTCTTAGCATTTTATTATTTGTATTTGAAAATTGTTGTGAGGTTCAGGTAAATTACAGTGTATATTGGGCTATTCCAGTTGAAATCCACACTACCCCTGTGGAAGATTTTGGAGTTTTTCAAATGTAAATGGCCAGGGTTAATCAATTTGACACTCATACTCCCGATGTATTATGGCTTTACACATATCTTCCACAACTGGAGTGAGTATTTTAAATGGAAGTTACCCAATTGTCTATTCTATTCAAAACTTATACTCCGTCTGTAGAAGACTTTAGCTAAATCTTCCATAGGGGTAGTTTGGATTTTAAATGGAACAGCCCATTCTGAGCAGTAAACGTCTTCACGCAACATTATTGGTTTTTGTACTTTATATTTTACTCTAACTTGGTGGATTCAGGTTTTCAAGAGGGTTGGCCCCACTCAAGAAATTTTTCTCGTTTACTTCGATCATCCAAATTAATTGTTGTGTTATAAGTTGCAAAGACTGGATAGAATAGTTTATGTGACTGGACGCGGCGAATCAGCCGTAAAGTCGGCCCCTGTCAATTTTGTTTTATTTCGTGTTTAGAAAATATATACCATAAGCTTTAAAATGGTATATCATTTGACTTCAAACGATATCCAAAAGCGGGGTTATGATTTGTTGAACTTTGTTCCTTCGGCAAAATTGGTTTTTTTTTTATCGGCTCTTCATGTGTCTCTTTTTCTACATTTCTGGTAGTAAATATCCAACAGTCATAACTGGCGGTCATTTGAAATCATCCCCAAGTCAACGAGGTTCAGAAATATCCTCTCATTGTTCATTGTTGATTATACATACCTAGACAAAATACAATGCTTTGTTATCTACCACTTGAATAGGATTTAGCCAAAGCAAACAAAGACAAGAACTATTCAATATAAATAGGTAGAAGCTTATTATCCTCTTCAGCAGTAGTATTATTGATTGATTTAAACAGTGTTTGATAAGATACTTGTCGCAACGAATTGATACACCTATGAATACGACCTTCACATACATTTTACACTTTAACTCAGAATACAATTTGCCGAGTTTACGGCTGATTCGCCGCGTCCACTCACATATGGAGTATGTTGGGCTACCTGATCTGATATTATAGTAGTCTATTACCTACTTGTTCTCAGTATTATTCTCAGTGGACAACCTACCTGCTCTGAAGTCATAGTCTATATAATAAGGCTTGACGATAAAGTGTTATCCTCAGTGACAACCTACCTGTTCTGATGTCATAGTCTATATAATAAGGCTTGAAGTTGATGTATTATTCGCAGTGGACATCCTACCTGCGCCGAAGTCATAGTCCATATAATAAGGCTTGAAGGTCATGAATGTGTTATTCTGGACAACTTCCTGTAGTGCTTTGCTTAGGTTGGAAGCACGCTGAAAAGACAAATCAACACATGAAATATTCAAAAATCATACCAAGCACAAAACGCCTGACAGAAAATGTTGACATGTTGGGTTATAAAAAAAACAGATATACACAAGTAGACAATTGTATAGACCACTTGACATCACTTTTTATCAACAAAGGCGAGGGACTCGTCTATCGATATGCTCGAACGAGCCGCTACACTGTTCAATGGCTTTCCTGTACTATATGAAATGTGGCGGGCGAATTAAAATGCACGTGCCCTTAGCAGACTACGATGCGTACGCACACTGCAGGGCAAAGAACAATTGAAATTGCCATAATGCGCGCGCATACTGCCGGGCAATGACGTCACATGCCAAGTGGTCTATACATGATAACAATTCATATACATGCATATAAGTGATTGGTAAAAAGAATGGCTATATTTTTGCCAGCATTCATACAAGAAATGCCTTTTAAAAGGACCTCATAGTAATACTAGTTTTCACTTACCTCCCATGTAGAATTCCTTAGAGTCTCATTTGAAGACATCCATCCAATGCAAGGAGACACTTGAAGACATAATAGCAAATCATATACATGCTTGTATGTGACGTCTTGATTGTATTGGCCTAGGGGGTGAATACGATTCGCCATCAGTTCATACAAGACACGGCCGTCAGCCATGCCTGTTACGATCACAAAGCTTCCTTTAGGTAATCTAGTATCCTGTAATTTAAAAGTAAAAACAAAGCAAACAAAATATAATTTGAGGAAAAGGTCTTGATTTTAACATGGCTGTGCACTTTCAAAAATGTATTTTTAAAATTAAAATTGCTGTAACATCTTAATTATTCATACAAGATATTAAAAGTATATAGATTTGTAATGAAAATCACAAAATTTGGAGTTAAAGCACATATTTTTTGTGTGCTCTGAACTCCATAAAACAACATAATTTGAATAATTTAACAAACATGTCTGAATGTCTTTTAAGTTATCTGCTATTTCAGAGGATTCTGAGGGGATTCAAAGCTTACCAGATATTTCAATGTGCTTAGACTGTAAGCTTTCATCTGCTCTGGTGTGGTCATGTGTGCAATGGTGTCAGGATGCTGTCAAACACCTCCACTGTGTATCAAAAAGTCTGCAATCATCTATATCAAAAGTCTATCAAATTTTTAGCTGGCTGACCAGACCTCTCACCTATCAAAAGTCTATCAAACATTGTCCACTGGATAACGATCCTAAAATAAAACATTAAAGACTGCTAACAATGGGTGTTATGTGTTACAGGTACAGGTTGAAGAACCAGCAACATTCAGGAGGTCCAAATAGCTAGATTACTATATAGTGCGCAAATCCCTTACTTTGGATTCGGAGGTGGGGTTACAAGCCTATCAGTGATGATAGCTGGTCGGCCAAAGGATGTAGCCAGTGGGGTGGGGGATTGGTGTTGACAATGCGTCTCTAAAAATGTCAATCTGAAAAATACACTTTTAGATGAAATAAAGATGAAAATCAGACCTTTTCTAAGGGAAACCTCTCAAAAGGCCACTTTCTAGCTCCCTCCACTAGCCCCCACCCACCTCCAGTCACTCACCCCCCAAATAAATCCTAGCTATAGACCTGGATGTCTAACATCAGTTCACCAAATCCATGACAAAACACAGTGGCGTAGATTATGTTTTGACATGGGGATGGTGTTGAAAAAAATCAGCTTGGGATGATTGTAATGGACCACCCCCTAGCAAAATATTAGAGGGGATTTATCCTCAAACCCACCCCCAGCCCCCACATCTGTATGACAAAATAACTCACCCATTACAGACATCATTAGCATTAAGTGAATACATCACAATCGCTGGATGGTCTGTGTTTGGATCACGAGACATGCTGTCAAAAGAACAAGAACAAACACGTTTTATTGAATATATATAATGACGAAAGATGCTGGATTCACTATACTTCAAGAAATTTTTTCCAACCCCATGCATCCCCCTCGATGTCAAAAAGAAATCTACGCCACTGGTTCAAATGTGCTTCCTTTTGAAGCACAATGACGACTAACACATAGAGAATTTACAAACACTCAAGATATTCTGCAAAGAGCACACTAAAGCCTACCTTTTTATACTCCTAAAAACATGATCTAATAAAAGACCATTCTGTCATATGTGACGTGTCATGTCAAAAGCAGACACTTTTGGGCAGGATCGTAAATGGAGAAATAGCCAAATATCTGCCTGGTGGTGATTTTTTCACAATTTGGGTTTGTTGCGAATTTTCGATGTTATTAATGTTAAAAATATTGTCTGATAGTTTCAGACCAGAATATAACTGGCATCTTGTATTTTTTGAGACATTTGTCAACATTGTCAATAATATTTTTAAAGGCCGATATCTCAATTTCCAATTTGACAATACCATAACTTACGAACTCAATATCTTCGCTTAGGAATGTCCAATTTCTTTGGAGAAAACGGCATTGTGGAGCAAAATATCTGTATATTTAAGATATGTAAAAACCTCAAAATTGATAACCTGCCCAAAAGTGTCTGCTTTTGACATGACACGTCACATATTACAACACTTCCTGTGGGTTTTCCCATGATGTCATATAAACTTTATATTTTGGGGGATTTCCCATCCATAAATAGTCCTAACTTAGTTTACAGTGATTACATCACAAAGGGGTTTCCCAAATATCCAAAAATAGAAATGATTCAACTTGTTTTTGATCAACTTGATGAATGAGAGGGGAATTCCCAAAATGTCATCACTCATGAAACATATCTTAATTTTGTATACGGAGATAAATAATTAAATTACATTACTCACATGGATGTAACCCATTCGAGCTCACACCTGGATAACCAATTTGTACTTGCTGTAAAATTGGGGCAAGCGAATTTTTTCTGGTCTTCCGTGTCTTCCATGTTTTCCATAGGGGGTGTATGTATTTCAACTTGAATTGCCCAATTATGTTACAGAGTATAGACATCAGGATTTAGTCACATCACCCCAGCAAACACAAAAACGTTTTAAAAACGTCTTAAATAAGTTATAATTTGGCTTTAGGTTTAGGTAAAAACGTTTTAATAACATTAACATGTCTGGCTATATAAAGGTCATGAAAGCGTTTTAAAACGTTTTGTATGATAACACTATACAATATTTTTTAAATGTTTTCAAAATGTCATTGTAAACTATTTTTGCAAACAATTTTTGCCAAATATTTTGTCAACACTTAAATATTAAGTTAAAATATTTGCACCCAGCAAACACAAAAATGTTCTTAAGATGTTTTTTCAAAACGTTTTAATAACATTTAAATGTCGGGTTATATAAAGGTCATGAAAACGTTTTTAAAACTTTATTGCAAATATGTTGGGCAAACATTTTTAAAACGTTTTTATACCCTTTATACCGGGTGTCACAAAGTAACTTAACATTGTGAATTTGCCATAACTTGCGTTGGGTTAATAGTGTTGTTACAAAAATTGCACAGTATGTGTAACAACACTATTTTGATATGGCAAATTCACAATGTTAAGTTACTTTTGGGACACGCTGTATAACCCGACATTTAAGCGTTTTCTGTAAAAAAACATTTTGTGTTTGCTGGGCAGAAGATTATCACAAAATGTTTTTTTATGTTATGATAACGTTTTATACCCTTAATATACACTTTATATAACCCGGCATTTAAACGTTATCTGCAAACATTTTGTGTTTGCTGGGCAGAAGATTATCAAAAAATGTTTGTTTATGTTATGAATACGTTTAACACCCTTAATATACCCTTAATATAACCCGACATTTAAATGTTTTCTGACAACCTTTTATAACCTTTTGCGAATGTCGAAAACGTTTTGTGTTTGCTGGCACACTTGCTTCCTTTACAAGTTGATGATTACGATAACTCAATTTTCAAAACTGCTTCCTTTGGGCTGTGATTGCATCGGATGTGTCATGTGATTTGATGATGATGTATTGTATTTTGTGTATGCCTATAATGAACAGATACGAAATGAAAAGGGCATATTCAACATGTTCAATGATTTCTGCAAAAGATGGCTGAAAAGGACCAGTCCCTTATCCATCTAGTGATACGCTACTGACCAACCCCTTACCTGTATTGGATAGAGTCATTCATGGTAGAAACCCGAGCACCTGAAATTAAGCATGATTTGTTTGTATGTTTGTATGTTAATTGCAATAAAAGTGACCAAATGATGTTGTTTTGGCATGATTTTGGGAACCCAAAATGCACACCATTGGCAATAACACTGATGATAACTACAAGTTACAAACTTGGAAAGTTCAACTTACGGTAATTATATCCAATCAATCAAAGAAGGAACTTTTACTCATGTATGTATATTTACATTAATACATCCAACAATATGAATGGACGTTATGGATTCTCGTGCACTGTACTTACAGTATGTCCAGCACCTCCTGGGAGATACTGAAGAGATGGTGCAGCCAAATAAAATTGTTTCGCTTGTCCAAGTTCGCAATAGTTCGGGAAAGCTTGTAATTGCCTGCTCTGCAGCCGACTGATGTTGGTGATAGCAAAAGGCCTTAACCCTAAAGGAACTACTACCCTTGTTACTGAGTTCCTGATTGGTTAATTACATGATATCATCATCTGGGAGTAGCCAATGAAAATAGTTAGCGATTTTAGATTAAAGCTTGTCCCCTTCTGAAGGCTTCAGCAGAGCTGACAACGCTCACACATTCTTTCTTAAGTCCTCACGCCAAGGTAGTAAAATCACACAGATTGTCAAAATATCATTTGGGCTATGGTAGTAAAAATCAGGGGTCAACCATTAAAAATGTTATGCTGCGAACAATATTTCTGTCCCGTTACGCCCCTGTCCGACAATCTATCATACTAAAGCAATTCTGAAAAATTGATAGCGCAGGGCTTCAGCCCTACTGACTATTCTTACCCTATCTCTGATTGGCTCAATACATGATAAATGCGCTGACAGTGAACATGGGGTTAAGGTACTCCTCCGTTTCATATTTAATCTTGGTATACAGAGAAGATATTTTACACTTCCCACAATGCATTTCTTCCATTTTAATTTTCTATATTGATTTGCTATCTAATGCAGCATAGGTCGATAGTCTCAACTAAAGGAGGATTTCGTGATCCTAGCATCTACTTTTTATGACATTTGTCAGTAGATATCCACGAAAAAAAAACGTATTCCCAAAATACCAGTTGATTCCGATTTTCCGTTTGTGAGTTATGCATGATTATGTGAATTCCACTTCTCCATAGGCCACTGTTGTAATTTCGTTCTGGTATAAATTCAAATTTGACGATATTTTTGCTAAAGGAATGAATCTGCAAGAAATATTTGGTAGATAAACATTATGTAGCCAGAGGTCTCCAGTGGTTTAAAAAAAGTGTGGGGTGGGTCACGAATTGCCCTTTTAACAGAGCACATCCAGATCTGGTAAAAGATGTTTATTTTTGACTATATCTACCCATTTAGCCAGTCTATTCTCAATATGACAAAGGGAACATGTAAAAAGTAATATGCGTGTCATTTGCTGTAATGAGGTGGTGCATCATGTTGCAAAGGATTCTGGGAAGGGCAAGATATCTTACCATTAACTCCGATATTCTGGAAATCTCTGTGATTACACCTGTTTCTCTGGACCAATTTATAATATAATGAGTCTGTTAATCCGCTGAAAATAAGACAAAAGTAGGTGAGTAATTTCACTATAGTGTCTAATAAGTATTAATACTTATATATTTTCTCAGGCATGAATCCTCTGGATCCTCGCATTTAATATTTTAATGTCTCATATTGACTGATGTCCTGCTAGGGCACAGCAGATAGGCCACCCTCTCTAGTAATAATAAAAAAAGTATTAATAATGTTATAAGGAGTCTTATTTAATTCGCTGAAAATAAGACAAATGGTGAGTAATTTCACTATTTGTGTAATAAATATTTGTAATATTATAGAGAGTCTGTTACGCCCAACCAGCAATTGAGGCATATGGTAGTACCATCAACCATGTCACAGACTTCAAGTACTTAGGTTCCAAGATGGGCTCTAGTGTTGGAGACCTAAAAGGAAGTAAAACACTAGCCTAGGCAGCTTTCTGGAAACTGGAATGCCTTTGGAGAAGCCCGTCCCTGCCAATTAAAACAAAAATCAAGCTGTTTGAGACAACGTGTGCTACTGTCTTTCTGTACGGGTGTGAGTCATGGGTAATCACCAAGGACATAGAAAACAAGATCAATGCCCTTGCGACATCTTGCTATAGAGTCATGTTAAACATCAAGCGTGTGGATCGGATTCGAAATGAAACCATCTACAATCTGACCAACACCACTCCACTGTTTGCCAGAGCCAAGATTCATCAACTAAAATTTCTCGGCCATATAGACCTACTGCGTCTTGAAAACGGCAAGCCTGTGAAAGAATAATTATGCCATTTATATTTCACCACATAGGAAGAGGAAACCGGGACGGCCGCGCACAATGTACTTACAGTATGTCCAGCTCCTCCTGGGAGATACTAAAGGGATGCTGCAATCAAACTAAATTGTTTCGCTTGCCCAAGATCGCAATAGTAAGAGAAAGCTTGTAGTCGCCTGCTCCGCAGCCGACTGATGATGATGATGAGATGAGTCTGTTAACCCGTTGAAAATAAGACAAAAGGTGAGTAATTTCACTATTAGTGTCTAATAAAGATTTGTAATAATAATTATAATGAGTCCGTTAGTCCACTGAAAATAAAACAAAAGATGAGAAAGTTCCCTATTAGTGTCTAGTAAAGATTTGCAATAATATAAGACAAAATATATATTGAATTTGAACACGTTCAGAAGATATGATCAGTTAAAGAACATGAAACAAAAGAAAGTACTTCCTTTGTTTGGCTATATCTCAAAATCAATATTTCTGACTTCAGACTGATTTTGCTTGATTACATCACCTATTTTCTTTCATATTTTTTATTTATTTATTTATTTTGGACTCAAGTGCCACTCAGCTTGCATTGGTGCGCCACAAGTGAAATTCTTGAGCTAATTATTGCCATTTTATTCGGTAGATTTGCTGATACAAATATATAAATAAACTTAACCTGGTCGATCTTTTTGTAGTGTTGAGTGGCAATGACTAACTAACATGCCTCGTGAAATAATCATGTGAATAAGCTTATCATTAGCTTCGGTTTTTTTAATGAAAGGGATTTAATCATGTTACAAGGGGATCATTAGAAATGAACAGCTCAGCAACTGATGCATGCGTCTGCATATTTTTATTTCACAATGTAAAAATATGCGGACAGGTAAAGAACAGATCTGATGAACAACTGTAAAATAATTGAATCCCTGCATCTTTTCTACTTACTGTACAATATCCCAAGTAGTATTCATGTAGCCTATAATCAAAGAAAGGTTGTAAACAAAAGTAAAATTAGACATTGTTACATGCAGAAATAAGAATTTTAACATTTGAGTTACACTTTTAATTACTTTACTAGTACTCCCTATTAGTAGAATAGCAATTATACCATTTGCTTCAGTAGATAGCAACAATTTACATGTTACAATTTGCTATCTTCAGTAGATAGCAAATACTCACGCGATACCATTTGCTACCTGCAGTAGATAGGAACTACTTACATATTACAGTTCGATATTATTAGTAGATAGTAACTACTCACATGTTACACTTTGCTATCTTCAGTAGATAGTAACTACTCACCACGATACCGTTTGCTATCTTCAGTAGATAGCAACTACTCACATGTTACACTTTGCTATCTTCAGTAGATAGTAACTACTCACCACGATACCGTTTGCTATCTTCAGTAGATAGCAACTACTCAAATGTTACAATTTGCTATCCTCAGTAGATAGCAACCACTCCATGTTACAATTTGCTATCTTCAGTAGATAGCAACTATTCGTGTTACAAATTGTTGTCTCCAGTAAATAACAACTACTCACATGTTACAATGTGCTATCTTCAGTAGCCTATATGTTACAATTTGCTATCTTCAGTAGATAGCAATTATTCATATGTTACAATTTGCTATCTTGTTTCTTCTCACATATTTTGATTTGCTATCTTCACTAAATGGCAAAATGTTACAATTTGCTGTCTTCAGAAGATAGCAACTACTCACGTGTTATAATTTGCTATCATCAGTAGATAACAACTATTCATATGCTACAATTTGCTATCTTTAGCAGATAGCAACTTACATGTTACAATTCGCTATCTTCAGAAGATAGCAACTACTTAAATGTTACAATTTGCTATCTTCAGTACATAGCAACTACTCACATGTTACAATTTACTATCTTCAATAGATAACAACTACTCACATGTTACAATTTGCTATCTTCAGTAGGTAACAACTACTCACATGTTACAATTTGCTATCTTCAGTAGATAGCAACTACTCACATGTTACAATTTGCTATCTTCAGTAGGTAACAACTACTCACATGTTACAATTTGCTATCTTCAATAGATAACAACTACTCACATGTTACAATTTGCTATCTTCAGTAGATAGCAACTACTCACATGTTACAATTTACTATCTTCAGTAGATAGCAACTACTCACATGTTACAATTTACTATCTTCAATAGATAACAACTACTCACATGTTACAATTTGCTATCTTCAGTAGATAGCAACTACTCACATGTTACAATTTACTATCTTCAGTAGATAACAACTACTCACATGTTACAATTTGCTATCTTCAGTAGATAGCAACTACTCACATGTTACAATTTACTATCTTCAATAGATAACAACTACTCACATGTTACAATTTGTTATCTTCAGTAGATAGCAACTACTCACATGTTACAATTTACTATCTTCAATAGATAACAACTACTCACATGTTACAATTTGCTATCTTCAGTAGGTAACAACTACTCACATGTTACAATTTGCTATCTTCAATAGATAACAACTACTCACATGTTACAATTTGCTATCTTCAGTAGATAGCAACTACTCACATGTTACAATTTACTATCTTCAGTAGATAGCAACTACTCACATGTTACAATTTACTATCTTCAATAGATAACAACTACTCACATGTTACAATTTGCTATCTTCAGTAGATAGCAACTACTCACATGTTACAATTTACTATCTTCAGTAGATAGCAACTACTCACATGTTACAATTTACTATCTTCAATAGATAACAACTACTCACATGTTACAATTTACTATCTTCAATAGATAACAACTACTCACATGTTACAATTTGCTATCTTCAGTAGATAGCAACTACTCACATGTTACAATTAACTATCTTCAGTAGATAGCAACTACTCACATGTTACAATTTACTATCTTCAATAGATAGCAACTACTCACATGTTACAATTTACTATCTTCAATAGATAACAACTACTCACATGTTACAATTTGCTATCTTCAGTAGATAGCAACTACTCACATGTTACAATTTACTATCTTCAGTAGATAGCAACTACTCACATGTTACAATTTACTATCTTCAATAGATAGCAACTACTCACATGTTACAATTTACTATCTTCAATAGATAGCAACTACTCACATGTTACAATTTACTATCTTCAATAGATAACAACTACTCACATGTTACAATTTACTATCTTCAGTAGATAGCAACTACTCACATGTTACAATTTACTATCTTCAATAGATAGCAACTACTCACATGTTACAATTTACTATCTTCAGTAGATAGCAACTACTCACATGTTACAATTTGCTATCTTCAGTAGATAGCAACTACTCACATGTTACAATTTACTATCTTCAATAGATAACAACTACTCACATGTTACAATTTGCTATCTTCAGTAGGTAACAACTACTTGTATGTTACAATTTGCTATCTTGTTTCTTCTCACCTGTTTTGATTTGCTATCTTCACTAAATGGCAACTACTCACATGTTAGAATATTGATATCTTCAGTAGATAGCAAATACATACATGTAGGCCTAACAGGTCATGCTGCTTACCTGTTGGCCATGACAGTTCTGGCCAATCAAACTCATCTTCTACCACCATTAAAACATGCTTGAAGACATCCTGAAATATACAAAAAAATGTATACAAAATAAGACTTCAGGCTAGAAATATATATTTTTGTCTCAGAGCTTGTGAAGAAATCCACCGCAGAATGTAAGACCCTGTCCCCTCTCAAACTCGAGTGGAGATACTTGAAACTCTCAGATTGTACATTCATATTCGCATAATGTAATATTTTCTCTAAATTTTTAAATTTAAAAGTGTTAATCACACAAGAAATACTTTAAAAACATTAAGATTTAATTTAAATCTGGTCAACCAGACATACCTATGTTTGACAGTCGAACCGACGTTGTGACTGAAACCTTCAGTCTTCAGCTGGGTTGTGATACAAATGCAAATGTACCGGACCCTTCCTTTATGACTCAGCTGTTTGTCTACACCGGAAAGCCAGCGGACACCATTTCGACCCCAAGGATATCCGTATTTTAGATCGTGAGCAGCGTTGGTTTGAGCGTGGCGTGAAAGAGGCTATTTAGGTGAGGGCGGAGCAACCATCCCTCAACCGTGGACATGGTGAGGCGTCCAGGCCAAACTGTCACACGGCTGGGACCGAATCATAAAGGACATTCCTCGCCGGTTGTCAACAATACCGGAAGTGTCTGGTACTCAAGGTCATTTGCATCACAACCCAGCTGAAGACTGAAGGTTTCAGTCGCAACGTCGGTTCGTCCATCAAAAATAGGTATATCTGGTTGACCAGATTTAAATTAAATCTTAGTTTCAACATACCCAGATGAAAGAGAGTCTACACAGTTTTCTTTTAAAACATATTTGTATCAAATATTTGTATAGAACACAGAATAGAGTATTCCAGTTGAAATCCATACACCCATGTAGAAGACGTGACCGCAATCTCATTATGGAATCACCCAGTCACTTAGGTAATCCCATTTGAAATTCACACTCCCTGTGTGGCAGATTCAGCCCATGGTCTTCTATAAGGGATGTTGGATATCAACTGGAATAGCCCAACTTGAATAATCACGCCTGATATAAATATCCACTAGTGGTTGAAACTTTTTTGTATGTTTTGTGAATAGCATTTCTTAGAATAGTTTTCAGAAAACAATACTCTTTTGCAAAATTTAGGAGGAGCATATGTACTCATCACCAACGCACTGAATGGTCTATTGTTCTATTGTGTCCGATTTGAGCGCTGACATATTGGAAAATGTTGCCAATCAATATTCATGAGAGTGTACATTCAACGTCCAATTTTCGAAATTGGGTGACTTGTGCTTGGCAGGTGTAAAATACATCTGACTGGGCGTTTTAAATACGTAACGCATAAAGGCATTGACATCATCGAATGGCTGCCTATAGTGCTGTTAGTGTTAGGCCTATGTGTGTTGGGGCACAGTGTCATCGACCCTATATCTTCATGGCATAAATCGCCATGGTAGGTTGAATCCACAGCCACGATTGGCCATTTGGTTCAGACCTTTGAAGCTCTTTGAGACGAAGAATTAGTCGAGGACATGACTAAGGCTACACACAATAGCCGGGTAATTGATCTTGGTTGTGCGTGAATAAGCTTGTATACCCCATTGAGGTCAATGGTCATCGACTTTTATACTGCCTAGTAGTGAGTGCAGCTGTACTACACGCTGTAGTACCACGCTACACGCTACAGGACCAACGCAATATAAAATTAGAGTTTTGGTCAAATTTTGAGTTCAAAGCGCACGGCCAATTTTCAAAGCGCACGCTAACGACTATCATATCTGTTCAACACGTATTTTCAAGTGTATGAGACCAAATCTGGTTTCTTGAGAAAAATCATTTACGGAGATATTCATCATTTTCTAACCCAGTATCCGAAGATTTTCGTCTGATATCAAAATCGTGCATAGCAATTCACGTGTATCGATCCCGTGTATTCATTTTAATGTCTCTGCTGCACCAAATAATTATTAGCCAGGCGATGTCGGTGTGTGGGGGATGGGTGGCTGTGTTTAGTTTCTATAATAATTATTATAAGGCCTACATTTATTTGTCATTCCTTTCTTTTCCTTTCTCTGTACTTATTCTTTCCTTGATAAAGTATCACTCCCTCTTCTTATCTCCCTTCCTTTCGCCATCCCCTCTTACGTTTTGTCCCCTCTCATTCCTATCATTGTCCTTACCTTTCTATTTATTTACGTCTATTTATTTATTTCTCTTTTATTTCTTCCTCTTTCTCTCTTCCTCCAGTCCCCTCTCATTCTTCATATCCCCTCCTCCACCCTCATCCCCTACCAAGACCTCTCACAGAAGAACTGCCCCCTTCAGTACGCCACTGTTTATGACATTCTCAGTCCTTCTTAAAATAAAATAAAATGTCAATTTGTGAAACAACTTTTATATAGGCCTATACCGGTATACTTATTATATGTTACATGTATAGGCCTACGTAGCTATTACCATTATACAATATACAGACATGCAGACATGGTGTAATCATCAGCAAGCGCATTCAATTTATTTAAATGAAGCACCTAATGTCAGTGGGGTGACAACGAACTATACATCAGCGGCTAATGTGTGCCTTTTGTGCTTACGGCTACTCAATCACACCCTTGTGTATTATGCTAACAAAAGGTACTTTTCGTTAAAGTAAGCGCTTTCACGCGACTTTCATTTGATCACTTATTGACAGTAGCCTGCTAGGTAAAGCGTTAATACACTGTCGGGTCAGCTTACCGATTTAATGGCGGAAGCCCATTGTCCCAAACAAAAGGTACCTTTCGATGAATAGCTTGTCAGATTTCAAATCGGCACAAGGTTTCAATGCGTTACGTAATCTATTTCATCTCCATGCTCATCACTGATAATTTTGATGCTATCATCCACTCTGCGTGAATATGGAAGTATGCTGGAATGTAACAAGCTCCTCTTCCCACACACCCCCCACCCCTTCACTAGCCCAATCCGCTAAACACTCACCACCTCTGCAGGAATAAGAAAGTGTGCTGTAATGTAACAAGCCCCACACCCACCCACCACAACAACCATTATATATATATTATATATTAGACTTTATTTCAAAACAGAAAGCCCAATTCAACAAAAGTTGTTCTTCCTTGGGGCCGTGTATAAACAAACATACATGTACAAAATAACAAACAATTGCAAAAGCTTATTATCTAGGTTTAAACATATTACAATAATTTAGATGATGTCATCCACTGCAGGAATAAGAAAGTGTGCTGGAATGTAACAGGCCCCACACCCACCCACACCAGCAACCCATTCCCGCCTCACTAGTCCTATCCACTAAACACTAATCACTGGTCATTTTGATGATGTCATACACTGCAGGAATATGACAAATGTACTGGAATCAGGGCCGTTCCTAGGGATTTTGCCGCCCTAGGCAAAGCCTCTCCCGACCGCCCCACCAAAGCACACCAAAAAAGTGTTAAGGGGGTCGTCCCCTTGAAAACTCATCAGTTTTGACCTATTTGTATACTGCTCGTTTAGTGGCGTAGATTTCTTTTTGACATTGGGGGATGGGGTACGAAAACATTTCTTGAAGTATACCACTCTAACCCGGATGTGAATTCAGCACCTTTTGACGACATAATAAGTTTATGGTACAAATGCGCGGGAAGCGCAGGATTTTTTTTGACATTTTGAAGCTTAACTGTTGAAATATGGTGCAGAATGGAATAAGTTTGCGCGAAGCGCGGAAAAATTGCACTTTTGGGACTAAAATGGCCAAACTTGAGGTTAATTAACAGGCGTCAATACTGGGGGGATGACTGTATGGACCAAAATATTGGGGGGAATTTATCCCCCCCCCCATCCCCCGGGATCTGCCCCTATGGTTTTCCTTCTTTTCTGTATTTTTTTATCCCACTTTTTGTTCTTCTTCGGCACTTTGCCGTTTCTTTTCTCCTCTCTTCTATTTTTTCTTCTGCTTTTATTTTTTCCTTCTGTTCTTTCACCACCCATTTTCATCTTCCTTTTCTCCGCCCGTTTCTTCTTTCTTTTTCTCCGCCCCTTTTCCTTTTCCGCCCTGTTTTCTGTTTCTCTTTCCCCCTTTTTATTGTTCCTTTTTTTTTTTCTTTTTATCCGCCCTTGTCTTTCTCCATTTCCGTTTTTTCTTTCTTCGCCCTTTAATTTGTTTTTGTGCCCTTCTGCCTGTGCCGCCCTAGGCGACCGCCTTACCTGGCCTAATGGTCGGATCGGCAATGACTGGAATGTAACAGGTGGTGGCGGATATGGAAGGCTAAAAACCTTCGTTTCGGCAAAAAACGTGTTTTCAATGGAAAAACTTGGATTTTCGAATTATCGCACATTACCCCTTCCATAGGTGGATGCGATATCACCATTTTTACGTCGCCATTGGATAAACACATAATCATGACATTATTTTCACAAACAATTTTAAATTTGTTACGTGGTGACAAAACAAATTTTTCTTGCTCTTAAACCGTTGGGGTATGACAAAGTACCCCACTGTATTATGTTGTTTTTCAATTTATAACTGCTAACCTGTCTATTTTGAAAGTCAGCCTTGTATTTTCGCCAGCCTTGGACGTCGCGTGTCCTATATCGCCTTGAATGTATCAAACCAACCAACCCACCTCAACCCACCCCCTATAATGTGTGCAGAAATGTAACAGACCCCCTTCCCCACTAGCCCAATTCAACTTACCATAGTCATCCACTCTGCATAAATATGAAAATGTGCTGGAATGTAACAAGCCTCCCCCTCCCAACAACCCATTTCCCTTCATCACTAGCCTTATCCACTCACCAGTGATAATTTTGACGCTGTCATCCACTCTGCAGGGATATGGAAGTGTGCTCCACCAGAATCACCAAGCAGCAACATACCGCGATGGTCACTGTTTGCGCAATAATCTTCTTCAAAAGTTTTCCCTGTTGCAGGATTTATTCCCTGTTCAAAACAAAATTTGATTAAGTAATAGCAATAATTCCCCTTTTTGCTAGATTATGGAATCCTTTAACCAAGAACATACCATATGTTGGTGCCAATTTGTCACTGTACTCAAATGACTAGTCAATGGTGTGCACTGACGATGTGCAGAGATGATTCAAATATAAAAATAATAAAACCCATTGCACTTTCATGACCTGCGACTAGAAATTGCTAGAAGCAAACTTGTTTCTTTTTTTGGCCTAATATATATACTCACATATATTCCGATACAATCTGAGTCTGTTTCTTCGTCATTGTTTTTAGGTCTGTACAGTTGGAATGAAAAAACAATGAATATTAAAAGGGCATTTCGTGATTTAGAGTTGATCCCGCCACTTTTCTCAAAAAAAGTTGAGATTTTTATATCACTGGAAACCTCTGGCTGTATAATGTTTATGTACAAACAATTTCTTGCAGATTTTAAATTCATTTAGCAAAGATATCATGAAATTTGACTTTCGTTCTGGTATACCAGAACGAAATTGAACAGAACAACACATTGTCTATGGAGCAGTGTAATTCATATATATATATATCTCAGAATCCCACAATGCAACATAATTATCACCATCCAAATGAAAACCAAAACCAAACATTGGGCTGTTCCAGTTGAAATCCATACACCCCCTATGGAAATTATTTTAAACATGACCTTGAATTTCAAATGAAGTTACCTAAATGATTACTCCATTTGAAATGTACACCTTTGTTTCCAATGGACATTTTATTGTGAAATTTCATTGTACAAGGAATACATTTAAAAAAATTCCACATAGCCCCCGCATGAAAAGTATTTAATTATCTTTGTAATCACTCAAAAAGCATTTTGTGTGAATTTTACATCCGAACTAGGTGCTATTAAATTTTTATAAGCCTTTTTATTTTACATGTAACGTCTATGGGAGTGACGATTAGAAATGGACGACAATATTGAAAAACCCTCATTTTGGGCCATTTTAGACACTAAAATGTCCATAAAAAAGAATAGCACAAACATAATTAAATACATTTCATTCGGGGCTATAGCAAAACAAAAAATGTCCTATACCTTAATGGTTATAGAACAAAGGTGCCCTGTATGGGAGATTAAGGGCATGTCTTTCATAGGGGTGTATGGACTTCAACTGGAATAGCCTAGTACCTAATGCCAACCTTCTTCCTGGGTAAACAGTTTTATCAAAATCATTACAATCCTTGCCTCGCCAATGGGATCCACGTAGAGTCTGAAAAAAAAATCACTGTACAAAATAAAATTACTGTATAAACACGTATAATCAAGATGGCGATTTCACTACAAAACTGGTGTATGGAATACAAATGGAGCTGTCTAATGAATTAATGTGTTCATACCATTTGCGATTAATACTCCCCCTGTCGAAGATTTTCCACAGGGGGTGTGGACTTCAACTGGAATATCCCATTATGCCCACTTATACCCATAGTAAAGTAATAATAGCCCATTGCCACTGCCCATTTCACATTTTGGGGATGTTGAACACGGTTTGATGTATATAGAATTGGCTTCATTATTAACTAAATGCAAACTATAGATGGCGCTATTTATCCTAAATCATATTTCTTATTTGCAAGGGGTAGGTGATTAATACTGCCATTAAAACACCTGAAATAGGTGCAACAAGCAACACTGAAATTTTATAAACATAATTGATTAAACAATAAAAGGAATTATTTGTACTAAAAGCTTGAAAAAGTAATTTCCAGTAACTAAATAGCGCCACCTATTTTGTCATTAATAGATATATTTTATATCCGAAAAAGCTTTAAAAATGATATAAAAGTGAATAATTTTGTAAAAGAGTAAAAAAACCATCTGTATACATTAGCATGATGTCACTTTTAGCTGTTTAAGCCTAAAATTTGGTTGTACATGATGTTATGTTTGAAAAATTAATAAATGGTCCCATCAAACAACCGTGATGAAGAAACACACAATTCGGATATTTGCGGCATTTCTAGTATAAAACAAATCACACACCAAAAATGTATCTCATTTCCCTACCTCTGTGATTCCAAATTTATCATTGTCTATGTCCGATACAGCCGTCTGATTGTTGATATGTCTGTATGGGGAAGTAAATAGAATCACAATTTAATTTTAGTAAACAAAGTCTAGATAATTAGTATCTTTACTTAGTACATGTAAGAACATAACAAAATAAAACAAGACAACAAAGTCATAGTCAAACAAAATAAATGTAGGGAACAGTACAGTAGGTATAGGGGAGATGAAAGAAGTAGTATAGGGGGAAGGGAGGGGCCAATCCCACCCCTGTGAGAAGTCTTGCCCCTATTTTGCTCCCTCCCTATGGCATGCTGCCCACCCTGGTTTTTAGGGTGCTGTGTACTTTTTAGCCCATTTTTGACATTTTGGGTCAAATTTTACCCCTTTGGGGCAATAGGATATGCCCTCGCGTTCCCTGTCTTATCCTCGGATTAGGGTAAGGCACAAAAACACCACCCTGTTTTACGGACGGACAGACTTTTCAAGATCGGTACTTACCCCTCCAACCATTCACATAATCCCTTCAGTCCCGGTAGAGAGTCACAAATATCCGATTTCAGACCAACACCCTGAAGAAAAACAGATAGGCCTATGCTAAATTGCCAGAACATGTGGTGTTTTTAAACCATGGTAGCTCATGGTTTAGGTGACAAGCCTACTAATGGTCTACAATTTGAATAACTTCTGTTGAAAATGAGTTTGCAAATATGTTGGAAAATTCACCTCTAACCCCCCCCCCCCCCCCCCAAATGTTTGATTATCCTCATCCGACCCACCCTAATCTTGATAATCTGAAGAAAATATTTTGTTTGATATATTACTGTAGGCCTACAAAAATAGCTGTTTTAAAACAAGAATGAAGTGGTATAATACTGAGAAATATCACAATGCAAACTCTCTTCCTCATCATCATATCAATGATTGTTCATCACTTGGATCATTTCATAACCGCATGAGAACTACCTGCCGATTGGCCAAAATGAATATTGTCTCCAATTTTGAACCAATCAAGAACTGAGGATATTAATAAGATCATCTGCAAATGCAAGTTTGACCATAAATTGTATAAAGCCTCGTCATAATTGACGATTGAAATGAGCATTTCAAGTTATCAACCAATCAGAAATGTTGTTAGATGACCAATAGTGTTCAGGTGGTTAAAACTCACCTAATGAATTAATATCGCTTACGGTTAAGTTCTTTTGTTTATTTGTTACATGTTTTCATGTATTTTTGTTTTTGTTTGGTTTCATTGCTCTTTGCTTGATATCTTCTTGTGACATGAGTGCTTTTAGTTGCCGATTTGTACACAATAGAAATGTACATTTATCTTTCATTTTTTATTATCGTTTATTAAGCTAATTAATATTACATGAAAAATGAAAAACAAAAAAATCTGACCGAATGACTCTAAGGGACATACCCCTTGTAGGGGATCTATGGACAATGTTTGGTCTGCCTCGTGCCATACACATTCTGAGCATACAGCCACTTCCATAGATCCAAGGATCTGGGGGGGGGGGTGTTGTGCACTTAACTTTAGAAGTAGTGAATATCACTTTGATAACGATGGGGAGTCAGAGCTAAAAATCATTACAAAAATGTTACAACAACAAGCGATGGTCCCACCTACTTACTTTCCCCATCATGATCAATTTGGTTTGCTTGCTGATTTCTTTGGATTGATACAAACTCTTAAGGACAGCCCGTATTCCACCTGACTTTATCTGTTGTTGGTTAGGGTAGAGAAGACATGCTTGTTGTCCAGGGTCCACATAGCAAAGTGTGAGGGCATGGCATGCTACATCTGCATTGTATTTCTCCAGGATTCTGAATGAATAAAAACAACAAACGAAAATGAATCAAAATTACTTTGAAAGATGTTAAATTGAAAGATAAACATATGGATGATATAGTAAGAGACCAGTGCTAATTTCTAGCGACCAACTCTTTGGAACAAAGGTATGAAAGTGTTTTTGGCTAGCCTTGATTCAAGGCTTCTGCATTTTTCTTCTTCTTTCTTCCTTTTTAAAAATCAAGAAAAATATTTGGGTGTAAAATTGTCCCTCCCCCCCGTTTCCCTACCGTAACGCTGTCACTGCGTGTAATGATATTGGAAACTGAATTTTGATTTGTATCGGCATCAGACTCATTTAGCTTGATTGCAAGTCGTTTCTTGTAATTTTGAGAACAAAGAACAAAACGTGGTTCAAGTATGCATCAGTTACGTAATCACTCTAATTATTTCGGATTATTCCCTTTCATTTGTATCATTATCATTTGTTCTTGTGCAAAGATTGGTGCATAAATATGTTTAAATGCATGCTTGAACCATATTTTGTACTTCTGATCACTCGCACCTGTAAGATAAGTATTATCTTTGATTGCAGATATACAGAGGTGCTGAGTGCAACCTGCTTGTAGAGTAGGGCGATATGGTCAAAACCAAGGAGTTTAGATAGAAAGGAGGGGAAATAGATTACGTAATGCTTTATTCCCGATTTGATTTTCCGCCAAGCTATTCATCGAAAAGTACTTTTTGTTCGGGACAAAGGTCTTCCGCCATTAAATCGGTAAGGTAACCAGATAGCGTATTAATGCTTTACCTAGGAGGCTAACTGTCAATAAGTGATTAAACGAAAGTCGCGTGAAAGCGCCTACTGGAACGAAAAGTACCTTTTGTTCCCATACAACCCAAGGGTGTGATTGAGTAGCCGTAAACACAAAAGGCACACAGCCGTCGATGTACAGTTCGTTATCACCCAATGACTTTAGGTGCTTCATTTAAATCAATTGAATGCGCTTGCTGATCGATTACACATCAGAATGTATTAAAAATACGAATAAATTTTGGGTTTTTTTTTAAATTTTATATAGCGCCTTACCACAGATCACGGAGTGTTCAAAACGCTGTAATTTCGCTGCATGGTGAATCATCACAATCAGATCGCATCAACTAGGCATTGTGCAGCCGGAATAGCGCAAACCTATCCGCACTTAGATTTTAATATCCACCATTTGTTATCTGTTATCTGTGCAGCTCCCCAAATTCCATTGGGTGAAAGAAGTTTTTGTTAACCAAACAACTAATCACCGAGATTTTTGGAAAGCAGGAGGAAACTGGAGATCCCGGAAAAAATCTGCGAGAGCGAGCAAGGAATCGGGATAAACCAAGTGCACTTGGGCCGCGCCGGGGCTTGAACCCGTGACCTTAGTGGTGCAAAGCGAGGGAACTACCTGGGGGCAGCTTTTCTGTGAGAGGTCTTGGGAGGGGATGAGGGGGGAAGAGGTGGAGGAGGAGATATGGAGAATGAGAGGGGGACTGGAGGAAGAGAGAAAGAGACAGAAATTAAGGGAAGTAATGAATAGAAGTAAATAAACAGAAAGGTAAGGAACAATGATAGGAATGAGAGTGAACAAAAAGTAAGAGGGGATGGAGAAGGGAAGGGAGAAAAGGAAAGGGAGTGATACTTTAGTAATGAAATGATAAGTACAGAGAAAGGACAAGAAAGGAATTCATGATAAATAAATGTAGGCCTTATAATAATGATTATAGAAACTAAACACAGGCCACACACACAAAGGTCTAACACTAACAGCACTATAGGTATCTATTTCGATGATGTTAAAGCCTTTATGCGTTACGTAATTAAAACGCCCAGTCAGATGTATTTCACACCTGCCTAGCACAAGTCACCCAATTTGGAAAATTGGACCTTGAATGTACACTCTCATGAATATTGATTGGCAACATTTTCCAATATGTCAGCGCTCAAATCGGACACAATCGAATAATAGACCATGCAGTGCTTTGGTCAAAACTGTATTCTATTGCCATGGTAGTTAATCCGATTTATAAAGTCACTTCGACAGCGAATATATTAAAGATCATAATATATATTGCTTGTACAACACAATATCATTGGCAAGCTAATATTATGAGGACAATGAAACTGACTCCTTTTTTGAGAAAATAAGACGTTTAAAATTGATAGTCCGCAAAAACCAACTTAAGCGATGAGTTCCTTCGAACGAGACAGATTTGACCTAGAAAAAGTTGACGTCATGAAATGAGACGTGCCTGCTTTGAGAGAAGGGACTATAAACATTCTCAATGCACAGAACGTATACTGTTGTTGTTCTCAGAACAAACCTCTGAATTAAGTATTACAAATTTAATGGTTTTTAAACATATGGATAAAATCAGCCGATTCTTTTTTTATATATTAGTAAATTGTGATATTACAATTCATATGTATATCAATATCATGAGAAATATTTGGACTAAAAAATCAAAAAAATATTTTGAGCTTAGAATTTCAGCGTGATCAATCTGAGACTAGTATATGAAGAGCTTATTTCCAAACCGTGTTAAGTCCACAAACTCATGTATCCGATTTCCCTGTGCGATATTGCAATGCTATAGGTATTATAGCTTCAGTTGGGTGAAATATTACAAAGCATACGCATAGTAACAATACTGTGCGAAGCTTTGTTTCCCAAATAAGAACAATAGTCTGCATAGTGTTATGCAGCATTGTTATGGTAAATAATAGTACAACTCATTGTTGCTAATGTCAAACTTGTCAAAGTGATTGTGATTGTATCACACAAGTAAATGAGAGCATGATAGTGTCCGCTTCATTTACTTACGTCATCAGCCCGCTGCCTTGAAAATTAATTTAGCTTCGAACGGGGGAAAACACGTACGAGCCCTAACTTTGCCAACACAATTTCTCTTTTTTCAGGAGAAATACGCATAAAAAATGTGTGTCAAAGAGTGTCAACTTGTAATGTAATAATTATTCTCTTCGAATGGAGATAAACTTGTTTTTGCAATAGATATGCCCTTTAACTTAATAATATATACATAGGCCTATCTACATGAAACTTACAAATCTAAGAGAATAGGCGTGGCAAAGTCCAGGAATCCTTTACACGCTGCCTGAAACTGATCTGTATACAAATAACAAGAAGAGTCAAATAGCAATGAAGGCAATACTTATGATACTGGTATTAAAGTTTTTCAAATCCTGTAACGACGGAGCATAAGCCTGTTGAACCAATAAGACAAACGTTTGTGCTGATTACAGTACGGGCGACAAACAAGATATTTAGCGGTCTGACTATAACCATACAGGGCTAACATGCATGTCGCTTAAAATTAATTGTATTTCAGAACTCCCAAATTATTTCTCCAACATATAAATATTTCGGGGCTCTTGCAATAGACGCATCAACATCTCAGTACAAGTGCATTATTTTGTCCAATTCTCGAGCAACAAGTGATACGCATTTATTAATTATAGGTTAACTAGCGGAATGCCCGCGCTCCGCTCGGGCCTCCGCTAGCTAAGTTAACGGGAGCGATTACTAAAACGGGAAGAATCACTGAACAGATTACATGATGATAGAGACTATTAAGGCATAGGGCCGAATTGCTATTACCTAAATACTGTACTAAAATGCTAAATAGGCCTACCCTAAACCATAACCCCTTTAGCTTGCTCGCTCTTTCTTTATTTTTCTTCTTTCTTTATTATTTTTGCTTCCTTCCTTCATCTCGTACCCTTACGATATTTAGTACGCCTAATCCCGTTATCCCATCCCGTATACCATAAACCGTACACACATTTTTTCCCGTATGCCTATTTATTTACGTCCGCCTCTCATAGCGTGTCTACGGTCATTCAACCGTAATATCAATAGGCCCTACGTGGCTGTGCGTCGTTTACGCGCGTGATGGCGTAGTGCTGCGTTACCCTCGCGGTATCGCTGTGCTATACGCGCGCGCCTCGGCGTTAGATACGCCCTTGCGATGCGCGTGGCTTGGCTAGCAGCTGAATATTTTTCTTTGTTTACCTAGGATAGCAACCGATCACATTTTCACTGATTTTGAGGCCAATTCTTGACCGTTTTCAACCAAATAAAGTTTAAACATATTTCCGTACATTCCCCGATCTCCCGTATGAATTTGGCGACATTTACATTGAAACTGACGGAGCTTTTACGTGGAACCCGCCACAAACTCACAACATTTCGCTTCGCGCGCGATGGCGTAGTGCTGCGTTACCCTCGCGGTATCGCTGCGCTATACGCGCGCGCCTCGGCGTTAGATACGCCCTCACGGTTGTTTGATGGGATCATTTATTAGTTTTTCAAACAAAACATCATGTACAACCAAATTTTAGGCTTAAACAGCTAAAAGTGATATCATGCTAATGCATAAAGATGGTTTTGAGTCATTCTCAACTTTAATTTCCCCTCTTTTACAAAATTATTCACTTTTATACTATTTTAAAAGCTTTTTCGGATATAAAAAGTATCTATTAATAACAAAATTGGTGGCGCTAGTTAGTTACTGGAAATTACTCTTTCAAGCTTTTAATACAAATAATTCCTTTTATTGTTTGATAAAATATGTTTATAAAATTTCCTTGTTGCTTGTTTCACCTATTCAAGCTGTTTTAATGGCAGTATTAATCACCTAACCCTTGCAAATAAAGAAATATGATTTAGGATAAATAGCGCCATCTATAGTTTGCATTAGTTAATAATGAAGCCAATTCTATATACATTAAACAGCCGTGCTCTTGCGACGCGCGTGGCTTGGCTAGCAACTGACTATTTTTCTTTGTTTACCTAGGATAGCAACCGATCACATTTTCACTGATTTTGAGGCCAATTCTTGACCGTTATCAACCAAATAAAGTTTAAACACGTTCCCGTATATTCCCCGATCTCCCGTATGAATTTGGCGACATTTAGATCGAAACTGACGGGGCTTTTACGTGGGACCCGCCACAAACTCACAACATTTCGCTATTTATAGTAAGACTAGCGGGACATCCCCGCTAGATGAGTAAATGGGAGCGTTCACTAAAACAGGAGGAATTACTGAACAGGTAGAATCATTGAAAAGGTAAATTTTATTTATCTGAACCTGACCCTCTTTAAGCCTACGTTTCCATTTTAACTTCTTTCTTTCTTTTAGTTTTTTCTACATGGGCCAATTTTGTTCCATTTAAAAAAATTCTGCTGCTAAGCTTCCGATTTTCCGTTACCATGTTTTTTTATTTATTCAACCCCGTTCCCGTTATTTTCTAAATCTGTCCTTTCTTACATTTCCATTTTAGCTTCTATTTTATTTGCTGCATAGCTTGTGATTTCCCGTTTTCATGTTATTTATTTAATTCTGTCCTCAGTTTAATAGCTTTTTTATTTAAACTTCCTGATTTTATTATAGCTTTTTTTCCCTTACATTTCCTGAAGAGTTTCTTTCTTTCCTTCTTTAGCCTATTTTATTCCCGGTTTCATTTTGTGACTAAGTATAACCCACATACTCGTACAGCCTGTTTGTCCTCATTTTGTTTTCTTTTTTATTTATATTAGGCCTACCTCTTCATGTTGTTTGTACTTTTTAACACACATCTGTTTCCCGTATTTATTACGCTATGGTCGTTCACCCGTAATATCACTCATTACGTGACTCTGCGTCGTTTACGCGTGCCATGGCGTAGTGCTGCGTTACCCGCGCGGTATCGCTGCGCTACGCGAGCGGCTTGGCATTAGATACGCCCGTGCGACGCGCAGGCCTAGCTTAGTAACTGACTCCTTTTTTTGTTTACCTTGGATAGCAACGGACCACATTTTCACTGATTTTGAGGCCAATTCTTGACCGTTTTCAGCCAAATTTTCGCATAAAAACCGTCTCGGAAAGTTCCTCGTATGAATTTGGTGACATTTGGATCGAAACTGACGGAGGCTTTATACACGATACATACATACATACATACAACATTCCCCTATTTATAGTAAGACTAGCGGGTCCCCGCTAGATGAGTAAACGAGAGCGTTCACTATAACAGGAAGAATTATAGAACAGGTAGAATCATTGAAAAGGTACATTTTATTTATCTAAATCTGTCTCTTCTTACATTTTCTTTCTTAGTTTCTTCTGCTTAGTTTGTGATTTCCCGTTTCCATGTTATTTATTTATTTCACCCCGTTCCCATTATTTTCTAAATCTGTTCTTTCTTACATTTCCCTTTTAGCTTTTTTTCCGTTTTCATGTTTTTTATTCAATTCTGTTCTTATTATTTTAACTTATTTTTTTCTTACATTTCCTGATTAGTTCCTTTCCTTCTTTGTTTCGTTCCCGTTACATTTAGTTACTTTAACCCGTTGGCCTATTACTCGTACCTTTTTTGTCCTCATTTTAATCTCATTTTTCTTTATAGTACCGCTTCATGTTGTTTAAAAACATACATCTTTTTCTCGTATTTTTATTACGTCCTCTCATAGCGTGTCAGCGGACGTGTTTACCCGTTATCATAATCCCTGGACCCGTCCATGTACCTTTTTATCCTTTATTTTTCCTTCTTTTATCATGTCCGTCCACTGGTCTCTGGCTCGCAAGTCCCGTGGCTCTGCGCCGTTTACGCGCGCATTGGCGTACTGCGTATTACGCACGCAGCGTCGACGCGCTGCCTGCCAGCTGCAGTGACGCGTAGGCTGGTAACCGATTTTCATAACAATAACACCGTTTTTACCCATATTTTCACTGTTTTTGCAGCCAGTTCTTGACCGTTTTCAACCAAATTTTCGCATAACCGTTTCGGTATATTTCTCGATCTCCCGTATGAATTTGGCGACATTTAGATCGAAACTGACGGAGCCTTTATACACGATACATACATATTCATATCTTTTATTGCATATAAAACCACAGTACAATACAATATATATAATACAAGCGGAGCATAGCAATGCAATAATTACGCAACAATGAAGAAGACATAAAATTGATGGAAACCAAAGATGGTTGGGACAATTGCCAGATATCTCAGCAAATCAGCAAGCCATTATCGTTGCAAAATAGTTCGAACGCGCTGCTTCCAGATAATATTTGAGCCAATGGCTGCGCTGATGCTGAGGTATCTAACGATCGCCTTACACCGCCTATTTGAAAACCAAGCATTTTAGCCCAGAAGTGACTTTGTTGTGTACACTTCCGAGGCTACCTATAATAATGACAATTGTTTTGCACGAATACGGCGTGTCCAGGGTGATGTGCTGATTGAGTGGTTGGTAAATGTTGAATTTGGTGTTATAACATGTGTTAACAAAAGCATCAAATGGGCATGATATTTCAACAATAAAAGCTTGCATGGTCTGATGATCACAAATAAGGAGATCGGGTTTTCTGTGACGGATGTATTGAAAATCGGATTGAGTACCAAGAAAGTCGTCTGTTATGGGTTGGTCACTAAAAATATCAAACTGGGGGTGTAGTTTCATGATTTCCTCCCTAATAAGAGCCACAATACGGTCGTGTCTAGCAACATAAATGTTTCTGAAATGCATACAACCATTCATGATGTGGGATACAGTATCAGCTGGATTGTTACAAATGCGACATGTTTTTGGGTACGTGTTGGGGTAGTATTTGTGCAGGAGAGAATTACACTCTAAAAGTTGTAGGCGTGATTTGAATATAAAACGAACAAGATTATCATCTAAAGCCAGATTTGACAGAAACTTTGAAGACAAAACCTTGTCGCACTTAGTTTTGAATATTCTGCCTTGTGACTCCAGGTTGCTAAGTCTGTTTATGCGTTTATTGGTATGAGTCTGTTTGAGGTGGGTGGAAAGAGCAGTATGTGATCGAAAAACTAATTGAACATCATCATGTTCAGAAACAAAAGCATACACATCATTATGAAACTCTAATTTCAGCTTCTCGCGCATGCATAGCTCATTTAACTCAACCCAAATGGATTTAGGCCAGTTGACCTTACCCCTTTTGACTACTCTGCCCTCTCCATCCACTTCACAATTCCCAAACAAAGCAACATCAGGATCATCCTCAGCATGAAAAACCGCTTTTCGTTTAGTCATATGCAGCTGAAAGGACGACCGAGCACTGTACTTTGTTTGGGGATCATCAGAATTTAGACATTGTAATAAAAAAGACACCTTTTTAGCAACATACATTGTAATAGGACTTAAGATTCCTATCCCCCCTTTGCAAGAAGGAATAAATATGATATCCCTACATACATACATACATACATACATACATACAACATTCCCCTATTTATAGTAAGATACATGCGTATCACTTGTTGGGGGCTCGTCTTCGGGGCACGTGCATTAGACGCATCAACATCTCAGTACGCGTGCATTATTTTGTACAATTTCACTCCAAACCTATAATTAATGCCTTTGTAACGGGATTTCCCTCCTCTATAAATAGCGTGTTTTGCACTATTTTACAAGTCAAATAATCACGTCTTTTGCGGCTACATCAAGGTATTTCTGTTGTGTACAACCCCTGCTCATGTACGGTACTTAAGTTGTTTTTGTAAGTTTTACATTGTATTCAGCGCGTACTATAACGTTAATCAGGAAGCGGCTTCGCCTTTGTAAGGATTTAGCAATCGAGCGCGCTGATTGGTTAAAAGTCAGCTGATCAAGATTTTAGCGTGGTTTTGAGGTGGGCGATTGGAGAAACTTGTC
This sequence comes from Amphiura filiformis, assembly GCF_039555335.1. Classification (NCBI taxonomy): domain Eukaryota; kingdom Metazoa; phylum Echinodermata; class Ophiuroidea; order Amphilepidida; family Amphiuridae; genus Amphiura; species Amphiura filiformis. The sequence continues at coordinate 47,691,212 of NC_092629.1, read as the reverse complement.
AGACCAAGACTGATTCATGATGACCAGGAGACCGACCCGTGATGTGAGACTGATTCCGGACGACCAACAAACCGAGAGACTGACGACGACCGTGTGCAGACCGTGTTACGTGATGGATAGGCGAGTAGAAAGCGACGAGAGAAGACAATTTCGACAAATGGACAGATATTATTATTTTTGTGTGTTTTTCTGGAGGAGTAAGACGAGAGTTTGGAAGAGATGGAGATTACCGTGACAATATTTTCGTGTGTAAAAGACCGAGCAAAATTGGCAGCAGCGAATGGACGATACAAATTTACCAAGTTTGACAAGTTGTAATTGTGACGACATTTTTACTTCCTAGTATGCTGAGAAATGGAGAAAGATTCACATTTTCCCTTTATATTTGAGTGGATATTATCGCCTGGATTGGAGTTATATCTTCAATGGAGTTTTGGCAGCTCATGACGTACGCAATGGACAATGGTATTTTAACGACGATTCAAGTGATTTAGCGAAGACGACATTTTCTTGCATCGCATGTATTTCTGCAAAGGACATTTCGCAATTAAAAAGCTGGCCAGCAAAATGTCGGATTTTAATTACTTCGATAAGTACACTTCGCGATATAACGACAGACAAGCATGATCGACAGGCGACGACATGGGACATTGTGTGTATAATTTTAATGAGAGTTTGTGATTTCATGATTTTGATATGCATATCTAAATGTAAACAAACAATTTGTGCTTCTTGAGGGGGGATGAGTGAAACAAAATGTTTGCCAAATTGGGATGTGTTTTGAGCAATGTTTGGGCTTGTATTTGTTTTGGACATTGTTTTGAGAGTCAAAATATCTGAAATTGGGTCAGAGTTCAAGTTCATGTCATTGTTTGGCAGGGATTGGTACAAAACCTTGTGGAGAGTAAATTGGGTTAAAATATTATGTTTTTGCAGAACAAGCGGCGCAGATGGTTGCAGATTGTCGTGATATTTTGTGTAAAGAGTGTCGGAATTTGTGTGGGTGGAGATTTTAAGCTATTTCATCATGTTGATTGACATGTAGCAAAAGTATGGTGCGCCAAAAGCGTCATAATTGTGATTGTGAGCATGGTTCAGATTTTGTGCACTTTGCTTGAAGTAGGCCAGCAGGTTGAAATAATGTGTGACTTTAAATAACATGTAGTTGCATAATTTACCAGATTTGTGCATGCTGATTGCGTAATCATATTTTTGGTTTAGGCTAAATGCTCTGTGTATTCATTTCATTCGGCTGCGAAGCAGGCGACTACAAAGTTTCTCCATGTACTACGATCTGAAGCCAAAGTGGGAATGGCATCTGGCAGTAGAAAGTTGTCGAAATCCCCCAACAGTTTTTGCACATAAGACAAGTAGGATGTTCTTTGCCTTCCAGGTCTTCTTTTACCATGTAATGGGGTGTAGAGAGCATATCTTCTGCATGGTTCATCTTCCTGCATCCTGCTCTGTGTATATTAAAGTATGTAGTGCACCATTTGATTCAAGATTTCCATAATCTATCAGTGTATATATTGGATATGTGATGGTGTCATATTTTAGGCCTTCCCTTACCTTAACCGGTTGTGGTGGAGACTCTTGTGCTTCTGGGTCTCTCTTGCTTTAATTAGTTGGAAAGTACAGTAAATTTGTCAACTTCATGTCTTCTTGCTTTCACTAGCCGGTAGTTATACCTTTAAGCCCAGTAAAGCACCCCTTAATATCCAATTGTATTTCTGTGTGCATTTTGTGAATTAAAGTCCTTGGTTTATGTAAAATGCTCAATTTGTAAAATGTATAGTAAGCTGTTTTTATCAAGATGTGTATTTCTAAACAAAGTATGGCAAGCCATTGTTGACAAAATTAGCATTGAAATTGATGATTGTTGTGTGACAAAAATAGATTATTTTACATTATGTAATAAGTGATGCAGTTACTGTTGAAACCTTGTACTTTGTGTGTGTTGAAATCTGTCAAATTGAGTATTGGATAAAATTACACGGGATTTGTGTACCAACTCAAAAATGTGTGTTGATGAGTAAGCAGGTTGTGTTTCATTAAAGACACGCAGAGGACAGAAGAAACCCGAAGTAGTAGTGACACTGACGAGTAGCTACGGCGTATTACTGCTATACCGGAAGTTTCACTGACTTCTATTTAAGGCAATGCAGACTCCTCGTGCACTTCGAAGTCTGTAGTGGCCCTAATGTGTCATTGTATAAAAAGCTTGTTTTTATAATATAAAAAGATTGTCTTTCAAGTGGAAATCTGCGCAGTGGTGCAGAATGAGTTGATGTGGCTCCCAGCATCAGCTCCCGAAGGTTGTGCGCAACACATTCGTATTTAAATGTGTATTCAGTGTGTAGGCGTAATACAAACTGCAGTTACTGTCCGTTTTCCTATACACAATACACAGTGCTCTCACCATTGACGCGCGACCTTTACAAATAGTGTATGTTAGAAGTATATTGCATTTGCCTAGTTAACATCACTGTGTGAAAAATAACCGGCCAATATTTAAACTATTCTCCAAACTTCTAGCAAATATATTTCTCTAACATGACCTCAAATTACAGCTAGGTTAGATGTTCAGAAATAGTCGCACTTTCGTAGAATATGAGTGAGGGCAAAGCATAGCTAGCTCATAGCTAGCCAACTCCCCGTGTTAATTGAATGGAGATTTGACCGAAAATATTGAGCTATATTGGTAACGGACCGCTCCGTTCTGAAGGATGCCACAAAAACACGGTACAAGCTACATTTAAACTATTCTCTGAAATTCTAGAAAATATAGTTTTGTAACATGTCCTAAATTTTTAGCTAATTTAGGTGTTTGGAGAGAGTCGCACTTTTGTGTTTTAGGAAGGATATGTAAACGACAGATAACACCAAAAATATGAAGAAATTATTTCCAAACCGTGTTAAGTCAACAATCATTATGTTGCTCATTTTCAAGAATGCTGGTTAACAAAAAGCAGGCCATTGTCTCATTTCGTGAACAAAGGTCCACATACCATTGTTTCCTTGCGTTTCCTTTATAATCGGTTACCCAACTGAAGCTATAATACCAGCTTTATTGCGATATCGCACATGTAAAACAGACACATGTGCACAACCAGAGAAGATCCGATTTAATCAGTTGAGCTGTTTCAATGAGTGTTATCTTGGTTTAATAGCTTTTAATGGGGTTTAAGTCCTGCAAAGGTCGAGATGAATTCTACTGTAGACATGACTGCATCATGATGGTTTCAAAACTAATGGTTTCAAAAGTGTGCATTCATAATGTCATTTTTGTGAAATAATTGCAAAATGTAATATTAATGTTGGCAATTGCGCTTTTGTGATTTATGCATTAAGGAGTTGCAGATTAGGCGAGTTGTGAGAGAGCTTTAGTGAGAGTTTAGAAACGCGAGGGTTTGAGGCGCTCAAATTGCGAGTTAACATTTGTGTACAATGATAGAGTCGTGTATTGCATGGGATTGTGCGGGATTAAAACAGTTATCGCGGGTAGGGATTTAATAATGGAAAATGGTTTGATTCATGTGTTTGGCAGACTTTCGGGTCATGTGACCATTAAAATGATTCAACCTACGTGTTTTAATTAACTTTCAGGTGTGACATTAAACATGGTTCGACCCACGCATTTTTGCCAACTTCCGGGTGAGATCATTAAAATAGTTTAGGCCCAGGTGTTGCGGGTACAATTATTAAAGGAAAGAAAGGTGATGAAGTTTCGAAACAAGGGTTTCGGGCGAGAACATTGGGAAACGAGAAGTACAGTTGTAGTAGAGACATTAAGGTTCAGGAGTAAGGTAAAAATTAATGGTTGTGAGGTTTGGCATTTCAAATAGTTGTGCACGAAGTTAATAGTGCAGTGACCTTTTGTTTATGTATTTACTTGTGTCAGGTGCTTTGATGAATCTAAACAAAGGTACCATGTACTGTAACTTGTCATTGTGTAGGATGCTTTGATGAACCCTATAAAAAGTATTCTTTATAATGTAAATTGTAAAACTTTATGTAAAATGTAATGTGTTAAACAACATAAAGTATGGCAGGCCACTTGTGTCATAACATAGATAAAAACACACTGTTGCTAATTGATTAATTAAACAGTTGTGCATTGTAAATTAAATCATTTCTTTCAGCCAGGTATGGTAAGCCATTTGTGACATAAACTATTATTCATGTAGTAGATTAAGATGTATTTTGTAGAGTAAGAACTTTCAATAAAACTTGTTAACAAATAATAATGTTCATTGTTATTGTGTTTTAAGCCTGACCGGGATTCCTTTGACGGATACCTCGGTGTGTTCTGCCACACCAACTTACCCTGATGGTGGCAATATTTCTGTTCGCATAAATCTGCGCTTTTAGAAACCAGCCTTCGCTACTTTTATTATTTTCTCTTAAAAGGAGGGGTGGGGCTGCTCCAATTATTGTGGCAAATCCGCTCGGCCATTCAACAAAATGGGCCAGCCAGCGCACACCCTGCGTTCCTTTCACACCTTGATATGTCTTGACATAAAAATATCAATCTTTACTAACCTGGTAGATATCCACACAATCTTGTCAATGCATCTACTGCTGATTCATTGTTCATTTCAGCTACCTGGTCAACCAATGGCAAGATGATGGTGCAACCTATATCCCCGTATACCCCACACCTATTACTAACCTGGTAGATATCCACACAATCTTGTCAATGCATCAACTGCTGATTCATTGTTCATTTCAGCTACCTGGTCAACCAATGACAAGATGATGGTGCAACCTATATCCCTGTATACCCCAAACCTATTACTAACCTGGTAGATATCCACACAATCTTGTCAATGCATCTACTGCTGATTCATTGTTCATTTCAGCCACCTGGTCAACCAATGACAAGATGACGGTGCAAGCTACAGGGTGAAAAAAAATTAATTTCAGTTTGTCTTATGCTGGGTGGAGGAGAGGGATATACGGATATTTCACTTTTTATTTTTCCGCTGATGGTAAGGTGGTTGAAAATTTATTTTGTTTTCGGGGTTTGGTTTAATTAGAGGGTTGCATTTTTGTTGTTGTTGTTTTGTTTTTTGTTGTTGTTGTACTTTGTTGTTTTGTTTTGTGTTTGTTTTGTTTTGTTTTGTTTTGTTTTGTTTTGTTTTGTTTTGTTTTGTTTTGTTTTGTTTTGTTTCGTTTTGTTTGTTTGTTCTTCAATTCAACTATATGTGCCCTCAGGAATGAGAGTCGATTCGGACTATTGTCAAGAAGCATTTAAATCAGGATGTGACACTTTGTAATTTGCATATGTCGTGTCCAATTCATAATATTAATAGCATATTGTTATTAAAATGATGGTCTGACCTGGTTGGAGGGCCATTTTTGTAATAAAAGAAATGTAACTGTTCAATTTATTGCGTGTAAACGTCAAGTTTGTACGTGAATTTTTAGCAGCTAAAGTGCCGAGCTCGGGTGAAATCTAGCCAAATCTAGTAATGTCAAATTCGGCTGCATCGCCCCATCTGGATGATAGAATTCTATCAAAATAATATTGAATTCTAACAGATCAAATCCAGTAAACCAGGATTTATCAGCAGTTTAAAGAGATGTTAACTGAACAAGATAAACACATCGAGTACACACATGACAATTAACTACAGCTACATGGAAACCAGCTGCCAATCTTAAAATTGGCGTTTTTACACCTAAACATCTCTAAAAAAGTAATTAACCCCCCTTAAATAATGGTCATTATTCAAAAAGGGGCTATTGTATTATATTTTTTTGACACCTCATTTGATACGATAGCCCAGACAATAATAAAACACAGGTCAATTTAATGTAGCGAGGTCCCGATTTGAAAGTTGCACTTACATACAAATTTTTACAATACAAAAACACTCAGATATCATTACACAGATTTCCTTCCATTACACTGAATGCAAAACCAATAGAATTTACTGCAACTATCAAATCTTGGGCTACATTGATTTAATTGTACGCTTTGACGTCAATATTTAGTCAATTGCTACTAATGAGGTGTTAAAATGTGCAGAAATAAATTCTGCTTCCAACGCATTTTACAGATTTGTAATACAATCATCCGTTTTTGAATAATGGTCATTATTTAAGGGGGGTTAGTTACTTTTTTGAGATGTTTATTTCAATTTAGTGGTGTACTCCCTTCAAGGGGCTATGCGTAAAATCAGGCTCATGAGCGATTTGGCCAAAATTGAAGTTAGCTTTTGATTAAATTGCACTTTTTTCGATTTTAATAGATATATAGTTTTTATGTTAGTGAATATATATAATGCGTTTTAGATGCTTTTAGAAGTTTATTCCTTCTAGACCAACCTTAAACTACAATCCCGGACAAAAGTAGTTCGAACACTTGTGTCAAAGTAGGACTGTTTGAGACCGTATTTTTGATATACTTGACATATTAAAATTTTTCTTTCTTTGACGTGAAGTCTTAACCATTTCCTACTACTACAACCCTCCCCTGCCCCACCAATCAATGTTGGATGTTTCTAGGGGTTCATGACCAAAAAAACAACCAACAACATTGATCGGGGGAATGGGGCCATATTTGAAGTACCCATGTTAAAGTGTTCGAACAATTATGACCGGGATTGTAGTATTGTGCAATATGGCTTGCATGCAAAATGATGATGATAATCAGCATGATCAGTGGTTATTCTTATAGTCTGAATTTATAATAATCATTATGAATATAAACGTTAAAGTTCGTGTTTTCATATATTTTTGATAACCTTGTTCATATTGTTATCATTAAATATACAAGCTACAAGCAGTACCGTACTTATACAATACGAGGGTCATTCAAAAGGTTCTACCGCCATCTCTGTTATCTTACCTGCCAAGATATTGAAATTACGCATGGATATACTCTTTAATATTGGCTACAAAATAAAGGTTAATTAAAATGTGATTTTTTATATTTTTGTTCAGATAATTTAATCAATATCTAATGCTTGCAAATAGTAGAGTTTTACTGGGTATCGTGAAGTTTGCACAACGAAACCGATGTTCAGAATAGCCATCGTATTCACCCTTTTCCATAGCTTGTTTTTGTTTATTTCTGAAACATTACGCATCGCTAGTGAGACCAATTTGGACTGAAGAGTGAGAATTAATACACCATGAAGCAAATAGCGTTCAACTTGATTTAGTTCAAACTTCAGGAAGTTTCTTTATATGAAAACGCGGTGTCATTTTACAAAAAAAATCGTTAATTTATGAATAAATTATGCATATTTTTCATATTCTCTCATGATTTTCCCAAAAATATTTTTTTCGTAAATATCAGATACTAAATTTAAAAAACCGCAATGATTTATAGTGCACTACGCACAAGCACAACGCCTAGACGTTGATCCACAAGCCTCCGCACACTTTACATGTTGTCGATGATCAATACGGCCCCACATCATTCCATAAAGCATTTAACAACCACACACGGACTTAACAGCTTCAAGAGCGCACACCCTAGATATTCCACATGTGACTATCGCAACCAGGATCAGCTCCCCGAGTTTCGTACGGGTTACAACGAGACAATTAGCAGCAGGTTCCTTGTCCAGGGGAATTACAAACTCAATTTTTCACGAGAGTATACTATACCACCACGAGAGCATACTATACCACTGCCAGGGTTTGAACCGCAACCTCTCGCACCATAGTCGAAAGCCTTATCAATTGAGCTAACTTGACTGCTTAATGAAAGAATCAGAATGGTAAAATTTGCTTCTAATTTTCAGATACAACTATTATATTTTGTCCTAAAATTAGCACGATTTTATGTTTCAGAATACTTTGGACTTCTATCTTCCATTATTTACCAGAAAATCTACCCAACTTTCCAGTTGAGTGCATTACAGCTTATGTTCTGCCGCCATATAATGAATTCCTACCTGCACATGTAGTACCACCATTGACATCTGCAGTTGATGGTACCGGCAACTGAGCGACCAACAAACAAACAAATAACCCTACAGAGCCTATAGGCAACAGAAGCTTTCTTTCCATACTTGGAGGTCTGCACACATATATTTTACTTCAAGTTCGCTCGGCAAGACTGATTTTCAGTTTGTTCTCAGTTGTTCCCCTAACGGTGCACTAGTTCGTGTGGCACTGACCACTAGCACCAAGCTACACAGATATAGGCTATATTTGGACTTTGCCCAACTATCATATGATTGTATTTTGTTTGTGAATTGTTTGATACAATTTTTACGGAAACGTAAAGTGCCACGACTTGGCAAGATAAGTGTCTTGCTATGTCGATATATTATCAGCATTATGTCAACATGACGATATAATTTATCTCGCCATGACAATTTACCAAAAGATGTAAGTCAACATGGCAAGATAAATTATCATGCCAAGTCGACATACCAAAAAATGGATGTCGTCTTTGCGAAACAAATTATCATGCCAAGTCAACTTAATAAAAAAATATTGCCTACATGGCAGGATAATTTGTCACGCCAAGTTGACTTAACAAATATAATTCAACATGCCAAGATCAATTATCATACCAAGGAAGAGTATCTTGACACCATAGAATTTAAATTTAAGTTAAAGCATCCCGATGGTGTGGAGGAGTTGGCCGGAAATTAAAGGCAAAATTAGAACCACAAACAGCAAAACACCTCCAACAACCGCTGCTCAATATGGATGTGCAACTAGATTGCCCGCAGGGCTACAAAGAACAACAAACCGCGAACTTTGGATATCCAACTAGGTTACCCCGCAGACCTACAAAGAACCACAAACCGCGAAATATGGATATCCAACAAATTACAACCACAAACAGGGAAAGACCGCCAACAACCGCCGCTCAATATGGATATCCAACTACACCAGGCACAAAAAGAAACTCGTCAGTCATATTCATCCTTGCTGTTCTATAACTTGATAATTTTGGATTATTCTGAAATATACATTTTGTTAATTGGACTTTGCTTTCTCATTTGACACCCTGTTCGTGAAAAACGAACAAGTATTGACCAAGATATGCGCCTCCAAAGCCTCAAACCCCAAAATCAATTTTCAATGGGAACGCATCGTTGTATTGCACACAAGCATCACGGGCCAATCAATAAAGCATACAGTGTAACAGGCACAATTGAATCGTTAAAATTGCAACTTTTCATTTTGGGGTTTGAAAGTTTGGAGGCGCATATCTTGATCAATTCTTGCTCAATGTTCACGAACAGGGTGTCAAATGAGAAAGAAAAGTCCAATGGACAAAATATATATTTCAGAATAATCCAAAATTATCAAGTTATTGAACAGCAAGGATGAATATAACTGACGAGTTTCTTTTTGTGCCTGGTGTATATCGCCCCGTAGGGCTACAAAGAACCACAAGCGAAATTTGGATATCCAACTAGATTGCGCCGCTGTGCTACAAAGAATCACAAACTGCAAAACATGGATATCCAACAAATTAAAAGCACAAACCGCAAAAGACCGCGAACAACTGCCGCGCAATAGGGATATCCAACTAGAAATTGCCCCGCAGGGCTACAAAGAATCACAAACCGCTAAATTTGAATATCCAACTAGATTGCCCCACATGGCTACAAAGAACCACAAACCGCGAAGTATGGATATCCGACAAGCTTAAACTACAAATTAGTCAATGCTTGAAGAATGAGGGAAATTAAAACCACAAACCGCGAAAGAATGGCTACAACCGCGGCTCAATAGGGCTATCCAACTAGATTGGCCCGCAGGGCTACAAAGAACCACAAACCGCGAAATTTGGATATCTAACTAGATTGCCCTTCAGGCCTGCAAATAACAAAAAACGCAAAATTAGGATTTCCAACAAATCACAAACCGCGAAAGACCGCCAACAACTGCCGCTCCATATCAATTTGTAAGCGCTCTTTTTTAAAAGTCATAGTTCAACCGTATGACAAAACAGGCGAAAATAGTAACTTTTTGCACAAGATTTGCAATTTAAAGAAAATTGACCATTGCTCATTCTAGGGACTCTAATATATAGACAATATAAGTGTGCTTTTTCATTTAATGACGTAAAATTTGAAAAAATATTGTAAAGAATACTTGAGGTTTTGACTTTTAAAACCTACATTTTGGTCAAAAAATGTGCTTGGATAGGTAGTTTTCAACAGATTTTGCACATTCGCCTTGCTATAACATTGAATAGTGTTATCAGTTGACCTAGTGACTAAAAGTGTTTTAGGGGGAAGTGTTAGCTTTCGTTTACTATAAAAAAATTCTGATTGGATGAAGGGATAGGGAACACTTGAGGTTTCGATAAAAACCAATCTAAGAGGCCCATGATGGTTTACAAGAGAATCGTTTTTGTATAGAAACCTTTCCATATGAATAGGGATATCCAACTAGATTGCCCCGCAGAGCTACAAAGAACCAGGGGGGCCGGCCAAGATTGACTGAATTTTGACGTCGTCATTGGTTTTACACGTAAACACAAAAATGTCTCAAATTATTCCAAAAATGTACGCATGTTATTAAGTACTTTTTTATCAGTCTAAATCCGTTGAGGTTCGACAGTGAACCTCATTGTAAGTACTGAGAAATATATTTTGTGCATTTTTTTTCTGTAACGGGGCCAATAGAGCTAAAAACACAACTCGGCACGGGGCGTCCAATGTCCAGGCAGTGTTGCCGTCATATTGTCTGTTTTGTTTACGATATTGGCTGTTGCCACATGAATAATGTCGTCCACCATCGTCTGAAAGAACCACACATTGCTAAATATGGTTATCAAACAAGCTTAGGGTATAAATTAGCCCCCGATATAAAGGCAGGGCATGGCTTGAAGAATGAGGGAAATTAAAATCACAAACCGCAAAAGACCACCAACAACCGCCGTTCAATAGGGACATCCAACAAGAATCCAAATTTCGCGGTTTGAACCACATTTTTGGATATGTAACTAGATTGCCCCGCAGGGCTACAAAGAACAACAAACATTAAAACATAATTATCTTGCCAAGTCGTGACACTTCGACACTTCCGTAGTATAAGCCTAGCTACATACGTGTGTTTTACAGTTCCAACTTGAAGTAAACCTGAGGTCCTGCGTTCGTTTCCCACTTTCCCACCACGGGATCACTTTTTCTACTTGTCTCCCTCATTATTTGCGACGGCGAACCTGGTGAAAAATTCTGTTTATTTAAATCTGACTAACTCTGTGTCTCTCTGGCATTGTCAACATTGGGTATGTGTTGTTCATATTTACATTTTCTTAGTTGCCTTGAATAATTGAAGTATAATAGAATCAACATCAGTTGCTACTTCCGGTCAGATGACCCAATCTCCCGCTACCAACAAAACCAACATCAGTCGGCATTGAAGACCAGTGGATGCTGGTCGCAGGCCATCAACCTCCACAATGTATGCTGTGAGAACTTTCTCGATATATTAGAATGTATATTGATCATAATTTCGAACATCAATTTTTCGTTTTATTCGTTTTATGGAGTACTTCGTAACCTGATAAAAAGAAAGCAAATCTATCAAAAACGTTGACAACATAAAGAAAGCATCAAGTTTAAAAAGCCCCCACCTCGGCTCACTTTTTGAAACTTGAGTCCCATTTTGAATATCAACAGCAAATCGGTGTTTTTATTTTATTTTCAACAAAATACAGTGTTTCCAACAAGATATAATAATAATAATAATAATAATAGCTTTATTTATACACGGTAAAAACATGTTCAATACAGTATTGTTCTTCCACATGTCCGTGTGGATATTAAAAATATTACTAACAAACACAAGTTAATTTAAAATATAATATATTAGTGTACATAGACTAAAAACTAAAATTAATACGATCTTTTACTAAAAGACAAATATTATAATAAATAAAATAGTAACCCTGCATTCTTCCTCATACAGTGTACAAGTTATATTTAAATTATTAAAACACATCCTCAAGACCACTATTGCACAAAAACATACAAAATGATAAATTATTCAAAAATATTTTTAGGAAATGAATTATTAAACACATCGTGATAATTTGCAGGCCCACTATTGCACAAATACAGAAATTTCATATTAATATAAAATACTATAAAAGTAGCACCTACGTTCATCTTCATACAAGCACACACATTCCCACCATGAAACAACATACACTCCACTCACCCCTCACTTACATACACGCACACCCAACTCACCCCACCCTTTCATCCCCTCAACACGCATCTTCCATACCCAAGATCCATACATCATATACGATTTATATACAAATTAAATTTAACTTATTAAAACACATCAAGATCACTATTACATAAATAATACAGATATTAAACAATATAAAATATACAAAATATAACGTTTTAACAATAGCATCACTGCCATTGCATGGCTACTTGTTATTCGTTTAATTCAATCATTAATCAGGAAATTAATATTATAATACAAAAAATATATATGGGATATTAGCTTACCATGCAAGAACAAGATAATAACCTTTCTGCAGGGCCGGATTAACCTTTTTGCGGGCCCTGGGCCAGGCCAAAATTTGGAGGCCCCCAACGCACCGTGAGGAAGGCATGTGCACTCAAGTGGCCAAGTTTTGAGATTTTACTAGGACACTTGGACGAAGCGCGCAAAAAAATTTCACTTTTAGACTATTTTAGCCCAAATTAAATCTGAATTTTGCTATATAATGGGCCAGTGCGCGCGAAGCGTGCAAAATTTTGCAATTTGTGTACCCTATTTTGGCCCAAAACATGACGTTTTTCGGCTAAATGTAAGCTAATAAATGTAGGGGTCCAAAATGATCAAAACCTTTATTTACAATTTCGGCATTTATGGTTTTGGGGCATAAACGGTGGTATGAGTAATACTGATACCACTTAACTTTAAAAAAATATGCTTGCATGTAGTTTTACTCTTCTTAAAGGTATTATTATCGATACTTTGCATAATACGCCGATGGGGCGAATCCGCCCCGGGAGTCCGCCTGGGGAAAACACAGGGCGAACTTGCCCCTTCACATACAGGGCGGACTTGCCCCAACGCTACTTTTTTTCTTTACCTCGTGTTATGCCTACTAAATACAATATGTCGATCTTATAATTGCATAATATGTTGGGCAAAACGTTCACCTTCCAAATAAATATAAGAACGAAAACCGTCTCTGCAAGGTCTTGAGATTATTACAATATTACTAATTTCAAAAATGTAAACATCCTTGACTCAAAAACGTTTTTTGACGATAATTTCTGTGGCGAGATGTGCCGGACTGTCTTGTTTTCTTGGGTACTTAGCTATGACGTGTGCCAGCTAATTACATCATCATTGTACTTTTCCAGCAGTCACGAGATCAGAAACATGGGGTGGGCGGACTTGCCCCGAGGGCGGACTTGCCCCGGTCTCCCCTACCCTATTTTGGCCCAAAACATGGTGTTTTTCGGCTAAACTGGAAGATCCACACTGCACATGGCAATTTTGGGGGCCCTGGGCCCGGGCCCATCTGGCCCTATGGTAAATCCGGCCCTGCCTTTCTGGTCGTTCCAGAATGCTTACACTCTAAAATTATTTTACACAGCGTAGAGATAAGTGCAAAACACGAATTTCCATATTGCCCCTCACCCGAGCAAAGCCGTGAAAATCATTTTGAGTAAAGCAGATAGGAAGTCTAGCTCAACGCTGCGTTAACTGCCACGTTGACGCAGTGACAGGTGAGGAGTTACTCCGCGTCGATTACAATCGTATGCAACATCGCGTTGGCGACCCACGTGCGTATACCAGCCGAGTTTGCAAGCTTGGCGGACTTAATGATATACAGCTGTGGTTTTAAGGGACATTTTCCCATTCTTGAAGATATTTGACCTGTAGGTTATGCAATTATTGTGTCATTGTGTGATTCCGTGAACTTTTAATGTTTGGCATGATGAAGTTGGTGAACATAATACAAATGAATTTAAGCTTACTCGGTGCTATTAAACATGACCATGTCAAATTTTGAAAATATAATACCATTTGCCAATAGTTCTTTAGGTGTTAGTATAAATGCGATGCTGATATTAAAATAAATCAATGAATTTTCCATTTACACGTTACTTTATACAAATAGGGATTATCAAAAAAAAATATTTTTCTTAAATACTTGTGTACTTTGATACGTACTATGGGTATCATAACACAAGTTATAGAAAGCTGTTCTTGTTGTTGTGTTACGGCTCGTATGTATACTTTAAATTGTATAGGAACGGGTCACAAAGGGTATTGCAGAAGCTTCGTTGGGGACCATTCTCTTATGGGAACGTGTTGTGTATAATTATTCTCGATTAGTATTGGCTAAGAGGATGATTTAAGGAAGCCCCATCATGCACTGTAAAAGTGTTATCACTAGAGTTTCAACTGCCACTTTACTTTTCAAATCCCATCGAACTCTGTGCAAAAGATGTTGTTTTAGAATTGCCCGTGTGTCATTATTACTTGGTCGATTTCAGATCTAAAGTGATGTATGCATGAAGGATAATTCACACCTTCTGTAGATAACATAAAATGTGAAATCGACCAACCTTTTGAAGGTGTTTTTATTGTAAATAGATCTGTCCAAATTCAAATTTAACAATGCACGTGTGTATGCAGTGGGCGGGCAGTGGTGTCATGTTCACTCACACAGCTGTGCTAACCGCAAGACTTGCTGGGAAGTGCTTAAATCATCCTCTGGTATTGGCATTATCTTTCATATAAAATTTAATCCAGTGGTAACCATTTGGTCATTCGAGGTAGGCCTTATACTTGTTCTGAATTAGTAACGGCATAAAGGATGTGAAATGTGTCTTTCATGGGTAACCATTTTGTCATGAGTGTGATCTGTACAACTGCATAATAATTGTCCATCAATGAGACTACATACAGTGTTTTATTGTCATGTAAATCATCCCTGTTGATGCAATGGTTCTACCCAATTCCTTACCGGGATCGCTCACTGACGGCTTCAGTGAGTGCAGATGGCGTTGTGTGGTTTACACTCTAAATTTCAAGGATTTAAATTAAATCCAGGAGACGATGATTACTCAACATTGAGCTCATGTTGAGTAATTTTTTACTCATTTGTTGAGTTGTGACCTATATGAGCTCAATGTTGAGTAATTTTTTACTCAAATGTTTTACTCAACTGTTGAGTTGTGACCTTTTTACTCAATATTTTTTTGCAGTGTAGGCCCCGGGTCTAGGCTAGTCTGTGGAGGTTTGAATATGATTTTTAAAATAGGACCATTGACTTTCATTATTATGGTGAATCCAAAGAGCTGTCGAAATGCGCAGGAAAAGATGGGCTGATTAATTATTCATGTGTAAAGATACTTTTTGTGAGCAGTATATTATCGTGTACGTGCAAAATATTATTCAGCATGTTCCATATCAGTTCGGGGGCACTGCTAATTCAAAGACGTCTCTGATATCAAAGACGGGTCAGTGATTTCACATACGGGGGTCTGTGATATCACATACGTCGTGCTTTTTTTACAGTTTGGGGCTAGATGCAGCATATCGGAGAGAAGGTGACTGTATCGGAATATGCTTTCCTATGTTTAGCAAATATCTGCCTGTGCAAACATCATATCTATCTGTGCAAATTCTGACAAATGGTCCCAGAAAACACTTAGATTGGCAAAATCGAGCCATATCCAACGTTTTGAAGTAACAAAAAATCCCAAGTCATGGGGGGAGTAAATATTTTGGCAAGGCAAAAAAAGGCGGGAACAATGAATTTTGGCCAGTCAACGAGGGGGGGGGGAGCGATTTTTGGCACGCATTGTGGCGGCAACTTTTCAAAAACATATTCAATAAAAATTCCCTTTAAAAGGGAAAGCCAGCCTCAATGTAGAAGAGGTCTTGTAATTAGTTTTGGTCAATGTGAAAGGCATTTTTAGGATCACGCTTACATCTACATGACAGTCCACCAAACCATCAACGATGAGAACATGCACACTGAAACAGCAGAAAACATTAATTCCTAATCTCATGTCAACTCTTTTAATTCATTACATGTACTCCAAATTGTTCTGGTCTGTTTGTTTTGTTGTTGTTGTTGTTGTTGTCGTTGGTTTTTTGTCTTTTCAGCTTTTTACCCACGATATCTCAATTTCCAATTTTGTAATACCAGAACTTACGAACTCAAAATCTTCGCTTAGGAATGTCCGATTTCACTGCTTTCGATATTATACACTGCCGGTTTGAGTTAACTTACATGTACATTTTATTTTAAAATAACTTAATTAATTCGCAATGTATAGTTTAAGCCTACTATATTATAATAGATAGTGGCCAGCACATTTATAAAGGACTGGTTACTCACTACAATCTTCACTCTTAAACTGTGTTTTTCTGAATGTGCTGATCATGTTGATTGCTAGTCGGAAACTCCTGCGAAGCTATGGGCATGGCATCTTACATACTCCATTCTATAACAGTCTGCCTAGTGCCTTGTGTGTTTTCTCTTCAATCATTTTGTTGAATGTAATTTTATGAATCAAATAGTTATGTGTCATTTTATTTATAATAAAGAAGTTATTAAATTAATAAAGTAAGACAATTTATTTATCTATAAGTGCATGTCAAATGGGGTACATTGTTCAATACTATATGCATAAATTATGCCCATATTATAGCTAGGCCCTAAAAACTTTATTTTGCATCGGATTTTTCCCGTTGAAAAGACAAAACTGATGTTTATGATAGCAACCATTTCATCAATAACATTTTGAGTCATTTTTATCCATAAAACGACACAGGATATGATAGATAACTACTTTCACTTCAATATGGTCCATATGATCACAGATTGTTGAGAATCTGTGATATGATCCGGGGATATGATTCTATAGATCTGTTATCAACATGATATCACGCTGTTCAGTGGTCAAGGAGTAAGGACCCCCGGTCAAGGACACTGATATGACATCATAGGTGATGTCAGATTTTCTTCTGCTGACCATATGATGCTATATATATTAACTATTATTGTTACATTTAGGCCTTTAAACTTTTAAAGTCATAATTAATTAGTTCAAACATAACTTTGGTAATACTCACTCGTTTTCGTTCGTTGAAACGGCAAAACATACTTACTTTTCCTAACAAATCGAATTAAAATATTAAAAAAAAAATTTAACCACAAAAAGTTTTTAAAAAATCATTCCAATACCACTAAAATATAATCTCTTGAGTAAACTGACCCCAAACCTGAAACAGGTACCAGCCCCGAATGGGCTGGCGAAAATGACTTGAAAAATGGTAGGCCCCTACGGAAACGTTCAGGCCTAACCTCGTGGCCTGACTCTTGCACACGTGCATGGGATGAATTCGGAGAAATATGGACACTTGTATTTTATTGATAGGGGTAGGGTTATGTTATGATTAGGTGGCTCAAAATAGATCAACAAATTACGGTAAACCAGGCGCGTGCCCACTGCCCAGGGAGTGGGGCTTTGGGGCCTGCAGCCCCGGGTCTTAAAAAAAAAATGAGGGAGACAGTGAGAGAAAGAGAGAAGGGAGAGGGAGGGAGAGGAAGGGGAGTGATAGAGCAGTGGCATAGCCAGGCCCGGTTTTTTTGCGGGGTGCTGATTTTGAAAAAGTGTTTCTTTTTTTTTCCAGGGGGCGATTTTGTAAAAAGTGGACCTTCTTCACAAACTTTGGACCTTTTTTGACTAAAAAGCATAAAAAACATATTTTTTTGCTCACTACGGTCGTAAATTAGGATTTTTTTGAGGACTTTTGCCTCACCGCACGGCCCCCACTCTGCGTACGGGCCTGGGCATAGCCAGTGGGGCAGTATAGTGGCCCCTACAAAAAATTGAAGGGCGGAAAAGGAGGAAAAGAAAAAGGTCTACTTTTTCGGTCTGATTTCCCAAAAATTGAAAGAAATAACCCGACAACTGAAAACATATATAAAATAACTGCCAATAATACCGGAACGAAAATGTTACAAAAATCAGGACAAAATATTAGCAAAACTGGGTTGAAAATTTTGTTTTGCCACAGCCATCTGCAGGCTCATTTCAATATCCGGGGATTTTTAGGCAAACGAAAGGGGGGAAAGTGGAAAGAAAACAAGGAAGAAAACAAGAAGAAACGAGGAAGAGTAGGCCTACGTTCTGAGTCATTGCGCATCATAATTATGTTCATGCTTGAAATTTGTGACGGGAAGTCGCATCCACTGGAAATCCATTCTAAAATACATATTATGCATTATCATGACATGGTTATATGGCCTATAGGCTATGCTTAATCATGATGGTCGGAAAAATAAGTTAATAATAGGGGCCTAATGCAAAATGATGCACCAATTGGCTTTTAGTTTGAGGATAATACCGTATTCCCCTCACAAGTCGGGTCCGTTGAAATCTGTTATGCCCAAAATAATACGAATAATAAGTGTAAACTTTTACACCAATGACTTTATTGTGCCTTTCATAACTCTTTGAAAATAATTCTCCAACTTCTGAGGGAGCAAATCCCCCTCAGGCACCCTTCTCCGTCAAAAAAGAAAAGGCTAACTTGCATTTATCCATATAGGCCTAATTGAGCAGGTTCATACCCATGCAGAAGTCAGGTCCGCAGGAAATTTGTTAGGAATTATAGGCCTATCTTTCATAGATATAATGACTATAGGCCTATTATAGCACATCCCCCTCAAGCAAAACAGAAAAGCCTAAACTTAGGCTGAATTGAAGGAATTATTGAGCACGAGTGTTAAATATAGGCGGAGACTGGGGTAATTGTGGCCCCGGGGTAATTGTGGCCCCTTTGTCTTTATCAGGGTGTCTTTATACTAAGCATTGGTCAAGGTGACTTAACTTTGTATTGTATGAAAGAGTGGTCTTTATGTTACTGTTTGGTGAAAAAATATTCAAATAGCATTAAAATTTTTATGAGGGGGGGGTCTAATTAGCGGAGCGACATCGCAATGGCTCTAAAAAGTGGCAAGTCCACTTTTTATTCATAGGGTGGTACTTATTGGTTGCATCACTGACTATTTTGTATGTGTTTGACATGAAATGTAATCATAACAGTTCCCATTGATATAACAATTTTATACAAAAATTGTTTATTTAATGAGCTAAATTTGCATATTATGTAATACCCGGCTTGGGGTAAATGTGACCCCTGTTCATGTCTTAAGCAAATTACTTGCATCTGACCCCCTAAAAAGCTATTTTGGTCATTAGTCTGTTATAATTATGTTAATCAAATTAGCCATTTGGGGTCATTATTGAAACAAAAAAGACATATTTAGTATGTTTTCAAGTCAAAACAAGGAAGTATAATGAACAGTCAGATCCGGCCGCAGTTTCGGCATGCAAAAATTAGCATAATAACAAGTGTTTTACAAAATGCCTTAAAATGCCTTTTTCTGGTAAATAAACCAGTCCAAATGGCCTAGAATTATCGCAATGACTGTAAAACATGTTATTAATAGTTATCAGGAAGAACTGGATTCACAATACTCTTTAAATTCTTTATTTTGTTCAGGGGCCACAATTATCCCGCTTGGGGTAATTGTGGCCCCTAAAACATGTTAATTATTATGCAAATTGCAATATATTTTCCAATTATATTTATCACATCTTATAAGCTCTTATAGGTACCCATTGCCTCTATCCACTCATGCAGACATTTTACTTCTCCAGTTCATACTTAAAGAATTACATGGTAAAATGCAAAAGGGGCCACATTACCCCAGTTTCCCTAAGCCTAAAACTAAAATTCGCGGCTCAGTTGGAAATCTGTAAAAAAATATATGCTCCGAAAATAACCAATAAACAGTTTTGATGTGTAGTCTGCAAAATGTCGTCGAGGGAGCAAAGTTATTCTGCAGCATTTTAAGCTCAATTATGAAAAAGAGCAACATTTTTTTAGCATGCTCCGATTTCTCACGTTCACTAAAAAGAGTGTATCCCGAGCCCGCGATTTAATTCATAAATTGGATAGTAAAATTAGCAGGAGCTAGCAGGCACTTGGGCTAGCTACAACCCTGTGATCATGCTGATTAGGCCTACTCGCATAATTATTCCCGTTGCGCCAGTTCACGTTCACAATATCGTTTGCGGCTGGGTTTTGAGACTAGGGAGTATGTGATTTATGAGACGTCTTTGAATTATGATACTGTCAGGTGACTCGGCACTGAAGAGTCTTTGATATCAGAGACGTCTTTGAATTAGCAGTGCCCCCGAACTGATATTGCGCGATTCTTGAAAGTGGACTTTATACTCTAGTGCCTTATCAAACAATCAACAACTATCGCGATCCTCAAATCAATACTGAACGTTGCAAATCCCGACATATGAGTTAAATCTTGATTTTACGGATATGTAGGAACATTCATTGAGGTGACATAATGGTGACTTCTAGAGTATGATTTTCGTTTATTATTGATAAATATTTGTTTGCGAACTATTTGTCGTCTCACTACTCTATTAATAAGTGATAAGTAAGTATGAGTAGGTTAGATGGACCACTGTTATTCATAGTACTTCACCAGAGGATGATTTAAGCACTTCCCACCACGCCACTGTGTTGGCTTGCGGTTAGCACAGCTGTGTGAGTGAACATGACACCACTGCTCGCACATTGCATTGACGGGCATGGTTAAATTTGAATTTGGACTGATATATTTACAATAAAAACGCATTCACAATTCTGGTCGATTTCACATTTTATGTTACCTGCAGAAGGTGTGAATTATCCTTCATGCATACATCACTTTAGATCTGAAATCGACTAAGTAATAATGACACACGCACAATTCTTAAACAACATCTTTTGCACATAATTCAATGGGATTTGAAAAGTAAAGTGGCAGTTGAAACTCTGGTGATAACACATTTGCAGTGCATGATGGGGCTTACTTAAACCATCCTCTGGTACTTCACTACGCAAATCTGAGTAGCATACATTAAGAGTTATCGTGGTTTCCGAATTATATACGTGTTCTGCTTCATTACCTTCATAAAAAGTTTGGAGGTTGTTATTTTTGCAGAACACAGCACAATTAAAATAGCATTGTCCATTGAAGGTTAATGAAATTGAATATTTTAACCATGAAAGCATGCTGATTTGTCTGCTAATATGTGTATTCATATGAAAGTAAATAAACATAGTTATCCTTTTCAACTGATATCAGACATGGATGAAGGGTTATCTGATGAAAAGGCGCCGTTACTAAAGAATATTTCACCGACTCCAGAAAATACTAACATCAACTGGACCAATCAATCAGCACCATCAGAAGATAATCAATACATCACCTACGGACGACGATGGTATCTGTTGGCTTTGTATACTGCTTTAGCGGGTACTCAAGCTTTAATTTATAATACATGGGGGTCAATAGCTGATACAGGTAGGTCAACCGTTTAAAGATCAAAGGTTAATTATTGTACCTGCATTTATGCATTTATTATTGGACTATCAGGGAACTTTGAATTATGGAAAGGGCGGCTGGAATTACGTCACAATTTAAGAACATGTATCTGTAGTATAATGATGTATATTCATACGTAGCTTTAAATGTTAATAGAAAGCAAAATTAAACTTCTACGCTATTCAATTTTGGTACACTCACCGGAGCGCTTTCTCCGGGTCAAACGGTGTCTTCAGCGGATATCCGCGGATTGCTCTGAAGATTTGTTGTTGCTTGTGATGTTGTTGAGACACCTATAGATGACGTCAAACAAGAAGATGTTGTGCCGCCTCCTTGGTTCCAGGGGGGGTCAGCCTGAACCGTGACAAAGAGTTAGACATCGACCCTGTCTGGGACAACCTCGATTGAAACACTCGATTTAGTTAAACACTCGATTGAAACAACATCAAGGGTCGAATGCCTTTTCAATGTCCAAAAATGCGAAATAAACGTAATGGTCAAACTTTCACCGAATTTTGCACCCTTGCAAAGGATGCCGAATTCGGAATAGCTCCGTCCTTTGCGATCAAAAACACATAATGTGACTAGCTCCAACAAAACCCGGAACAAGTCGCCAGATATGTTTTTGAGTTATATGCCTTTCAAGATGACACTCACGTAAAAATGAAATTTTTGAATGCTTAATTTTATGGTATTTGACTGTGACTAAGTGGACTTTCAAATCCTTGAAAGTACTTATTAAAAAGGGGTTTATTTAATCAATAAATAACATTTGAACTATGTAATCCCTATTCAATTCAGGGTAAGGCAGGAAACTGATTGGCCCATTACTCAGAATAGCAATTTGGGAAAAATATCGTTTACAAAATTATCCATATCTTTATTGAAAAGTATTGATGCTATTTATATAATTTTATTTATATTTCTTATTTATTTATTTATTTATTTATTTATTTATTTATTTATTTATTTATTTATTTATTTATTTATTTATTTATTTTTATTTATTTATTTATATAGTTAGTTATTTATTTAGGTTTTTATTTATTCATTTACTTATTTAATCTAGTTGGAATGCTTAATCGCTTATCGCTTTTTGATTTAGTGTTTTACACACGTGTATCACGATCCCAACTATACGTCATTTATTTTTAAGAGGTTAAATTGTTCAAATTCTAAACTGCTAATTTTTTGGAGCGCGATATAAATTAGTCCTTTTCTAATGGCAGTCTCTGTTACAAGTACCCTCCCTCTGGTATACAAACCAAATGTGGGTTTACATTATGTATCTCTTCTACTTTTAGCCAAACCCGTGTTAGGCTGGAATGATGGTGATATTGCATTATTGACAATATGGGGACCAGGGTCCGTGTGTGTGACCGTTGCCTTCTTCTCTTGGTTAATGGATGTCAAAGGTCAGTTTTAACTCCGGTTCCAATGTTTTGCCAATCTCTCACAAGCTCATAGATCCATGTCAGCCTAATTGCGAACTTATCAATGGGAGTTACAAAATAATTATTGATAGGAACTTCATTTGTCATGCTTTCCTTATCATTTATTTTTGAAGGATTTCGCATATTCGAATCAGTGCGTTTACGCGGTTGCGTCGCCAGCGTAGGGTCAAATCGCCCTTCTACGGGTGTATATAACTTATTAGGTTAGCGCGCGATTCGAATCTGCCACTACGAAATCCAACATGGCGCTACTCTCAACTTGAGACGAGAGAGACGGTCTGTAACGTAATGTAGAGTGTATAGGGGTAGAGAAAACAGGGGTTAGATTCTAGATGCCAGGCGGGTAGGAGCAAAAAAAAAAAGATTGTTGCCATTTTGACAAGAAGACAGGTGTATTTATGAATACAGAAAAACACAGCACAACACCTAAAGGTGTCTTTTTTTGGCCAAATCTATAAATCTCTATCAAGAGGCACCCCCTCTATTGTTAAGAATGACGCGTGTTTGTTTATCATCGCTCAGCAACTGTCGCTACGAAATTGATTGACAGACATCGTAGATAGCGAGGTCAGACACACCTTCGTCACACCTCTTCATTTTGACCAAACAGAACGCGATTAACACTGATGTAGACTTCGCCACAATGTACTTTCACCCGATTACCTTCGAAGTAAAATAATCGAACCGTCCATATACGTCTAGCCCTTTTCTGTTCATAGATTATCCATTGTATTTCTTTTGTTCAACGTTCTTCGCCCCGACCATTACCTAGAGTAATGAGGTGGCTAGCTGCCCAGAGACCATTATCAACACAATAGCTCAAGATAACGGTCTCGGGCAGCGAGCTAAACAAAAGGAATACCAAGACATTCTAAAAACACTATGGAAAGGATCACAACATACATGTAGAATCTGAGTTAGTTACAAGTCTCAGGTAGAATTACGACTGGAACAAATGCATTTACAGCTCGATTCATATGCAAATTGTTATATGGCAAGAGAAAATTATAGAGGGCTACTGCAGCCCTATAACAGTAATATTTTATTTTATTCCAAATTTCAAGTGATATTTTATATTACACCTCTGGTGCTCAATTAATAAACATCGTTAAATTTATGCAAATTAAAATTTAATTAGCATAACGAAGTAATACTCATAAATAAAAAGTAACTGTTTCATTGTAAACTCAGTACATGTATATAAACTTGCCATTAGTTTTTAGAAGGGAATCTATCTTTATCCTTGCCCAACCCAAAAACGCTCAACGGTCCATGCAAATTAGCTACTAGACAAGAACCCTCGGGATACTACCCGACCAGGGGAGCTTCGCAACTAACCTGCGGTACTCACAGAGAGTTGATATTCTTGAGAGGGCACTCTATTCACGTGGTTTCTTTTCCAACGCTAAAAGATCACGAATTTTGGTGGTTTGCAAATGAAAAGTGTCCGCACTATCGATTGATTACGTAACTGTTATGAATAATGTATTAGGGTTTTCAATGCAATCGCCTCGACCCATTAATACATATTATCTGTATTATCAAAGTACTTGGAATAGCAATCCGGTGAGTTCACTGAACTACGCCCTAATACTGATGGAGTTTTAATGGCGTTTAATGGCGTTAATCCTCTCCATACACAGATGAACAAATACAATAGATGAAGGTCAATACGTATGACCTCCTATGTGACATGTTATATGTGATGTACAAAAACCTGAATATCATAAAGATATTCGTTTGTGCAAAGGAACTGCACATTTACGTTGCTAAATATTAGGCCTAGGCCTACTCATCATATATAATGACAAATATTGGTATTATGACAATACGGTATATACATTGTATATTAAACGACTAATAGATCCTACTATCATGTCGTCAGGTCAATGTTCATCATATCCCGTTATGTTTCTTAAAATTCATTCATATTTGAGACAAATTGCTGTGCCCATTTTATAGGTGCACAGGTAGATCTGTGTTTTTTTTAATTTTCATTTCCTTTTAATGAAAGATTTAAGGTTTTCCACTGCACGGGGGCCACACGGGTGATACTAATTTTAATGCTATATTTTCAAAACGAATACGTGTTCCCGATTGGCTTTATAGCGATTTCACAAAAAAGGTATTTCTAGTACAATGCAGCGTCGGACTCTAGCTGAGAGCGTAGCCTAAGTCATTATAGACTCCAAAAAGGGCTCTCCATACACAAATGAACAAACACAAAGGAGGGTAGTCTCCTCCGTGACCAGCTTGATTTCGATGGAGCGGAACCAAATTGGCTGCAGAGGAGACGGGTCATTTTGCTATGCAAATTTTCCAGTGTCAGCCGCCTGGGTACTCATTACAAGTCAAGAGGCTGGGGGTGCAAAGCCTTACTGTGACCTACCCATAACGGGGAGTACCAATGAACATTGCGTTACTATATTTTTCAAATATCTGGTTAATCACATTTTTCTAAGATATAAATTTCATGGTGTTGAAACAGATATCGTAGTCCAAACGTTGATAACTCGTGAATACACTCCGGCGGATTAACTATATGCAGGTGAATAACCTATTTGATAATTCTGGCGTCTGATGAGGTGTTTGTGTTTTTAATTCAAGAAACTAAATTTTGCCATTAAATTTCTTTTTAAACTATTATATCTACATATTTTGGTGCAAACAATTTAATTTTGCTCGCCGTATATGTAAGATAAACGGTTCAAAACAGATCATTACCAGAAATAATAAAACAATGTTAGTTGGTTTGAGGTTTCGACCCCTCTCAACCTCAAACCAACTAACATCTCACCAGTCATGAACAACACGCCCATTATTTCTGATAATGGTATGTTTCTCACCCTTTATCTAATACATATACGTATTTGGTACCCAGCGTTTCACGGATCATTTTTAAATTTGCCGTGAGGTTGTTCAAATTTCAATAGATTTGTGGCTATAATGTTGGAACAAGTAAAACTTCTTAGGTCTGAGAGTCACTAACAACTTTTCTTTCATGACTTTCTTCGAAATCATCTATACATTTAAATAAGTAATAAAAACTCTAACTTTGGAGGTGACGCGTATGTAGGGCTGTTAATACCCCCCTTTTCAGTTCGCTGTCACCCAAAGACCAAATATTTTTTACAAACACATGCTCTGTCACCCGAAGACCCCTTATTTTTTCATTTGATCTGTCACCCAAAGACCCTGGCATTAACTAAGGCTCAGGTTCTAAACATTGCAAGTGAAACCTTTTTATATTCATATCACTCAAGGTTCGACGGCGCTGTTTTATCTAAAATACGACGCTCCTGAATAACATAGCGTGCGTAGCCTTAATCATCGATGCCCCCCCCCCGTTCTTACGTTCGCATCAAATGTGTTCGTTAAGAGCTTATTCTGCTTTACTTGTATAAGGTACACGCTCTTTTGAACATATTTAAATTGCAGGTTTGAGACTTGCCATGTTATGTTCGTCGACACTTATTTTGCTTGGAGCAGCTGTACGGTGTATTCCGGTGCCAGCAGAATATATGAAATGGTATGGAAATTATATAGAAGATGAGGGGTAAACTGACGAATTAAGCAAAAACATTTGGCTATTATATTTTTATTGCAAGTCAATTAAAACATTTGCATGCACCAAGTAGAAAATAGTTCAAATACACAGCCATGCACTCTTAAAGCTGTGGTTCAAAATGCATGGCCATTAAAAATTGAAAGGTTACCTCAGTTTCAGAGTCTTGATTTAGCAGCGACGCGATGTGAAATCTCAAGTCACATGACTTTTTGTAGCCTCGACAGACATACAACTGCCAGTAATTGGTCATGAACCATAAAAACATCTCAAATTACAAAAAAGCGGTTTAAAAAAGTTCATTATAAAGGTTTTTAATTTGTAACTGACCACTATCTAATAATAATACGTGTATGTGATTGGCCAACTTAGATTGTCCTTTGTAAATGTGATTATCTTTTTGACTAGAACATACGAGTAAATCAAGCTATAGTGTTGAAGCAAATTAATTCTGATGCGTTTACTGGGTTTACAATTGAATGATTATTCGATGGAACTGGTACATGAGATGAAATAACCGTTGTTACATAAAGTCTGCACAAAAAGTAACGCAGCTGTTATAGATACGCCTATAACTTCAGAAGTAATAATTGTTTCCACAATATTTCTGCATAGAAAGAAGGATGATTTATTTATGCGCACTTTGATACCTCATTTGTCAAATGTCGTTCAATATTAACAGGGGCGTAGTAAGAGCATCAGGGGCCCATGGACAAGGAGCAGTACGGGCCCTTTTAACCAGGGCGGGATTTAGCCTACCTTATTGGGGCCCTGGGCCAGGCCAAAATTTGGAGGCCCGAACTCACGTGCCGAGGAAGGTATGTGCACTCAAGTCAATGCCAAGTTTTGGTTTAACTAATGGGGGACTAACATATTTTGTTCAATGCAATTTCAGACTATTTTGACCCCAGTTCAACATAAATTTTGGTATTTGAATGCAAGCGAAGCGCGGAAAATATTGCAATTTTGCCCTATTTTGACCAAAAAACATGCTGTTATTGGGGTCAAATGAAAGATGCATAGGGCAATTTTGGGGGCCCAAAATTGCCCTGGACACGGGCCCATCTGGCCCAATGGTATAAAAATCCGGCCCTGCTCTCCATTATCAGCCCTTATTTAATTTTCGCTTTTGTGCTCGTGGACCCTGAAACCTCGGGGCCCATGGACTTCATCCACCCTGTCCCCCCACTTGCTACGCGCCTGAATATTAACAACACAGTACGTGCCTTTGAAGAAAAATACCCGAATTTAAAAGTTGCAGTTTACAGCGATCAATGGTTATTACGCAAGCATTGTGGTACGTAAAACTTTCCATTACCTTCGCGCTATAACTTCAAATTTTAATTTTTTTTTTATTTATTTATTTATTCACGGTATACAAATAGCCGGCAGGCAGCATAGGCTGAAAAGCGCCGGCTTTACAAAATACAATTTACACATCAATAATATACATTATATATACACTCAACAATTTACTTAAAAACAAAACGAAAATAGAGATACAGGCATAGGAGTAAAATACCCGCAGAAGCATATATAGGATTACACTACTTTTCCAAATTGAGTTTACTGATGATGAACGGAATGGTGGAATTCTGAAACCTGTTTGTTTTACAGAAGGGTTCCGGAAAAATTCTGCTGTGGCGGAGATTGTACTTCATAGATCTCTGCTCAGGAAGTAGGTGACGGTGTCTTTCAGAGTTGAGGACCTGCTGGCCAAACTTCACGACCAGATCTTCCCTACGGTTGGCAAGACTTTTGATGTTAAGCTCACGAAGAGCAGACTCGTAGTCCTGATAGTCATTACCAAGGATGATTTTGCAAGTGCGTTTTTGAATCCTTTCGATCTGGTGGCTTTGGTTTTTAGTAAGCGCTGGATGCCAAACTGCACAAGCATATTCCAAAATGGGTTGGATATAGGTCTGAAAAATGGCCAGCATATCCTCAACTGGAGCAGCATGTTTACGAAGAGCATAGAGCATGAATAAACGTCTACTTGCACGAGATATCATGTTTTTAACTTGTATTTCCCAACCCAGATTATTTTGAATTTCCAGATCAAATCAATACAAATAGCTGCAACTTTTTAATTCGGACATTTCTCTTTCAAAACACTGCTGTGTTGTTAATATTGAACGAAAGTGGACAAATGGGGTATCAAAAGGCGCGTTAATAAATCATCCTTCTTTCTATGTTAAAATATTGTGAATTAGTTCTGACGCTATAGGCGTATTTATAACAGCTGCGTTTTTGTGCAGTCTTTACAAACTTTCTTTGTCTTTCAGGACGATGAATATCGGGCAGATGTTTAATGGTCTAGGTGCTCCTGTTTTAGTTGCAGGGGCTGCTCTCTTCTCAGTGACCTGGTTTCCACCTCATCAGCGTACAACATCGACAGGTGTATTAACATCTGTACGTTTCATTGGCTTGGCGGCTTCGTTCCTGATTGGACCAACAATAGTTTCAGAATTCAGATGTACCGACAGTATAAGGTGATCAAAGCCATTTCGGAAATGAAAAAAGAAATAGCGATATTGGATCAGTCGAATATATATAATGATGGTGAACCTAATCAATAATATAATTTATGCGATCCCAAATGTTTTTACGGTGTTTGTACTGAAGAAATTTTGTTAATCTTTACTTTGTTTGTGTTTTGCATTTCAGGCTCAAACCAGCTAATGAAACGTATGATCTTAAGTCACTGTGTGACGGAGAACATCTCAATATTACCTCGTCAATAAAATCTAAACATATACAAGAAATTTATTTCCTAATGTACATTGGTAAGTATAAATCTTATTGAAATTACTTAGAGCAAAAAAAGCAAACTAAAACAGTACCAACTGACCAGCAGGGAAACTTTGAATGGATCTTAAAAAGATTCAAGTAGTGTACATAACCAAGGAAAATAAATGTTAAAAACTGTTTAATATGTACAACAACATCCAAAAAAATGCTTGTCACTTTCTTTTGCTGTCTTTCTCATTTAATCTCTTGCAGTGCTAGCTACTAGTGCTGCTTGTTTTTACCTTGTAAAAGGGATGTTTTTATGCTCCCGAAACGTCGGTTGTTTTGTCTTTTTAACCCTAAATTTTGGATGTTGTTGTACATATTAAACAGTTTTTAACATGAAATTACTTAGTTAGAGCGGATCATGACCATAGTATTGGGTGTTTCTATAGAAAAGTATCAAAGGTTTTCAATACTCTAGAACGTGAGTTTTTGATACTCCAGAACGTGTCATCTTCACACTCATAACGTCTGAAATGGATTCAGTACTATAGAAGGTGTCATATCTTGAGACTCCCGTTCAGGCTCATGATGTCACGTAGATAAAGATAAAGATAGATAGATGAATATTATTATTTTTTATGGGACAACCTGTAATGTCTGCTTAACATTTTTATATTTAATATTTTGATTTAATTAAATGTATCTCATTCAGAGTGTGGCTGGGTTGTATTTTTGTGCCTTTTAACTTGGCTCTATTTTCCCGCCAAACCTCCGACACCTCCAAGTGCATCAGCTGAAACTAAAAGGAAAGATTTTATTCCAGGCGCTAAAATTCTTGCAGTGTGAGTATGATGAATTCAGTCAATGAAGACCATTAAAGCCATATTATAACATTTCTGTAAAAATAAATTATTATTTATTTTCCATAAAATGTTAGCTTTTATTGTCAGATATGTCCCCTTTTAATTTTGAGCCGAACAAGTGAGGTAAAGCATAGAGAATTGGAATTTACTACTAGCGCCCATGCATGTTACTCCCGAGGTTGTAATACGGTACGATCCTCGGGGTGTGTGTGTATGTGTATCCCGCGCGCCGTGTACGTATTGTGCATACGTGTTCGACTAATATTTCCATCATAATAATAAAACGCCGATTCCATCGTTTTATTCAAAATCTCGGATTTTGACAAATCTACAGCACCTAGAGTCTTGATTTTTGCAGAGTATCTTTATTGACTAATTG